>NC_086318.1:129474918-129796793 GCF_036172605.1 Pelobates fuscus | reverse complement strand
TATCATTTTGTTCAGAAGAAACAGGGCTTTAATTTATCATTAACTAGTCATATATGGAACATAATTTATTATGAATAACATTTTTAAATGTGAGAAAATAAGATTTTTTTTACATTTGCATTTCCGTCTGACATTTTAACTGTGAATGTCATAATACTGTTAGGTTTTACTGCAAAAAAAATGCACATATTTGTAATCAGCGATGTCTCAGGAGTACAACAGTACCCCCCCCATATTAACAGGTTTTATGGTGTTTTGGAATGTTACAGGGTCAAATATAGAACGTTCCATTTTCAAACTGAAATTTGCCTGTTACCTTTGAGACGGTGTGGTAGCCCAGGAATGAGAATTACCCCCATAATGGCATACCATTTAAAAAAGTAGACAACCCAAGGTATTGCAAGTGGGGTATGTCCAGTCTTTTTTTCAGTAGACGCTTAGTCACAAACACTGGGCAAAGTTAGCGTTCATATTTGGTTTTGTGTGGAAAAAAAGCAAAAAACTAATTTGCCCAGTGTTTGTGACTAAGTGGCTACTAAAAAAGACTGGACATACCCCACTTTCAATACCTTGGGTTGTCTACTTTTGCAAATGGTATGCCATCATGGGGGTAATTCTCATTCCTGGGCTACCATACGCCAGGGCCGGTGCAAGGATTCTTGCCGGCCTAGGCAGCAATCCATTTTGCCGCCCCCTCATGAAGGCAACTACATTCTCTCACAGGTTTATTCACGAAATTCTGAATTGCAATGAACACACTGCCTAATATAAATACTCATCCAGTATATGCATCCATATAAACACACTGCCTAATACATCGATCCACACAGACTGCCTCTTACATACAATCAACCATATGCACATTACATAAATCCTCACACACACACACCGCCTAATAAATACATTCATATACTCCTACTTCTGAATGCATAAATCAATACACACGTACTGCCTAATACATACATCAATAGACACATACTGCCTAATAAATATATCCACACACTCTTTATGAATGCATTTGCTGCTGTTTAATTTGTAATAATATTGAGATTTAATTTGTTACTACAAACATTTTTTCGGTTTAATATAGAATTCTATTAATATATATTTTAAATATAATTTAATATATACGTATCTAATTACATGGTCACACACACTAGCACACACTGTCACTCACACACTGACATACATACAGTTTCGCTTACCACTCACTGACATACACCATGTCATTTACACAGTCACTAACATACAGTATCACACACACACACACACAGTCACTGACATGCACACAATTTCACTTACACACACACACTCATTCATAGTGCCACTTACACACACTGTCACTCAAGCACAAACTCACACCACTTTACATATAGTCACACTTTATTTAACCCCTTAAGGACCAAACTTCTGGAATAAAAGGGAATCATGACATGTCACACATGTCGTGTGTCCTTAAGGGGTTAAACACACAAACACAGCAATTCAATACACACAGACCAATTTACCATCATATACTCATGAATGATCCATCTGAGGGTAAGGGGAACTGATTATAAGTGCTGTGAATGGAGCAGAGGGGTCCAGCCTGCAGGTAGCTGGTGCTGTTCCTGGTGGGGGGGGGGAGCAGTAGAGCCGTGCACTGTGAGCACAGGCTGCTTCCTGTTCCCCTAGAGTGCTTCCGGTGTTCACAGGCAGGGGGCAGCCGGGATACTAAGTCATGTCCCGGCTTCCCTTGCCTACAGGAAGCACAGAGCTCTGCTCGGGTGCTGGGGTTATAGCATACCCCGCTTCCGAGCAGGCAAGCAGCTGAATGGCTGCGCTGGGGGTTGGCTAAGAAGCCGCTCGCCCAGCACACCAGCCCCAGGCAGCAGCAGGGCAGCCCACCAGGAAACCTCCCGATGGGTGCCCCCCCCAGAGGCCGGTGCCCCAGGCGAATGCCTTACTCGCCTTAATGGTAGCACCGGCCTTGATCATACGCTCTCAAAATGCAACATAACCAATCTGGCAAATTTCAATGTCAAAAAAATGAAATGCAAGCCTTATATGTGACACTAACTTTCCAAAACACCATAAAACCTGTACATGGGGGTTACTGTTATTCTTGGGAGACTTCACTAAACACATTAGTGTTTTAAAACAGTAAAACATATTACAACAATAATATAGTCCATAAAAGTGCCGTTCGTTTGTAAAAAAAATGCAAAAAAAAGTCACTTTTACTTAAAATATCATTGTTGTAATACAATTTACCTGTTTGAAACACTAATATTTGAGTTCAGCGAATTCTCCTGAGTAAAACAGTACCCCTTATGTACAAGTTTTATGGTGTCTTGGAGAGTTACAGGGTCAAATATAGTGCTTGCCAATTAAATTCTCTGCACTTTCTCCCTGTGTTTTCAGGCATGTCAATCAAATTTTAATTAATCACATAATTATGTTAAAAGATTACTTAAATATACATGTAGAATTTTAATATATTGTAGATGGATACTGTAGATAAGACTAATCTGGTGGGGGTGCTGCGATTCACAGGGCCTACTGTACCTCCCATGATGTTAAATCCCACATTTTCCAGGGCGGCATAATCTTTTAACCCAGTTAAAGACTGGGCATTTCACTCAAAATGTTTTAATTGGTAATAATGTCAGCCGTTCACAATTTGGTTATTTTGGCCTAAATTTTTAAATTTCAAGTTGAATTCCTAACAGTTCATACTCTGGTGAGCAACTCCAACAGGCTCCCATGTGTTTGAGATACCTATTGATGGATTCAGGTTGTTTTGCTGTTGGAATTATGGGAAAAGGCATTGTTACTAGAGTTTAACCCCTTAAGGACACATGACATGTCATGATTCCCTTTTATTCCAGAAGCTTGGTCCTTAAGGGGTTAAAGTAACACTCACTACGCTTTGTCCGAGGGCTGCCAGACAGCACTCCCTACCTCTTCTCATCCATCAGAGCCAAAATGTCCTGCTATGGAGCTTTCTTTAGTTCAGGGCCAACTCATTTGCTAGCTGATTGTTCACAGCCAACTAGCTCTGACCTGCGCCACCATGCTCGGTTTAGACCATGGGTCCTCAAACTCTGCCTCCCCTCCCCCCCATGTTGCTTAACTACAACTCCCATGATTCTTTGAATTACATCGATAGCCAGAGAATCATGGTAGTTGTAGTTCAGCAAAATCTGGGGGGCCAGAGTTTGAAAACCCCTGGTTTATACTGAGAGCTTTAAGGCAGACCGTAGGTTGTAGTGGAGGTATGGAATGGTGCATGAGGTACCTCCTTAAAATCATTTCAAAAACCAGTTTGCTTACATCAGAACCACGTGACACCATAATCACTGCAGCAGCACGCTGTAGTGCTTATGGTCCTTGGGCTGTCCCTTTAAAAAGTCCTAGAAAGCAGCCAGCGTGGAACATGTTTAAGATTTTTGGTCTTACAGTATTGCCTTACTTTGGTCACATGACAGACCGCATGTCGACCTTCCACTAGGATGGCTTATTATTTGGTGACCCCGGCTAAGGATCATGGGGTAATTTCACGCGCCATCCCTGCCCTGTGTGCCGAGCACTGCAAGGCTGCTGGCTGCTTTCATTGTCTGGAGTTCAAGGCGCCAGACGGCCTCTCGAACGAGTCCCGCTCACCACGTGGTCCTGGGGGTGTTTCCACTTCCGGCACTCTGTCTCCACGCTCCATGCATTCTCCCAGCTACCGGAAGTCGCTCTCTTACGTCACTTTGTCGAGCGACGCGACCTAACCCGGAAGTGCGACGCGTTCCGGGGGACGGTTGTTGTTGAACTCCCTTTACGGTTGGAGGGGGGGGAGTTGTACTGTAATTCTCCTCTCCGGCCCGCGCCACCTTGTCCTCCATGCGTGTGACGAGGCTGCCCATGCGTGTCTGCGTCGGGAGCATCAGGACGGCCGTGTGACCTGGGGAGCCGAGTCCGGGTGCACACGTGGTTACTCCATCACAGCGCCAAGTATGTCCGCGGGGTGTGAGCGGGAGGGAAGCGTGTCTCAGGCTGTAACTTCCCATTGAATGGCGCTGAATGCAGTATGTGTAATGTTACCACGCGGCACTTTGTATTCTCTCGTTTTAATACAATAGCGTCAGACTGCAACTGTGTGGCTCTCCTCTGTCAGCTGATCTCATTGTGCTGAGAGTACACTGAGCGTTCGTTCAACCTTGCAACCATAGGTCATTAGAACGTATTCACCAGTAAGTTTTACTAGTTTGTGTCCTAATTTATAAAGGCTATGTGCACTGAAAGAAAACAACCCCCCCCCCCCAAAAAAAAAGAGTGCAAGCTAAGCGAGAATACAATTAGTTTATTTAAAAGACTTGAAAAGATGGGAGGGTATGTATAGTTGGGTTTTAATTAAAGCAATCATAGAAAATGGATAATTACATTAAGTACTAGTGCTAAAGTCAGTTTGCAGTCAGAAATGCTTACGCTAACAGTGGACAGACCATATAATATGCTTAGAAAATGTAGCCAAATACAGCTTTAATCCCTCCCTCTCTCTCTCCTCCCCCCCCCCCCCCCCACTTAATTTTATAT
Source organism: Pelobates fuscus (assembly GCF_036172605.1). Taxonomy (NCBI): domain Eukaryota; kingdom Metazoa; phylum Chordata; class Amphibia; order Anura; family Pelobatidae; genus Pelobates; species Pelobates fuscus. The sequence continues at coordinate 129,792,230 of NC_086318.1, read as the reverse complement.
ATATATATTATTTCACATCTGAATGTGAAGTGTGCCATGAATTCATTTTAATCTGACATCTGATGCAGGATATTTAATAGAAACATAGAATGTGACCGCAGATAAGAACCATTCGGCCCATCTAGTCTGCCCAGTTTTCTAAATACTTTCATTAGTCCATGGCCTTATCTTATAATTAGGATAGCCTTATGCCTATCCCACACATGCTTAAACTCATTTACTGTGTTAACCTCTACCACTTCAGCTGGAAGGCTATTCCATGCATCCACTACCCTCTCAGTAAAGTAATACTTCCTAATATTATTTTTAAACCTTTGTCCCTCTAATTTAAGACTGTCCGCTTGTTGTGGTAGTTTTTCTAATTTTAAATATAGTCTCCTCCTTTACTGTGTTGATTCCCTTTATGTATTTAAATGTTTCTATCATATCCCCCCTGTCTCGTCTTTCCTCCAAGCTATACATGTTAAGATCCTTTAACCTTTCCTGGTAAGTTTTATCCTGCAATCCATGAACCAGTTTAGTAGCCCTTCTTTGAACTCTCTCTAAGGTATCAATATCCTTCTGAAGATATGGTCTCCAGTACTGCGTACAATACTCCAAGTGAGGTCTCACCAGTGTTCTGTACAATGGCATGAGCACTTCCCTCTTTCTACTGCTAATACCTCTCCCTCCCTATACAACCAAGCATTCTGCTAGCATTTCCTGCTGCTCTATTACATTGTCTGCCTACCTTTAAGTAATCATAAATAATCACCCCTAAATCCCTTTCCTCAGATGTTGAAGTTAGGACTCTATCAAATATTCTGTACTCTGCCCTTGGGTTTTTCCGTCCAAGATGCATTATCTTGCACTTATCCACATTAATTGTCAGTTGCCACAACTCTGTCCATTTTTCTAGTTTACCTAAATCACTTGCCATTTGGCTTATCCCTCCTGGAACATCAACCCTGTTACATATCTTAGTATCATCTGCAAAAAGACACACCTTACCATCAAGACCTTCTGCAATATCACTAATACAAATATTAAAGAGAATGGGTCCAAGTACAGATCCCTGAGGTACCCCACTGGTGACAAGCCCAAGTTTCGAATATACTCCATTGACTACAACCCTCTGTAGCCTGTCACTCAGCCAACAGAGGGCATATGATGGCAGATACGGGTTGATGCATTGTATTCTCATTTGCTTGTTACCCCCAAGCTCTGGGCCTGACATTGATTAAACCTTTCAGTGAACTGGATCCTTTAATTTTTAGACTTTCAGTAATGTCCAATGAAAAATTTACAGATGTGATGCAGTGATAGAGTAGAACATTTACCCCTGCAGCATGTCCAGGTGCTAGCATCTTCCCACAATATTCTGGACAGCTTTTAGTAACCTTTTACATGTATAGGCATTCCTTCTGTAGTAAGTAAGTTCAAACACATTTGCATTAAGTGTTCTATGTCATGACACCTTGGCATATGTTGTTGCAGCATTTTTTTAGTGTGCATTAGTTTTATGGTGCTTGATTCTTACTTTTCCTAATCCACACAGACGTCTGAACTCTAATAACCATATTTTATTTTTTCACCCATACCAACCTATGCTCTGATTGTATCCAAATTTGTAATTGTCTTTGAAATAAACTATTTCACACTTCTACTTTTGCTACTCTTTCCCCCCTGTGCTAAACCATATGTGTTGCATTCCCCTTTGACTCGGTTTCACATACATTCTCATCCACTTGCATTATCATGTTTCATAATATTGCCCCTTTGGGCCAAATGTATCACTGGCCTTTGACTTTCTAAGGCTGTTTATTCCTTTATTTTCTCCTTGAAAGTTATTTGTATGCCAGTTCACTTCCCTGTCACTCCTCAATTATCTCATTCTACAATATACTTGTGCACAAAGGTTTTACTGGCTACAATTGAATCATGCTTTTTAGATCTGTGCTCGAATGAATCAATCCAACTTACTATTTGAATAAGACTCCACAGGGGAATCTTGGACAGATTGATTAGTTGAGCATAAATTAGAAGGCATCAGATTATTTTGTATCAGCTGAAACTACACATCTATTCTGCACCTTTACCAAACATCCTTGAGTTTTAAAACCTTTTCATTTTATTAACTTTGTTAAAATATCATCTTCCTTCTAGTCCTAAAACTGGAACAAAATCGTTTAATTTCTTCCAATGTGCCGCCTCCTTAATTCTGAAAAGGCTGAAAACTCATTTCATTAAATGAAAAGGATTAAAATTATACTTTTAGAATTGCTAGATATTGTATCAATTTTAAATTAAAAAACAATTTCTATCATCTGTTTGCTGTAGTGGTTTTGGTGCCATGAGTGTGGTGGCAACCCCACTATTATAACACCCCTATTATACGGGTATCAATTTTTCTTTAAGTGGTTTGACATCTTCAATGGATCAATTTAAGATGTGTGAGGAATGCTTCCTCTACAATCACACAAGAGGAGGAATTTCCTCAGCAGGACATTTAATTGGCTTTCCAGAGCTAAGCCCTGCAATACAAAGCTTACTTGGTTCATTGGGTGAGAGTGTTTACTGATTGAGATGTTAGTGGAGAACATGGATCAGGGCCTGGTGGAGTCCGGAGAAGAAGTTAATAATAGCTGTTTTGAATCATTTTAAAACAAAGTTATGGTCCTTTCCCTTGTTTTCTGATAGCACAGTAGCGATGCATATAATATAATGACAGGTACGAGAGGAGGGATGTTAACTGCAGCACTTTAACACTGATGTGATGGCAATTAAGCGAACGTGTTCATGCCATGGGAGAGGTCTACCCTGGTTTGGTAAGGATGGCTGATCAGTTATATAATGGGAGTGTGATTGGATGTTATAGGGACACTATAACCATTTCATCTCTTTGAATCGGCTATAGTGCCTGGAGTCCATAGGCACTGTCCCTCCATTCAGTGTTAAACCATTTTAGAGAAGTCAACATGCATATTGTACACTTCTAGTCATACCCTTCATGCCGCCAGTTAGGGAGCTCGGAGAGATTAAAAGCAGTCAGCTGATACTCTCAGCCAATCACAGCTGCCCAGTTCTGTTCAGGCTAATACTTCCTCACCAGCTAAAGCAACACAGAGGGGAATGGGCTGCTGTTTAGCATTGGAACATAAAAACACTAAATACTCTTTAATGTTGAATGAAATTATGGCAGGGCTCGACAAATCCCAGGCGCCAGATCGGAATTTTGCCCTGACATCTGGGATTTGCCAGCACTCTAGTGTGGCCGCCGAGTTAGTATGGAGGCGGCCGCCAGCCCTCGGGAGCAGTACTCTGCATGCAGCTGTTCTCTGCTCCCTCGCGTTGTCTAATGAGGCTGCGAGCCGGATTATAACGTCTTTCCGGCTCCGTCATCATTGCAGAGAGGAGCTACAGGCAGAGTACTGCTCCTTTGCACACAGGAAGAGAGCAGCCCCACTGGACCTCAGGAAAGACCCACTCAGCTCTCTCAAAGATAGGGAGACTGAGTGGGTTTCAATTAAAACAAAAATGTGTGTGTGTGTGTGTGTGTGTGAGTGAGCCTGTCGGGGAGGGTGTGTGTGTGAGTGAGCCTGTCGGGGAGGGTGTGTGTGTGAGTGAGCCTGTCGGGGAGGGTGTGTGTGTGAGTGAGCCTGTCGGGGAGGGGGTGTGTGTGAGTGAGCCTGTCGGGGAGGGGGTGTGTGTGAGTGAGCCTGTCGGGGAGGGGGTGTGTGTGAGTGAGCCTGTCGGGGAGGGGGTGTGTGTGAGTGAGCCTGTCGGGGAGGGGGTGTGTGTGAGTGAGCCTGTCGGGGAGGGGGTGTGTGTGAGTGAGCCTGTCGGGGAGGGGGTGTGTGTGAGTGAGCCTGTCGGGGAGGGGGTGTGTGTGAGTGAGCCTGTCGGGGAGGGGGTGTGTGTGAGTGAGCCTGTCGGGGAGGGGGTGTGTGTGAGTGAGCCTGTGAGCACAAGTTGTGTGTGTGTGTGTGTGTGTGTGCCGGGAGGGTGTGTGTGTGTGTGTGCCGGGAGGGTGTGTGTGTGTGTGTGCCGGGAGGGTGTGTGTGTGTGTGTGCCGGGAGGGTGTGTGTGTGTGTGTGCCGGGAGGGTGTGTGTGTGTGTGTGCCGGGAGGGTGTGTGTGTGTGTGTGCCGGGAGGGTGTGTGTGTGAGCGAGCCGGGAGGGTGTGTGTGTGTGTGTGTGTGTGAGCGAGCCTGTCTGGGGGGGGTGGGTGAGCGAGCCTGTCTTGGGGGGGGGGGGGTGAGCGAGCCTGTCTGTGGGGGGGGGTGTGTGAGCGAGCCTGTCTGGGGGGGGGGGGTGTGAGCGAGCCTGTCTGGGGGGGGGGGGTGTGAGCGAGCCTGTCTGGGGGGGGGGGTGTGAGCGAGCCTGTCTGGGGGGGGGGGTGTGAGCGAGCCTGTCTGGGGGGGGGTGTGAGCGAGCCTGTCTGGGGGGGGGGGGGGGTGTGAGCGAGCCTGTCTGGGGGGTGTGTGAGCGAGCCTGTCTGGGGGGTGTGTGTGAGCGAGCCTGTCTGGGGGGTGTGTGTGAGCGAGCCTGTCTGGGGGGTGTGTGTGAGCGAGCCTGTCTGGGGCGGGGGGTGTGAGCGAGCCTGTCTGGGGGGGGGGGGGGGTGAGCGAGCCTGTCGGAGTGTGTGAGCGTGCGTATAAGCCTGTTGTCAGCATGAGTGTGTGTGTGTGCGCGCGCGTGCGTTTAGGTACCTGCCCCTCCGATCTCATGAGGAAGGTGTTTTTACTCAACTTTTTACCCATTTTCCCACGCCGTGCCAGTTTTGCCATGGCTGAGATTATCAATCTTTATGATCTCAGCTAAGCCAATGCTTTCCCTTAGGAAAGCATTGGGAGGATTTTATGCATGCATAGCAAATGTACCAATCCGCATCTCCTCCTAAAGATACATTAAAGTAATGAATCTCCATGAGGAACATTCAGCGCCTCCATGCAGAGCTTGGAGACACTAAACCTGGGTGCTGCATGTGGCGCAGCAGGACTCTGAGTCTGAGTGACTGTCACTAGAGGTGTTACTAAGCAGAAATGTAAACTCTGCCTTTTCTCAGAAAAGGCAGTGTTTACTTTGAAACACCCGCAGGGACAGGCTATAGACACAAGAACAACTACATCAAGCTGTAGTGGTTCTGCTGACTATAGTGTCCCTTTTAAGAATTGCATTTTCTAGTTGAAAATGACTGGCTCCTAACTTTTTTTTTTTTTTACACCTAGATTTCAAACAAATTTGTCAAGCCCTGAATTGGGGCACTATTCAACTCTACACACTATAACCAGTTAAAATAGATTAAGCAGATACTGTTAATACATAAGTCTAAGAACTGTGCCAGTAGTACACAGCAAACAAGGAAATTATGTAACATACATATTTAAATTAAATAATTTCTATCCAAAATGTAATCAAGGCAAAGCAGCCTCAAATGAATCTGCCGGTGTACACTGGTAAAAAAAAAAATATATATAAATAACAGCGAGGGGAAAACCCGATACTGCTAATAGTGTAATACCATTGAAATTATTAAATCTTTATTATAAGATTCAGAAAATAGTGGCAAATGGACTCTAACAACATTTTTAAAAACAAAAAACAGCATGTAGTGCTCCATTGCCTGCTTCACAATTTGTAATGCTGCTTTGTGCATCCTCCAACACAAATTTGTAATAATTTTTAACAAAAGCAGGTTTCTGATATTTCTATGCACCTTTTTTTTTAGCCCCCATGCTATGATTCTCAATACTAAAATTCTTAAAACCGTGCGCATCACTGTCACTTAGTTTATCTTAATTTGCATTCAATCATCTCGCTCTCCCAGCTTCACAATCTTTACTGCAACTAGCAAAATTTGTTTTAATTTGTAAGTATTATTGTTCGTAAAGAAAAAATGTCTACAAGAAACATCTGGTGACATTTGACAATGTACATATTCGAGACTTTCTTTGCTTCTCAGGTAACTTAACATTATTGCATCCCCTAGACAGTTATTCCCTCAACATGCTAAACAATATGTATGATAGGCCTCCCGAGGCAAGCCAAAGGGGAAGCACTGCGCCAGGAGCTGTTTTTAACATAAGAAATTATTTTGTAGCATCTGTCAATGACAATCTTGTTTTCTGCTGTGTTGACTAAACCTGACTACACATACACCTCAACAACTTGGAGTATTTATTAGTATTAATGTTACTAACAGCGTGTCATCCGAATACAACAAAAACAAGCTGTCATTGGTTACAGATACAAATAGGTGACTTGACTGCAAACAGTTTAAACGTTGTAACAGGATAAATAATGCAATACCAGAAGAAAGCAACTGGATAACTCCTAATACTAGAGCCATCTGGTTCATTACTGGTTTCTGTACCCTCTCTGCAGCCCTGCTTGCCAGTAGTCTTGATTTTATGCCCACACTGAATCTTACTGAATCTTCTATACAAGTGTATTGGATTACTAGGTTCTTCTTGTGCATCCTCAGCAAATTTACAAGATTCAGAGTTTATTGCATAACATGATGCCTGTGGCGTTTAGGAACATCTCATGTAAATATGAATTTGCAGTCTGGGAATGTATAGCAGTGTCAATTAAAAGATTAAATATATATATATATATTTATCTTTTTGGATTACTTTTATTCGTATTCCACACCCATAATGCACTTCAGCTTGATGAAGTTCTTCATGGGTGAGAACTATTCTATTTTTAATAACCCTTTATAAAAGTGCCAATTTCTATGATAAATCTGCACCTTTGTAATTAAACATCTTCCTGGTTTTTAGACAGTCAGGGAGGTTTGCATCCTCCTTCCATTAGCTCCTCTGAGCTAAAAGAAGTGACAGATGCTCTCCACTTGACTAACCCTACCTTCTTCCAATAGCAAAGAAAATTGGAGTTAATCCTAGTAATTTCTAGAAAAAAAAATTCAAGAATATTATCCTAGAAATGTATTATAAAATATAATTTTTTTTGTTGATAATATTTAAAATACCACATGCCACCAAACTATGATAAAATGTCCAAATAACAAGAGTTACATGGATAGTTTAAATATTATATGCTCTGTTCATAGCAAGCTCTTTTAGGCTGATGAAGCAAAATAAATACTTGCTTTATAAATGTATCTAAAAACTATAACAAGTTAAAGATCAATAGAAAATAATCACAACTGTATCCATTATTGTAAGTTTCTATACAGAGCTGTGAAACGATTAAAGGACCATTATAGTCACCCAGACCACAACAGCTCAATGAAGTGGTCAGGGTGCCAGGTCCCCCAGGTTTTAACCCTTCAGATGTAAGCATAGCAGTTTCTGAAAAACGGCTATGTTTACATTGCAGGGTTAATCCAACCTCTAGTGGCTGTGTTCCTGACAGCCGCTAGAGGCGCTTCTACAACGCTGGATGTGTAATTTGCATCCAGCGTGCAGGACGTCCATAGGAAAGCATTGAGAAATGCTTTTCTATGGACTGTTTGAATGCGCGCGCATGGCTCTTGCCTCACATGCGCATTCTGCTCCACTCGGGAGTTGACGTCGGCGGGGGAGGAGAGATCACCACCGTATACATCACCGAGGAAGCCCGGCGCTGGATTAAAGTAAGTCACCAGCGCCAAGGGAGGGAGCCCTGAGGGTGAGGGCTCCTAAGGATGCTATAGTGTCAGGAAAACGAGTTTGTTTTCCTGACACTATAGTGATCCTTTAAACAACCCTAACAGTGTACTGTGGAAAGGTTTCAAATGCACACAGCTAAGCATTACGGCCTAAATAGTACAAGGAGCACAAAACAAAAGGAAGGAATAACATCTGCTGATTGTGATAACATAGAAGTGATAAAATACAAAAAGGATATGAGAAATTAAGGAAAAGTTCACTAAGATATAGCAAGAGTAGTAACAAAATCTAGCCAACCCTAACGTGCCTTCCAGGGCCCCTGTGGAAACTACAAAACTGCTAAATTTAAAATTACCTGCACTAAATGAAGTGCTATTCAAACTATGAAACAAAGATCCACCTGTAAAAAAAAAAAAAAAAGTGAAAATTACAGGAAACAGCTATAATTACTATGCCAAATTTAAAATCACTGCCATAATTTGCAAAACAAATGGGGAAAAAAACCGAGCCTCAAAGAACTGGCAGACTGCTCCCCCAGTGTATCCCCAGACCAGATGCGTGCGCATGAAAAGGCTTGAGATCTCTTCCAGAGGAAAAAGGGAAGGACTTGCAAAGGCTGCAGTGAAAAAGGGCTACAACCTTTGCAAACTCTTAAGATTTATTCATAAAGACTACATGCATGTATTCTTGTGGGTATATCTGCTAAATATTTTTCCCCCTTAAGTAATTTTAATGAGGAGTGGTCCTTTAAGTAAAAGCCAGGGGCATGTAAGCACTACTTTTTGCAATGACTAGTCTTTAATGTAACACTCCAGGCACTATAACCCTTACTGAGTGCTGTAGTGGTTATGGTGCCATGAGTGCCCTAGCACCCCCAAATATAAGTAGTCAAACCTTTTTTAGAATGTTTTGACTACTTACTTGCTGGATGCTGCACCCTACTTGGGTTTGATGGGTGCTGCTCCCTGCCTGCACTAGAGACGGAAACACAGTCTGAACTAAGCACGTGCAGCCATTGGCTGAGTGTGGTCAACTGATGTTCTCAGCCAATGAGCTAGCCCTCAACTGTTTGGCTCATGAGAGCTAATTAAAATGCAGATAGTAGAACTTTCTTTCTTTTCTTTTATAAAGAATTAAAGTTTATTAAAAAACAGTTGGTGGCTGATCTGCTTTATAGAATAATCAAAAAGATATACCAGGCTAGGCTTCAAATCTGATTTATCGTATACAAGCAGCCTCCCATAGTTATTATTTTATTATCAGCATTTATATAGCACCAACACATTCTGTAGCATTTTTAATTATTATAAGAGGGGGAGATTTAACAATAAATGAGACCATTACAAAAACTTACAGGAACTCTAGGTTGAAGAGAACCCTGCTCAAACTTGCTTACTGTCTATGATGATGCTAACCTTATTTTTTTTTAATTTTAGCTGTACATTTTTTTTAAAGTGATATACATTTTATTTTTGTCTGTTACTTACCTTTTAGATTATACCGCCCTGCCCCGCCCCCCATTTTGGGCAAACATTTTTTTTTTAACCGGCAAAAGGCTTTTTTAAAATCACTTTTTGTGGGAAGCAACTTAAGCCTTTCTGGTAGGCTACAAGACTGTATTCCTGATTTGTGGTAGCCAAGCAGACATGTGTGATTATATTTTAACTAGGTTTCTTTTTCTGTTTTTACAGATTTCTCCCTTGAACTTTCATCACTTGTGTGTAGAGTCCGTGCGTTTTGATATTCAAGGTAATATTTTAGCATTTTTTGAATTTTAAATATAGAATTTAAATACATAATAAAACAGAGTTGCAGACTTATTGGGTTATTCACTAAAATGAGGAATTCAAACTAAACTTAAAATTCATGGCCAAATTCTCCCAGTCGGCAATGGCTATTTTAGTGCCTGCTTGTTTTTTACATTGACGTGTGTAACGGAGCTCCCTGTACCCCAGGTGGGTACCTCCACCAAAATACCGCTTCCTAGCTGGAACAGGGGACAAACTGCAGCACTTCTGCCCATAGTCGCCGTGGCTGGACTGGGTCCCTGGAACCGCTCCTTCCTGGAGCCAAATGGGGAATTAGCTCTGTCCTTACAAGGACTTTCCCCATTGAATCTCCTGCAAGCTGGAACAGCAGACACTGGCGCAAGTCATCTTTCCCTCCTATAACAGGATGACACACAGTTTTGGAGTGTAAGCAGGAATCTCAGCTTTAATGGTTAAGGTTGGCTTTTGTACAATTCCTTAGGCTAGGGCAGGGTAGGCAACCTTCGGCTCTCTAGATGTTGTGGACTACATCCCCCATAATGCTCTTACACACATAATGCTGGCAAAGCATCATGGGAGGTGTAGTCCAAAACATCTGGAGAGCCGAAGGTTGCCTATCCCTGGGCTAGGGGAACACCCCCTGGACCTGATGGAACACTGAATTACAAAATTACAAAATGTATAATCCATTAAAAACAATATACAGTGTCTGACACTCCCCTACAGTGTACACCAGGGGTAGTCAACCTTTTTCTACCTACCGCCCACTAATGCATTTTTCTTGATGGAAAAATGTCCTTACTGCCAACCAGTTTTCGTGCAAGTGCAGAATATTTTTTTTAGAAAGGAGGGTGTTAAAAAAACAAAACAAAAAAAAAACAGACGTACATTTATCTTTTTATTTCTACTTTATGAATGTTTATAATGTTTTTAACTTTATAAAGTTTAATGAGAAAACAATAAAGTAAATTGAAATTACCTTTAATTAGTGATTAATGAGATCCTTGAGGTTGATGCTGCAAGACTAAATATTTGATATCTGGTTCGATTTTCGTAAAGAACGAACGAAGGTCTCCTCTTTAGGTGATATTCAGACGACTTCTCTGTTTGCTCATAATATGATTTCTCATCTGTGCATCAGCTCCCCTCCTCTCCCCCCTCAATTCCCCATCCCACCTTTTTGCGCGCGCATGCACACATTCCCTTGTTCGCATGCACGCATTCTCGCGCAAGTTCGTACTTTCATGTGTGCACTCGCACCCGCCCACTCTCTCAAAAGGAGTATTTAGCAATTTAGCTTTTTGTGCCGCCGAAATCCCTACCGCCCACCTGGAATCCTGAAACGCCCACTAGTGGGCGGTAGGGACCAGGATGACAACCCATGGTGTACACAATCCCTCCCCTCTGCCTGTGATAAAATTAACATAGACATGGGCTAACTCAATTAACTCTTAACAGAAAAAAAAATAATTTTTACAAACCAGAAAATACAACATATCCCCACAAATAAGTACCCCACAGTCACATCCCCTGATAGCCCCGATCTGTGTGAACAACATATCTAAAAATCACCGAGATCGGTTAAGGGGTTCAGGAATTTCCTGGAAGTCTTATTTTTGCCCCACCGTGCACATGGTTCCATGCCCAAAACAGTTCCATACACTCGACAACAAAACACCGCTGGACAATTTAACCCCTTAAGACCGGAGGGCGTACTATTACGTCCTTTTAAAAGCGGCTCTAAACGCCGCCGGACGTAATAGTACGCCCTCCGGTTTTTAGTAACTTACCCGGTCGCTGGCGGTCCCACGCCGGCGATCGCGGTTCGGGGGACTCCCAGGGAGCCCCCCGCGGCACGTCCGCCCTCCAGGAGCCCTCCCGGCCATGTGAGAGTGAGGTCCTTGCGAGGACCTCACAATCACATGGCCGGTATAGCTGCCTGCTGCATTGCCAGCAGGGGGACCAACTGTAATGACAGTTGGTCCCCCTGCTGGCTGAAAATCAAATAAAATTTTTTTAAAACAGTGTAAAAATAAATAAATTATATACTTAGATCATATATATATATTATATATATATGATCTAAGTATATATATACACATATACATACACACACATACACTGTCTAGGTGTATTTTAATATTAATATATATATAATTATATATATATATATTAATATCAAATTACACGTAGACTGATACTGATTAAATATATATATAATTATTGTTATATATATATATTTATAAATAATATAAAAAAAATTAATATGTAAATACGTAAAAAAATTAAATAAAAAAAATAATTAAAAATAAAATATTAAAAAATATATAGATGTGTTTTATTTCGTTCTAACTGTATTCTGATATTAATATATATATATTTATATCAAAATACACTTATAACGAAATAATATATATATCTATATACATAAATATATACGTATATATCACTATATATATATATATACCTATATATAAATAAAAATATTAAAAAAAATATATATATATATATACGTATATGTATATATATACATATATTAATTCTACACATATATTTATGTAATAATTTTACATAATTAGGTATCCTAATTAATTACAATTAGCGGGACCTGCCTGACCACCCATGCCGAAAGTATAATTTGCTAGCACTATATTTAACCCTATAACTTTCCAAGACACCATAAAACCTGTACATGGGGGGTACTGTTTTACTCGGGAGACTTCGCTGAACACAAATATTAGTGTTTCAAAACAGTAAAATGTATTACAACCATGATATCGCCAGTAAAAGTGACGTTTTTTGCATTTTTCACGCACAAACAGCACTTACACGGACGATATTATTGCTGCAATACTTTTTACTGTTTTGAAACACAAATATTTGTGTTCAGCGAAGTCTCCCGAGTACAACAGTACCCCTCATGTACAGGTTTTATGGTGTTTTCAAAAATTACAGCGTCAAATATAAGGCTTGTGTTTAATTTTTTTCACATTAAAATTCGCCAGATTGCTTACGTTGCCTTTATGACCCTATGGTAGCCCAAGAATGAAAATTACCCCTATGATGGCATACCATTTGCAATAGTAGACAACCAAAGGTATTGCAAATGGGGTATGTCCAGTCTTTTTTAGTAGCCACTTAGTCACAAACACTGGCCAAAATTGGCGTTTTTTGCATTTTTCACACACAAACAAATACAAACGCTAACTTTGGCCAGTGTTTGTGACCAAATGGCTACTAAAAAAGACTGGACATCGCTTATTTGCAATACCTTGGGTCGTCTACTATTGCAAATGGTATGCCATTATGGGTGTAAATTTATTTCCTGGGCTACTATACAGTCTCAAAGGCAACGTAACCAATCTGGCGAATTTCAATTTCAAATGTAACACGCTATATTTGACCCTGTAACTTCCCAAAACACCATAAAACCTGTACATAGGGGGTACTGTTTTACACGTGAGACTTTGCTGAATACAAATATGTGTATTTTATTGCAGTAAAAGCAAACAGTATTATGACATTGACAGTTAAAATGTCATGAAGAACGAAAAAAATAAAAAAAAATCTTATTTTCTCCCATTTTTTTCATATTAAATTATGTTTCATAGCTAAATATTTGATATTAAATGAAAGCCCCGTTTCCCCTGAATAAAATGATATATAATAAGGGGGGTGCATTTAATATGAAAGAGGTGAATTACGGTTGGACAGACATATAGCGCAAATGCCAGGTTTTGTTTACGTTTTGTTTCGTTCACAACTTGTACATTTGGCTGCGGTGTTAAGGGGTTAAGATGGCTGCCGCCACATGTTTGAATCTGTTCCAGTTAAAAGTCCAAGGGGCAGAAACAGTACTTTTGAACATGGGTTATCAGAGGGCCCGTAGTCCCAGGGTAAAAGGCTGGCAATAGTCCCCTCCAAAAACTCGTGGCAAATTCAGCTAAAAGGGGGAGTTTGCCACAACGTGTATAGTCGTGTGAAATGTTTGTGCCAACATGCCTGTTAATCTATGCACTACAAAAATAAAGAATGACAAATAAAAATTGCAATTCACATTGAATTCACAACCATTCTTTCTCTGATGAGCAACCCTGAGAGAGAAAGTTTTAGCTTTGCATTGTTTTATTTATTTTTTGTTCTTCTCTGTAATTAGAGCAAATTAAACTACTCTATTCATTATGCAATACCATACTCAATTACCTTGTTGTACCAGACGTACAGTGGAAACCAGCTGCTAATAGTACTGTGTAGTCTAGAAGAAATCTGGGGCATCTCATGTGCTTACACTCAAAAGGTGGTGTTCTATAATTTTTGGTGCTCATATTAATAATATTGCCTTTTATATAGTGTCAACAGATTCCTTAACGCTTTACATTATTGCTGTAAGAGCTCTGTAGGAAATGTAGACCATCTGGAGTGTCAAAGGGTGCCTACTTCTGTTCTAAGGCAATTTTTGCTGGGTAGATTTCTGAGTGGGCTGTCATGTCGATGACTTTATTGTAGTGGTGCATCCATGGTCAGTAGAGTTCCGAGGAACTTTTTAATTAAAAGAGATAAGTTGTTGGAAATATTTGTATGTGCGTGTTCTTGTAGTTGCCTGGAACTGTCACTTTGTGTTTGTTTTTCTAAGTTAGGTAGGTAATTTTACATTGATAAACGGTTATTCACCAAATAAAGAATTCAAAGTGAATTTAAAATGTTAGGCCCAAGTAGCAGAAGTGAAAGCATTTACTGTGTTTATTCCCTTTATGAATTTAAATGTTTCTATCATATCCCCCCTGTCTCGTCTTTCCTCCAAGCTATACATGTTAAGATCCTTTAACCTTTCCTTGTAAGTTTTATCCTGCAATCCATGAACCAGTTTAGTAGCCCTTCTCTGAACTCTCTCTAAGGTATCAATGTCCTTCTGAAGATACGGTCTGTGTACAATACTCCAAGTGAGGTCTCACCAGTGTTCTGTACAATGGCATGAGCACTTCCCTCTTTCTACTGCTAATAGCTCTCCCTATACAACCAAGCTATCTGCTAGCATTTCCTGCTGCTCTATTACATTGTCTGCCTACCTTTAAGTCATCTGAAATAATTACCCCTAAATCCCTTTCCTCAGATGTTGAAGTTAGGACTCTATCAAATATTCTGTACTCTGCCCTTGGGTTTTTACATCCAAGATGCATTATCTTGCACTTATCCACATTAAATGTCAGCTGCCACAACTCTGACCATTTTTCTAGTTTACCTAAATCATTTGCCGTTTGGCTTATCCCTCCTGGAACATCAACCCTGTTACTTAGTATCATCAGCAGAAGACATACCTTGCCATCAAGACCTTCTGCAATAGCACTAATACAAATATTAAAGAGAATGGGTCCAAGTACAGATCCCTGAGGTACCCCACTGGTGACAAGCCCAAGCTTCGAATATACTCCATTGACTACAACCCTCTGTTGCCTGTCACTCTGCCACTGCCTTACCCATTCAACAATATTGGAATCCAATACTGCTGATGTAGATTAATTTAGAAATAAACAAATATGTTTAAATATCTATCTGTTCCTGTCCAAATCTGAGATGATTAAATTGCGTATACGCAGAAGTAAATTCACACTGACACACGGAGTTCAGGTTAAAATAACTTCGAGAAAATTTAATGGCATCTGATTAAAAGCGGGCTCGCAGACCCTTATAAGAACAAAATTACATCATCATTGAATATCAAGATATCAGTAAATAAACATCATTAATTGGATTAAATGTTAAGTGGCTATGTCAATGTCCACCCATCAATATTATTAATTGGCTCAAGAACTAAGTGGTTAGCTAGGTGTCCTCCCACCGGGAGGTGGTATTGTTCTGGACACGGGTGTGGACAGATGGCTCAAGCGTCATCTTACCCAGCACGAGGCTTACTCGGTGGGAAGGGGGGCTTGGGCGTCATTTTGCGTATTTAGTGATGTCAGACTCGTGGTCAGGTTCAGGGTTCTTTTTATGAATAGAACATTTCATTAGGCCAGCTTCCCATGGCCTTGGCTATACTTTGTTGCATGTTACAGGAGATTCAATAATTCCGGGGTTAGTCATGTCTTTATAGAAAATACAGTCTCTATTCATTACACTAAATGCTGTTAGGAAATTCTGTCATGTAATGTAGTTTAAAATGGAGGATCTGTCAGGTAATGTGGTTTAAAATGGAGTTAGTGCAAAAATTCAACACAGGTTCAATACAGGTTTTTAATAATTCTACATCACTGCTATGTTTCACTGAAGGTTAATCCAGTGTGAAGACGCTGGACATCCATAGAAAAGCATTGAGTAATGCTTTCTTATGGGCAGTTTGAATGCGCGTGCGGCTCCAGCAGCGCATGTGCATTCGGATCTGATGTCGGCAGGGGGAGGTAAGGCATAAATTTGTTTTCCTGGTACTATAGTAGTGCTTTAACCTCTGTTTTATAACCTTTTTATACATAAAAGAAAAGTTTAATAAACATATATTAAAGTTCACTGTCCCCCTCCTTTATCAGTTACTGTACTATACCGTGCTGTTGGAAATGTCATAATGGTATAGGGTTTAGGGACCTGATTGTGATACCAGCATGAGCTATCATTTTTCCTTAAGGGGCTAACTGTATCAAAGGCTGGTGTGTCTTCTACATGTCTCTAAACTAAGTAAAATTTAACCTGTATAAAAATAATATATATTTACTATATTCTATAATGTCATCTGAGTGTCTTCCTGTGTTGGATTGGAACAACCGATAATGGATGGTATTATAATCTGACAGTTCATTTAGGCTTAACATTCACATTCAATTGGACTCCTACATAATTTATCAATTAGTTATAGGGGCTGGAGTCCCTGGGTGCTTTCCTACCTAAAGGGGTTGAACAGTTTTTCATTGGTTTAAACCAAGAGATTTGTCACTTAGAGCTTCACAGTGTTGTTGCACGCAAAAAACAGCCAGTGATAGGCATCGACTATTGTTCATAGCCTGTCATCGGAGCCCATGTTAATCCTTCCTGGTCAGTGTGTCTGCCATGGTGAGGGGATAGGAGGCATTTTGGATGGGCACTCAGGGATACAAAATTTTGGGCGGACGGTTTGTAAACCCTGTAAAGTGCTTAATGACTTTTTTCTTTCTTGTTATATTCCATATATATGTATAGCTTATAATATGTGTTTTGTATCATTGAAGTACCGGTATATATCTACTTTTATATATATTTACTTTTTGTGTCATCCATGTGCACCTGCCACTGCAGCTAAGCGCACTCAACAGAACACGAAATTGCAATTAGATGTTTCCCTGAAGGAAATTGGAACACTTCAGCGACTTCTGCTTCAATATGTGGTTTGTTGGCTTCTGACATTGAACATTTATGTCTCTGAGGAATTCAGCTGACTTTAGTTTCTGCTTACCTGTAGACTTTGTCTGAAGCATAGATTCAAAACATTTTTGTACTTTAAAAGATTTTGTTTTATGTACTGCTGTGTCATATACAAACCATGATCTAGTTGAAAAATCACATTGAAACTAAGTAATGCCTTTTTAGTGAGCTAAACAGATATGGAGAAATGTATCAACTTTTAGCCATCTTGTTTTTCTAATGTTTCTTGAGTCATATCTATAGAGAGCAATAAAAACAAAAAAGAAAACCTCACAAAATAACAGGTTCTTACAGCAGCATGTTAACAAAAGACACGCAGGCATTCTCCAAATTATCATAAATACTAACCCTCCCTGCCTGCTGCAACTTCTCCAGTCATGGTTGACTTAAAGGGTCTTCCAATATCATTGTAACACCCTTAAATACAGAGCAGCAGACATCACCGGCCAAATCAGAGTATTGTTTTTAAAGAGATCTTTCATGATTGCTGCAGGCATATATTCTCAGTACTTTGCAGATTTTTTTTAAAGATGGATATGCCTACTTGACTATCTGGTATGTCTCTATCCTTGGTATTTAATGGTCTGTAATATTTAAATAACTCAATTACAATAGTTGGATTATTAGAAATATTGTGTAAAGATACTGAAAAGTGGTGTGGTACAGTGTCCCTATTGCACTTAGTGCTGCAGTGTTAAACATTGCAGTTCCAGAGAAGCTGCAATGTATACATTGCAGCTCTACGTTTGCCCACAGTGGTTGTTTAACAGCCACTAGTGGGCTTCCTGAATCGATATGGACCTTTGGTCCGGTATCTGACACTGGACATCTTCACGCTCTGCATTAGGACATCCAGCGTCAGATTTCCCTCTCACCCCATAGATAAGCATTGATTCAATGCTTTCCTATGGTGAGGTCTAATTTGTGTGTGGCATTTGCCATGCATGTGCATTAGCACCTACTCATCCCGGAGATAGCGGAGCATCGACCCAGTGCCGAGGGACATTGGTGCTGGGATCAAGTACTTAAAGGGTTTTTAACCCTTTATTTACCTGGGAGAGTCAGAGGGAGCTCAAGTGCCAGGAATACAGCTTTGTATTCCTGGCACTATAGTGTCCCTTTGCTTATCTACAGTAGTTCTTTAAAGGAACTCTCCAGGCATCATAAAAACTACAGCTTACTGTGTCAAAGCCAGGTAGTTCTGGCACTAGTTCTTTGAATGTTGCTTTAATGTTTCCACTTCTTTTGCACATATCGTAATTTGACTGTGAATTTTGTTCATGGGGACTATGTTGGAATACTAGAATTAAAACTAGAGTTATTAACTAAATATTTATTTAGTTATCTAAACCAAGGTGCATATCATGTACTTAAGACTGTGTTTAGCGACTGACGGTCTCCTAGTCTTCTGTGCATGGAGACTGTTTGTTTTTAAACATTGTTTGACCCAAGGTGTATGTATATGGCTGTAGAATCTTCTTTTAAGAAAAGATTGTTTTATTAACAAAAAATAGTTTTGAGGTGACAATTTATCCTTTAAATTTTGCTTTACTTCACTTGACCTTATTAACCCCTTAAGGACGGCGCGCGTACTATGCCGTCCTTAAGGTGGTGGCTCTAAACGCCGCAGGGCGTTAAAGTGTGTGTACGCACGCTAACTTTGCTTAAGGTTTGTAACAAAGTGGCTACTAAAAAAGACTGGACATTACCCCATTTTAAATACCCTGTGTTGTCTACCTTTGCAAATGGTCTCAAAAGGCAACACAGACCCAGCAAACCAATCTGGCAAACTGAATTGAGCAAGTCCTATATTGACCATGTACCTTTCCAAAACACCATAAAAAATTTACATGGGGGGGGGGGGGGGGTATTGTTATACTCGAGACTTTGCTGAGCTCAGGTATGAGTGTTTAAAACAGTAAACTTATCACGACGATGAAATCACCAGTAAAAATGCGAAAAAACAAATAATGCTAATTTTGGCCAGTGTTTGTGACTACTACAAAAGACTGCACCTACCCCATTTTGAATACCCTGGGTTGTCTACTTTTTCAAATGGTTTGTCATGGTGGGGTTCATTTTCATTTCTGCGCTGCCAAACCATCTCCAAGGCAACATAGCCAATCTGGCAAATAGCAATATGCAAACACAAAAATTGGCCTATCTTATGTTTGAACATATAACTTTCCAAATCCCCATAAAACATGTACTGAAGGGGTACTTTGTACGCGTGAGACATTACTCTGCACAAATATGAGTGTTTTAGAGCAGTTAAATGTATTATACTAATAATCTCATCGGTGAAATGGCAGTTTGTGTGAAAAATGCAAAAACACAAATATAAATGCAAATTTTGGCCAGGGTTTGTGACTAAGTGGCTACTAAAAAAAGACTGGGCATACCCCATTTTGAATACTGTGGGTTGTCTTCTTTTACAAAGGGTAGGCCATGATGGGGTTAATTTCCATTCCTGGGCTGTTATACGGCCTCAAAGGCAACATAGGCCCAGCAAACCAATCTGGCAAATTTCAATGTGCAAACATGAAAAAGGGGAAATATCTACATTTGTAAAACCCATAAAACCTGTACATTGGGTGCACTGTTGTACTCTGGAGATGTTGCTTAACACATATTGGGGTGTTCTTTGTCAGTAACACATAACAGGAACTGAGAACCCATGCCTAAAGTACAATGTGAGAGAAAAATGACTACCCAAAAGTGTGACAAAGACTGGTGGTAGAATTAGTGCATGGAAAGTGTTAAAATCCTACCATTTGAAATACCCTAGGGTGTCTACTTTTGAAAAACATATGGTTTGAGGGTAAATTACATTGGCCAGCTTCAAAAATGTCCTAAATAGGACATGGGTGCATGATGACCAGCTGTGAAAATTCCAAGTTGGAAAATTAGAATGCGCACCGTCCAAATAAGGTATTTTAGCCCCCAGAGAGCCAGACATACCAATACATGGGGGGTATCACTGTATTTAGGAGATGTTGCTGAACACATATTGGGGTGTTCTATGGCTGTAACCCTTAAAGTTCTCCGTACATGTATTCTTAAATTGCTATGTGTGTCCAAAACATCACCAATTACAATTTTTTTTGGCATAAATTGGTGGTAAAATGGTTGCATAAAAATAGTCAAAATATCCCAAATTTAATTCCTTAGGTTGTCTTGTTTTAAAAAATATATACATGTGAATGGTTATTCAGGGATTCCTGACAAATATCAGTATTACAATGTAACGCGTTAATTTTGGAAATAAAAAAATGGTTTGGAAATGGTGCTACTTGTACTTATTGCCCTATAACTTGCAACAACAAAAAAAGACGCTAAGAACATGTTAACATTGGGCATTTCTAAACTCAGGACAAAAATTTAGAAACGATTTAGCATGGGTGTTTTTTGGCGGTTGTAGATGCGTAACAGATTTTGGGCGTGAAAGTTCAAAAAGTGTTTTTGACATTTTTTCATTATTTTATAACTTTGTTTTTATAGTAAATTTTATGATATGATGAATATAATGGTACCTTTAGAAAGACCATTTAATGGCGAGAAAAAAGGTATATAATGTGTGGGTTCACTAAATGAGTAAGAAAATTGAAGTGTGGTCTGGTCACTAAGGGTTAAACTAAAATTGTTTTGATGCCTATTGTGTATCATTAATCTTGGTGTGGCATCAGAGGACTTGGTGTGGCATCAGAGGCCTGCCCAGGTGTTAAACATTCCTAGTGGGAGGTGATTTGAGGAGTATATAAGGGCTGTTGTCATTAGCTTGGCTAATAGAGCTTGGTTGCTTCATCTAAGTGTTGCTTCTAAGTGTGTGTGTGGTTGGAGATATTCTGGAGAGTGCTGCTTCTAAGTGTGTGTGTGGTTGGAGATATTCTGGAGATAACCTGGAGGTAATCTGAGGTATTCAGGAGGATAAATAAAAAAAAAAGGTAACATTTGTTTGATTTAAATTATTCGCCTCATTGGAATGGCAGACTTAGTTCAGTGTAATAGTTGCTTTGCATTTGTTTCACGTTCCACTTTTTGGAGGTTTGGTTGTTGTTTAATCTGTAGACAGTTCTCTATCTTGCGGCAGGAGATTGTATTTTTGAAGTCTGAGATTTGTAAATTATCTGGTAAACAAATTCAGGCTGGAACTGCTGCAAAGCCATTGCCGCAGAGACATACTAGGAATGGCAGATGGATTACTGTAGGATCTGGTAGACTTGGAGTTGTGGATAAAAGGCATATTGCACAGTCTGTTGTTCTACATAATTCATTTTCTGCACTTTCAGAGTGTAGTGGTGTTGTGCAGAGAGGCACTGAGGCTAGTGGTGTTGTGCAGAGAGGCACTGAGGCTAGTGGTGTTGTGCAGAGAGGCACTGAGGCTAGTGGTGTTGTGCAGAGAGGCACTGAGGCTAGTGGTGGTGTGCAGAGAGGCTTGAAGACTATGGTGAGGCCTAATAGAAAGCAGTTGTTGTTGGGGGATTCCATCATAAGAGGTGTGGAGATGGACAATGGTGGTCTTGTGAGGTGTCTTCCTGGAGCTACTGCTCACAGAGACAGGAGACGTATCTGTAATATTGTTAAGCAAGCAAAGCAGGAAGGGGAATTGGATGTACTTGTCCATTTAGGGACAAATGACTTGGCTTGCAATGAGGTTTCAGAGGTTAAGGAAGTTTTTAGTGTTTTTGCCAATGATATATGGCAGGTTGCTTCCACACTGTCATTCTCTGAAGTTCTGCCTGTGCATAACACTCAGAACGACAGGCGGATGCGTATTAGGGACTTTAACTTGTGGCTTGGTGAATGGTGTCGGGAGCAAGGATTTGGCTTTATTGCTCATGGTAGCTCTGTTTGGAATGGAAATAAACTGTACAAAAAAGATGGGTTGCATCTTTCTCAAAAGGGAACAAATGTTCTCAGTGAGCAGTTCAGAGGTTTTGCTAGGATGTTTTTAAACTAGGAGGGGGGGCAAAAGGGTGATAAAACATCAATCCAATTGTCCCCCAAAACAAGGACAGAAGGTGCCTGTAGCAAGTGTGTTAAAAAATGATAAGCTTAGAGTCATGTCTACAAATGCTCGCAGTTTAGGGAATAAGATCCATGAACTTGTGGCAATAATGGCAACTGATAGTGTAGATTTAGTCGCTGTTACTGAGACATGGTATAATGAGAAAAATGACTGGGACATAGCAATACCAGGGTACTCTTTATATAGAAAAGACAGGGAAGGCAAGAAAGGGGGAGTGGTGGCCCTGTATGTAAAGGATAGCATAAAATCTAGCCTAATAAAGGTAAGTGAGGCGAACATAGAGTCCGTTTGGGTTACGTTAGAATTTGGTAATCACACAGTAACTCGTGTAGGTGTGATTTATAGGCCCCCAGGACAAATTGAAGAGTTAGATAATCTACTAGTTGAAGAAATAGCTAAAATGACAATGAAGGGGGAAGTTATCATCATGGGTGACTTTAATCTTCCTGATGTGAATTGGAAAACAAAAATAGCTACTTGTGCCAGGAGCACACATATTCTAAACTCCCTACTGGGATTGTCTCTAAAACAAGTCGTTGAGGAGCCAACTCGTAAAGAGGCCATACTAGATTTAGTGTTAACAAATGGAGATTTGGTATCAGATATTACTGTAGGTGAAAGTTTAGGATCCAGTGATCATCAGTCAGTGTGGTTTAATATAAGAACAGTGACTGAGTCACACCACACAAAAACAAAAGTTTTAGACTTTAGAAAAACAGACTTTTCTAAAATTAGAATATGTGTAAAGGAGTCATTATCAGACTGGAGCAATTTATATGGAGTCCAAAAGAAATGGGATTATTTAAAAGCTGCACTACTGAAGGCAACAGAAAATTGCATTAGGCTTGTCAGTAAAAGCAAAAAATTCAAGAAACCACTGTGGTACTCCGCAGATGTGGCCAAAATAGTAAAAAACAAAAAGTTAGCATTTAGTAATTATAAAAAAAAACCAGAGTGAGGAAGACAGAATGACCTATAAGATTAGGCAGAAAGAGGCTAAGCAAGTTATAAGAGCTTCCAAATCCCACACAGAAGAGAAAATAGCACAGTCAGTGAAAAAGGGGGACAAAACTTTTTTTTTCTAGATACATAAATGAGAAAAGAAAAGTAAAACAAGGATTAGTTGGATTAAAAACAAAAGAAGGAAGGTATGTAGATGAGGATAAAGGTCTAGCTGACTGCCTCAATGAATATTTTTGTTCGGTATTTACAGATGAAAATGAAGGAAAGGGACCTCAGTTAAGAAAAAGGATAAATGAGTCATTTATTACACGTGAGTTTACAGAGGAAGAGGTTCTATTTCAACTGTCAAAAGTAAAGACAAATAAGTCAATGGGACCTGATGGAATACACCCAAAGCTATTAAAAGAGCTTAGTGGTGTACTAGCAAAACCATTAACAGATTTATTTAACCAATCATTGATAACAGGAGTAGTCCCAGAAGATTGGAAGTTAGCGAATGTTGTGCCCATTCACAAGAAAGGTAATAGGGAGGAGTCGGGCAACTATAGGCCAGTAAGCCTTACTTCAGTAGTGGGGAAAGTGATGGAAACCATGTTAAAGGATAGGATTGTTGAACATCTAAAAACACATGGATTTCAAGACCAGAGACAACATGGGTTTACTTCAGGGAGATCATGCCAAACTAATCTTATTGATTTTTTTGATTGGGTAACTAAAATTATAGATCAGGGTGGTGCAGTAGACATTGCTTACCTAGATTTCAGTAAGGCTTTTGACACTGTTGCACATAGAAGGCTTATCAATAAACTACAATCTTTGAGTTTGGATTCCAATATTGTTGAATGGGTAAGGCAAGTGCTGAGTGACAGGCAACAGAGGGTTGTAGTCAATGGAGTATATTCGAAGCTTGGGCTTGTCACCAGTGGGGTACCTCAGGGATCTGTACTTGGACCCATTCTCTTTAATATTTTTATTAGTGATATTGCAGAAGGTCTTGATGGTAAGGTGTGTCTTTTTGCGGATGATACTAAGATATGTAACAGGGTTGATGTTCCAGGAGGGATAAGCCAAATGGAAAATGATTTAGGTAAACTAGAAAAAATGGTCAGAGTTGTGGCAACTGACATTTAATGTGGATAAGTGCAAGATAATGCATCTTGGACGTAAAAACCCAAGGGTAGAGTACAAAATATTTGATAGAGTCCTAACCTCAACATCTGAGGAAAGGGATTTAGGGGTGATTATTTCTGATGACTTAAAGGTAGGCAGACAATGTAATAGAGTAGCAGAATGCTTGGTTGTATAGGGAGAGGTATTAGCAGTAGAAAGAGGGAAGTGCTTATGCCATTGTACAGAACACTGGTGAGACCCCACTTGGAGTACTGTACACAGTACTGGAGACCCTATCTTCAGAAGGATATTGATACCTTAGAGAGAGTTCAAAGAAGGGCTACTAAACTGGTTCATGGATTGCAGGATAAAACTTACCAGGAAAGGTTAAAGGATCTTAACATGTATAGCTTGGAGGAAAGACGAGACAGGGGGGATATGATAGAAACATTTAAATACATAAAGGGAATCAACACAGTAAAGGAGGAGACTATATTTAAAAGAAGAAAAACTACCACAACAAGAGGACATAGTCTTAAATTAGAGGGACAAAGGTTTAAAAATAATATCAGGAAGTATTACTTTACTGAGAGGGTAGTGGATGCATGGAATAGCCTTCCAGCTGAAGTGGTAGAGGTTAACACAGTAAAGGAGTTTAAGCATGCGTGGGATAGGCATAAGGCTATCCTAACTATAAGATAAGGCCAGGGACTAATGAAAGTATTTAGAAAACTGGGCAGACTAGATGGGCCGAATGGTTCTTATCTGCCGTCACATTCTATGTTTCTATGACTCTTGGCACCATAACTACAACGGCTCTAAAAGTTCTGGTGCTTCAAGCGCTACTTTAAAATAAAATTTTAAATATGCCTACTTGATGGAAATATCATCTTAGTAATTTTTAAAAATATATTCTATATATGGCTTTATCTTACATTGTATAAGTGTAATCACTTGGATTAGAATATATATACTAAAAATTGCTTTTAACACATGACATTCATAAAATTACTGTGTGTGTGTGTGTATATATTAATTTTATGAATGTCCTATCATTTAAAAGCAATCTTTTTAGTTAGGTCTCATAGCTTTTTTTACTTTAACAATAATCAACCTAACCTTGGTGCACGATAAAGTATTCGTTTTCTATTTTACATTTAAATATTTTTTTCTTTATATATTTCTGTATATCCTATAGTGACAACTTCCATTTACAAGTAAAAAAATATATATATATATTTTTATATTTAGCCCATAGACCTATCCATTACAACTTGTTTACACATTCGTGTGTTGAGGGAGATTGCCAGCTGGTTATTGAACCAACAGGAGATTCTATAATATTTTTACTTTCCATGGAGAAAAAAGTAAATCCTGGGTGGATGTTTTTTTTTCCATGTTATAACATTACAACTTATTTTACTGAAGCTGTGAATCTGATGCACACAATATACCAAACTTGCTAAACTATTTGAATGCCACTGTTGAACTGCTCCCTTAGAGATTTTACTAATTTTAAGAAACCAATACTCTGCAAGAACCAAAACAAATTTTGTTGGGTAAAGGATTTCCCTTTTTTCCTGTATAACCTTGGCCTAACCATGGTGGAAAACCAATAGTGATTCTATAGTGTTAGATATACAAAGTTGTATTCCTGACATTAGTGCATTTAAAAGAGGGAGAGTGGCCTTAAATCCCATGATTACTATGGGGATTTTGCTGATGCTGGATGTCCTCTATTAACATCAAGGAAGCTGTCTGATAGCTGACAGTCACTAGAGGCAGTCTTAAAAATGTGCAATTTCGTTCTATTTTAATATTGATATATGTATATTCTTAATTCTTTTTAATTAACGTATTTACATATTTATTTATATATTCTATATAAAATATATATATTTAAATATATTTAATACCATTCTACGTGTATTTTAAGATATATATAAATATATATATATATATATAGTTGGTGAAGTAAAGCAGGCTGCACTCTCGGACTTGTAAATGTAAATGGTGTTTATTCCATCGAAAATAGAAAAAAGATCGACGTTTCGGTCCGCACAGGGACCTTCCTCAGGATCAAGTGATACAAACATTACATAAAAACATCTCAAATATATAGGACATTACATTAATTAGAATGACTTACCCCAGGCGATGTGCTTACTCTCCGGCGTTCACCGCTGAACACCACGCATGCGCGCACTGCCGTGTGACCCCACGTTAACCCGCGGTCCATGCGTAGTGACGCAACAACCACGCCGCTGCCATAGCAACGTTTGCAGCGGTTGCCATGGAACCGCTGTGAAAACAAAATCGGAGACTACAGTGCCCGATCGTAAAAAAAACCTTTATGTCAAACGAGAAATGAACTAAATTAAATTAAATAATCAATAGTAAAAATAATGCCAAAAATTGATTAGTGACAGGTCTTAGGCCCTAGGTACTATTAGAATCGGGAGATGGAATACTATAACTTTATCGTTTTAATTTATAAGTTAGGGGAATACATCCATCCCTAACCCTCATTAGACATATAAAGTGTAGGACCATTATTGTCCTGTCACACTTCAGCTTGGAGGTTTACTCCTTTAGCTTCAAGTCAGACCATTTTTATAAAAAGAAAAGCACTCACTACTCCTGAATAAACTTGTCCAGAGTTTCCCAAATCTAAAGTACTTCCCTATTTTGTAGCCCCAAGTCACCTGACTGAACCACAATTGTACCCGGATATCCTCATATACGTGGGATGAATCTCTATATGGTACTGGATTGGTTTTCATGTTAACCCCAATAATTATCTTCAATTATGAATTACTGTTGTGATTCTACTCCTTAACCAGCCTGTATGTCTACAGCTCCCATATTACATGAATATCCATTATATCTAAACCAAATCAATATTCACAAGCATTATTTACAAAAGAACTATTTACATAATTTACACTACTATTGCAAGCATTAAATCAAATAATGAATGATAAGATATCATTTCATTGAGGCCTCTTGGTGAGACAGTGTCCAGTCTGAAGATCCAGAATGTTTCTTTATTAAGTAATAACATCCCTCTATCGCCACCTCTCCGTGGTTCAGGGATGTGATCAATGGCAGTGAACTTTAATGAAGTGAGCGGGTGCTGAAAATCCAAAAAATGTCTTGCGACTGGTTTATCGCTTTTTCCATCCCTGTAAGCTGTTCGAATATTGGAGCGGTGTCCACGTATACGTTCACATAACTGGGTTTCCGTTTTGCCTATATAAGATAGGCCGCAAGGGCATGAAATTTTGTAGATCACAAACATCGTTTTACATGTAATTGTAAAATGAATAAGAAATTTTTTGTTGGTGTGTGGATGGTGAAAGGAGCGTGTGGGAACCATATGGCTTCAGGTAACGCAGCCTAGGCATCTTACGCTGCCCCGTTTCTGAATATTTTCCATTTTCATGTAGCTTTGTGTGGGGTCCGTTTTTACCAACATATCTCGCAAATTTCTCTTTCGTTTATAACATAATGGTTGTTGTTTAAAGATCAAGGGGAGCGTGTTATCTTGTGCCAGCATATTCCAGTTCCTTTTAATAATGTTCGATAAATTAGCTGCCTTGTTGTTGTATGTCATTGGACATAATATTCGACTTTGGGATATAGCCTCCCTTCTTGGAGTATGTTCTCTAGCTTGTCGCAACGATTCTTCTAAGTCCATTTTTTTGTATCCCCTAGATAGGAATTTGTCTTTCATTTCCACTAATTGTTCTTCCCTTTTTGCATGGGTGGAATTATTACGTATTGTCCTTAGAAATTGTGCTTTAGGCAATGATGCCTTTAGATGTTCCGGATGAGCACTCCTTGCATGGAGGAGTGTGTTGCGATCCGTTAATTTGGTATATAACGAATATTGAAGTTCATTTCCATCTGGCCATATTTGTAAATCAAGAAAATGTACCCTCTCAGCACTGATTTCGGACGTAAATCGAATAGGGGTATCCAATTTATTCAAATTATCCACCATCTGTTGCGCTTCCTGTACTGTACCTGTCCAGATTATTAACAGGTCATCGATGAATCTGAAAAAGTTCATGATTTTGTCATCGTAGACTGGAAGTATATATGTCATTTCAAAGATATACATGTAAACATTCGCGTACATGGGGGCCATAGCCGCCCCCATGGACGTACCGGCGATCTGCATAAACCAATCTTCTTAAAATCTAAAATAATTGTTAGATAGGGCAAGTTCCAACATGTGGAGAATGCATTCTATGCTTGGTCCCTTATAAGATTTTGAGTGTGTGAGAACTTGTCGCATTGCTTCTATCCCCTGTGTATGGGGGATTACTGTGTAGAGGCTTCTGACATCCATGGTCATTAATATCACCTTTTTGTCTTGCAACTGAGTTGATGTTAATATCTTGATCAGTGTAGGAGTGTCCTTAATACATGTTTCCAAATCAGCGACTGTTTTTTTGAATAGATTATCCAACCACTTTGCTATAGGTTCCAAGACACCCCCCACCGCTGAAAACATGTATTAAGGACACTCCTACACTGATCAAGATATTAACATCAACTCAGTTGCAAGACAAAAAGGTGATATTAATGACCATGGATGTCAGAAGCCTCTACACAGTAATCCCCCATACACAGGGGATAGAAGCAATGCGACAAGTTCTGACACACTCAAAATCTTATAAGGGACCAAGCATAGAATACATTCTCCACATGTTGGAACTTGCACTATCTAACAATTATTTTAGATTTGAAGAAGATTGGTTTATGCAGATCGCCGGTACGTCCATGGGGGCGGCTATGGCCCCCATGTACGCGAATGTTTACATGTATATCTTTGAAATGACATACTTCCAGTCTACGGTGACAAAATCATGAACTTTTTCAGATTCATCGATGACCTGTTAATAATCTGGACAGGTACAGTACAGGAAGTGCAACAGATGGTGGATAATTTGAATAAATTGGATACCCCTATTCGATTTACGTCAGAAATCAGTGCTGAGAGGGTACATTTTCTTGATTTACAAATATGGCCAGATGGAAATGAACTTCAATATTCGTTATATACCAAATTAACGGATCGCAACACACTCCTCCATGCAAGGAGTGCTCATCCGGAACATCTAAAGGCATCATTGCCTAAAGCACAATTTCTAAGGACAATACGTAATAATTCCACCCATGCAAAAAGGGAAGAACAATTAGTGGAAATGAAAGACAAATTCCTATCTAGGGGATACAAAAATATGGACTTGGAAGAATCGTTGCGACAAGCTAGAGAACATACTCCAAGAAGGGAGACTATATCCCAAAGTCGAATATTATGTCCAATGACATACAACAACAAGGCAGCTAATTTATCGAACATTATTAAAAGGAACTGGAATATGCTGGCACAAGATAACACGCTCCCCTTGATCTTTAAACAACAACCATTAATATGTTATAAACGAAACAGAAATTTGCGAGATATGTTGGTAAAAACGGACCCCACACAAAGCTACATGAAAATGGAAAATATTCAGAAACGGGGCAGCGTAAGATGCCTAGGCTGCGTTACCTGAAGCCATATGGTTCCCACACGCTCCTTTCACCATCCACACACCAACAAAAAATTTCTTATTCATTTTACAATTACATGTAAAACGATGTTTGTGATCTACAAAATTTCATGCCCTTGCGGCCTATCTTATATAGGCAAAACAGAAACACATTTGTGAACGTTATGTTATGTGAACGTATACGTGGACACCGCTCCAATATTCGAACAGCTTACGGGGATGGAAAAAGCGATAAACCAGTCGCAAGACATTTTTTGGATTTTCAGCACCCGCTCACTTCATTAAAGTTCACTGCCATTGATCACATCCCTGAACCACGGAGAGGTGGCGATAGAGGGATGTTATTACTTAATAAAGAAACATTCTGGATCTTCAGACTGGACACTGTCTCACCAAGAGGCCTCAATGAAATGATATCTTATCATTCATTATTTGATTTAATGCTTGCAATAGTAGTGTAAATTATGTAAATAGTTCTTTTGTAAATAATGCTTGTGAATATTGATTTGGTTTAGATATAATGGATATTCATGTAATATGGGAGCTGTAGACATACAGGCTGGTTAAGGAGTAGAATCACAACAGTAATTCATAATTGAAGATAATTATTGGGGTTAACATGAAAACCAATCCAGTACCATATAGAGATTCATCCCACGTATATGAGGATATCCGGGTACAATTGTGGTTCAGTCAGGTGACTTGGGGCTACAAAATAGGGAAGTACTTTAGATTTGGGAAACTCTGGACAAGTTTATTCAGGAGTAGTGAGTGCTTTTCTTTTTATAAAAATGGTCTGACTTGAAGCTAAAGGAGTAAACCTCCAAGCTGAAGTGTGACAGGACAATAATGGTCCTACACTTTATATGTCTAATGAGGGTTAGGGATGGATGTATTCCCCTAACTTATAAATTAAAACGATAAAGTTATAGTATTCCATCTCCCGATTCTAATAGTACCTAGGGCCTAAGACCTGTCACTAATCAATTTTTGGCATTATTTTTACTATTGATTATTTAATTTAGTTCATTTCTCGTTTGACATAAAGGTTTTTTTTACGATCGGGCACTGTAGTCTCCGATTTTGTTTTCACAGCGGTTCCATGGCAACCGCTGCAAACGTTGCTATGGCAGCGGCGTGGTTGTTGCGTCACTACGCATGGACCGCGGGTTAACGTGGGGTCACACGGCAGTGCGCGCATGCGTGGTGTTCAGCGGTGAACGCCGGAGAGTAAGCACATCGCCTGGGGTAAGTCATTCTAATTAATGTAATGTCCTATATATTTGAGATGTTTTTATGTAATGTTTGTATCACTTGATCCTGAGGAAGGTCCCTGTGCGGACCGAAACGTCGATCTTCTTTTTTCTATTTTCGATGGAATAAACACCATTTACATTTACAAGTCCGAGAGTGCAGCCTGCTTTACTTCACTAACTACAATTTACCTCCCTGGAAGACTGGCACCCGGCAGGCCTCATAAGGCACATCTTTACACATTAAGCGTGAGTGCAAGGAACTTTTGTATTTTTAAATATATATATATATGTAAATATATATATATATATATATAGTGTGAATTTGTAATTGCTCAATAAAGCAACAGATGAAATTTACCTTGAAAGACTCCTGAGTGCTCTCTACTGGTATCGTGTGTGTGTGTGTGTGTGTGTATATGTATGTATTAATAAAATTACCTAATTATGTAAAAATATTACATATATAATTTTTACAATTTGCGTGACCTGCCTAACAACCCAGGCCGAAACACCAGGGATTTAATTTGCTAGCACTATATTTAACCCTTTAACGTTACAAGATGCCATAAAACCTGTACATGGGGGTACTGTTATACTCAGGAGACTTTGCTGAACACAAATATTAGTGTTTCAAAACAGTAAAATGTATTACAACGATAATATCGTCAGTGAAAGCGAATTTTTCATACACAAACTGCACTTACACCGACAATATAATTGTTGTGATACGTTTTACTGTTTTGAAACACTAATATTTGTGTTCAGCGATGTCTCCCGAGTATAACAGTACCCCTCATGTACATGTTTTATGGTGTTTTCAAAAGTTGGTCAAATATAAGGCTTGCGTTTGTTTTTTCACATTGAAATTTGCCAGATTTGTTACGTTGCATTTGAGTCCGTATGGTAGCCCATGAATTAAAATTACCCCCTTGATGGCATACCATTTGCAATAGTAGACAACCCAAGGTATTGCAAATGGGGTATGTCCAGTCTTTTTTAGAAGCCGCTTAGTCACAAACACTGGCCAAAATTGGCATTCAAATTAGGTTCTTTGCATTTTTCACACACAAACAAATATTAACACTAACTTTGGACAGTGTTTGTGACCAAGTGGCTACTAAAAAAGACTGGACATACACGTGTGACATCGTGTGACAAATGTGTATTTTATTGCAGTAAAAGCAAACAATATTATGACATTCACAGTTACAATATCATGTATAACTAAAAAAATTACTCTTATTTTTTTTCATTTTTATTTTAGTTTATTCATATTAAACTGTTTCATAGCTAAATATTTGATGTTAAATGAAAGCCCTATTTACCCTGAATAAAATTATATATAATAAGTGTGCAAGCACACTTAATATAAGAGAGATGAATTACGGTTGAACAGACATATAGTCAAATTCCAGGTTTTGTTTTGATCACGTGTTTATTTGGCTCAGTCCTTAAGGGGTTAATATTAAGAAATGACGGAAAGCCATGATTTTATTAGACATGGAGGTGAACACTTTGTATTCCAGAGAAGATTTGATTTAAATAATCAATTCAAATCCGTAGTCCAGAACACTCAATATAAATAAAGACTTTTAAATGTTACGATTGATTCAAATAATAAAGCAGGACTTGACAAATTTACTTAGAATCTGGGATCCAGCTAAAGAAGTTAGGAGCCAGCTTTTTGTAAACTAACAAAGCTTTATTTTCAGCAACCAAAAATACAATTCTTAAAGGCACACTAATCCTTAGAACCACTACAGTTTAATGTAGTGGTTCTGCTCTCTATAGCTTGCCCCTGCAAGCTTTTGTATGCCAACACTGCCTATTAAGATAAAAGGCGCTGTGTTCACCTGCTATTAAGATAAAAGGCGCTGCTTAGTAACACCTTTAGTGACAGTCACTCAGACATTGAGGCACTGAATGTTACCCATAGAGATGCATTGAATCAGTGCATCTCTACGAGGAGATGCTGATTGTAGCAGTGCTGTGTTTTTTGCAATAAAAACACCTTTCCCATGCGATCGGAAGGGGGCCAGTAACCTGAACAGTCGCTCACTGGCAGACGTGCATGGGAAGACATTTTTTTTCATACACTCACAAGTTATTTTAATTAATGTCCATCCAGACAAACCTACCTTTCCCTGGGATCCAGTGGAGCTGCTGTAATGCTGTCTTCAATCTCTTCTTGGTCTGCTCTCTCTCGCGTGGTTTAGTGATACCAGGGCCGGAGTGAAATAAAATTATGGCTCCCAGCATCACCGCAGAGCGGGCGAAGTAGGAGAGCAGGAATCTTACAACTCCCTCGTTGCCGCCTACATTCTGAACCCACTGACAACACCAGGTGCCTGGGATTTGTAGAACTCTTGTTAAAGATTAGTTATAATCCTTAATATTTGCAACCAGATGAATATTTCAATTTAGATTAATAAAATGGCTATATCAGAACGGATTTAAGATTAGTAGGTTAACCCTTTAAGACCGGAGGGCGTACTATTACGCCCTATTTTAAGCGGCTCTAAACGCTGCCGGGCGTAATAGTACGCCCTCCGGTTTTTTTTCTTACTTACCCGGTCGCCGGCGATCGCGGTTAGGGGGACTCCCAGGGAGCCCCCCGCGGCACGTCCTTCCTCCTGGGAGCCCTGCCGGCCATGTGAGAGTGAGGTCCTTGCGAGGACCTCACAATCACATGGCCGGGTTAGCTGGCTCAGGCATTGCCAGCAGGGGGACTAATTGTAATGAGTTAGTCCCCCTGCTGTCTGGAAATCAAATTTAAAAAAAAAAAAAAAAAAAAATTAAATAAGTGTAAAAAAAAATAATAATAATATACTTAGATCATAAATATATTATATGATATAAGTGTGTGTGTGTGTGTATATATACACACACACACTAGGTGTATTTTACTATTAATATATATATATATATATATATATATATATATATATATATATATTTATATATATTAATATAAAATTACACGTAGACTGATACTGATTTAAATATATATATAATGTTATATATATTTATATATAATATAAAAAAACATATGTAAATACGTTAAATAAAATAAAAAAAACTAATAAATATATAGATGTGTTATTTCGTTCTAACTGTATTGTGATATTAATATATATTTATACCAAAATACACGTAGAACGAAATATATATATCTATATACATAAATATATACCTATACATAAAAATACTTAAAAAAAATTGTATGTATGTATGTATGTAATATTTTTACGTAATTAGGTATCTTAATTAATTACAATTAGCGGGACCTGCCTGTCAACCCATGCCGAAAGTATGGGGAATTTAATTTGCTACCACTATATATTTAACCCTATAACTTTCCAAGACACTATAAAACCTGTACATGGGGGGTATTGTTTTACTCAGGGGACTTCGCTGATCACAAATATTAGTGTTTCAAAACCGTAAAATGTATTACAACGATGATATTGCCAGTAAAAGTTATTTTGCATTTTTCACGCAAAAACGGCACTTACACGGACGATATTATTGCTGTGATACTTTTTACTGTTTTGAAACACAAATATTTGTGTTCAGCGCAGTCTCCCGAGTACAACAGTACCCCTCATGTACAGGTTTTATGGTGTTTTCAAAAGTTACAGCGTCAGATATAAGGCTTGTGTTTCATTTTTTTCACATTAAAATTTGCCAGATTGCTTACGTTGCCTTTGTGACCCTATGGTAGCCCAAGAATGAAAATTACCCCTATGATGGCATACCATTTGCAATAGTAGACAACCCAAGGTATTGCAAATGGGGTATGTCCAGTCTTTTTTAGTAGCCACTTAGTGACAAACACTGGCCAAAATTGGCGTTTTCGCATTTTTCACACACAAACAAATACTAACACTAACTTTGGCCAGTGTTTGTGACCAAATGGCTACTAAAAAAGACTAGACATACCCCATTTGCAATACCTTGGGTTGTCTACTATTGCAAATGGTATGCCATTATGGGTGTACATTTAATTCATGGGCTACTATACAGTCTCAAAGGCAACGTAACCAATCTGGCGAATTTCAATTTCAAATGTAACGTGCTATATTTGACCCTGTAACTTCCCAAAACACCATAAAACCTGTACATGGGGGTACTGTTTTACACGTGAGACTTTGCTGAATACAAATGTGTATTTTATTGCAGTAAATGCAAACAGTATTAGGACATTGACAGTTAAAATGACATGTAGAACTAAAAAAAATAACAATTTCTTATTTTCTCCCATTTTTTTCATATTAAATTATGTTTCATAGCTAAATATTTGATATTAAATAAAAAGCCCTGTTTCCCCTGAATAAAATGATATATAATAAGGGGGGGTGCATTTAATATGAAAGAGGTGAATTACGGTTGGACAGACATATAGCGCAAATGCCAGGTTTTGTTTACGTTTTGTTCTGTT
This sequence comes from Pelobates fuscus, assembly GCF_036172605.1. Lineage (NCBI taxonomy): Eukaryota > Metazoa > Chordata > Amphibia > Anura > Pelobatidae > Pelobates > Pelobates fuscus. The sequence goes on along the minus strand of NC_086318.1, from coordinate 129,757,112 downwards.
CACAACGTGTACATTTGGCTCCGTCCTTAAGGGGTTAATTACTCATATTTGAAGTACTACTTGAATTTTTATTTTACCTAAACCATAGCATTACATATTCTTGTTTGCTTAAACACCAATACTTAAAAATCAATGTTTATTCTGCCCCAACCTATTTACCCAATTTAGAATGAACAGTTCAAAGGAAGAGAATATACTTTTGGCTCCAACAGAAGAGGCCACTGCTGTTAAAAGTGAAATCATTACAGCAACAATTTCTGAATCCAAGTGCTTAAGAGACTTGCACCAGTTCACTGTTGTAACCTTCTTTTAAAATATCCTCAGGAAACATATATTTCTTGAATGGTCCCTTCCCCCTTTGCACTGAAGTTTATTATAATTGACAATAGAGATGGTTGATTGCGGGATGGCCGTGTCATGACTAACTTGAGGTTTGATGATGGTAGCGGATATTGACAATGTTTGCGAGAAAATTAGCTAAATTATCCTATAAGTGTAGTGTGTGTGTTTCTTTTTGTTTTATTAATTTTTTTTAGGCATGAATTTAATTTTTTTATGTTTTTGGCCAGTTCTATCTCTAAGCGTTGATTTTTTTTTTCTTTTTAGCTTTAAGTTTCCTGGCGTCGTTTTTTTTATAAATACCTCCTGGTAAGGCGTTTCGTGAGGTCTTGGTAATCCTTGAGATGTTTCGCCTTAGCTTGACTTGCATGATTAACCAGTACCCCTCTAATAAAAGGCCTTATGTGCCACACCAGGGTTCAGCAACCTATGGCACTTGTAGGGCGTTTCGCGAGGTCTTGGTAATCTTTGAGATGTTTCGCCTTAGCTTGACTTGCATGATTAACCAGTACCCCTCTAATAAAAGGCCTTATGTGCCACACCAGGGTTCAGCAACCTATGGCACTTGTAGGGCGTTTCGTGAGGTCTTGGTAATCCTTGAGATGTTTCGCCTTAGCTTGACTTGCATGATTAACCAGTACCCCTCTAATAAAAGGCCTTATGTGCCACACCAGGGTTCAGCAACCTATGGCACTTGTGCCATGCATGGCACTCAGTGCCTTTGCACAGCACTCAAGGCTGCCAGAGCCAAACAGGCTGTGACCTATCGAGTTCCAGTGGAACTATAGATATCTGCTAATTCAAGCTGAGCATTTATTGCCATACCACAATAAGACACAAACAAAAAAATTCACAAGCATCCATCATATGCAGCCCACATTCATGGGTATCATACACACTACCACAAACTATTCATGAACATATACAATATAACAACCCACATATGGACAAGTACAATGCTGCAAATAAATTGCAGTACTGATAAATAAATAACTCCTAATACGGGAACATACCTCAATATAAAACTGAAGTCCTTGGAGTGCTATCGTTACACTACTTATTTTATTCATTTTAAACATGTTTAATTTTTTTTTCCATACTTCCCACCAGCAGGGAGACAGTCAGACAGCACAGACAGTCCCCCTGCAGGCAGGTCCACAGCCAGCTATAGGGGACCATGTGATCGCTCTTTGAGAGCGATCACATGGCTCCCAGGGGCCTGATTTGCCGTGGGAGGGCTGCCAGGCAGTCCTCTCGAAGAGGATCGCGGCGGATGTGAGTCCACCGGAGCTCCTGGGGTAGAAGGCAGTTACGGTGCTCTATCTTGCCGCAACGGCTTTAAAGCCCATTATAATGGGGACGGCATAGAATGCTGTAACTGCGTTAAGGGGTTAAAGTAAGTTACATCTGAAAATAAAACCATTTGGTTTTCATGTGGCTGTGCCAGTCACAGCCAGGGGAGGTGTGGCTAGGACTGCATAAACCAAAACAAGTGATTTAACTTATTAATTGGTCTGACAGCCACTAGAGGCAGTCTTAGTCTTGTCTTTTGCAAAAACTGCAATGATTTACATTGCAGGTCTAAGTGGGACTGGTACACTGCACTCAGACCACTTCAATGAGCTGAAGTGGTCTGGGTGCCGTTAACCATGCTTATGAACTTATATCCCTTGCTAAAATATCTCTGGTATTGCTAGCCATGGTGCAGCTTACTCACAACAACTTCACTGGCCTAAATAATACATTGTACCAGGGTGGGTCTATGTTGTGTGTATCACCCAGGGCACAAAGGTCAACAGAAAATGCAAACACTCAAAATGGGGGGGAAGTAATGTACTGATAGAACTGCTCACCCTGCACTCAGGTTATTGTTACTGTTAACTCCAACTATGGAACATGTATGTTCAGTATGATTTTTGTTTGTCATTTTTTTTCTCCCCTTCTTAAATGCTTAATTGACCAATTGCGTACATGATCATATTGTTGTATAGCGAATTGTAGAAAGACTTGAACATTGTCACCCTATGGACTCCTGATTCTCTTCTGCACAGGAGTTTAATACCCTATTTCATCAGATATTTTGCCATCTTTCTTCTAGTATTACCATATGATTATGGATATTGTGTTTAAGGATACAGGTCGTGCACTTGTTTATTTTTTTAATGTATGAATACATCTATACTTTCTGATATACATTTTATGAGTTGTAATGTTTTGTTTATATGCCAAAAAAAATCCTCACATTATGTAACACAAAATTATTTTTGTCCACCCTGTGTATTTCGTTTTACATTTAAATAGCAACATTTTGTAAATTTAATAAAACTGCATATATCAACCAGTCACAAATCATAGAAGGCTTTATTAGTTCCAAATCACCATTCAAAGTCTTTCTTTGCCATCATAACTGTGATAAAACCAGAACTAAGAAAAGGACATTTTAATGATATTCAATTTTGTAGAAAACCACTTAGTCCGGAGATGAACAGTTAGAGGAAGTGAAATAGAATGCTGAAGTCAGGACAGGTCAACAGAACCCGTAAATCTAGAGTGTGGAAGCCATGAAAGTAATACAGAAGAAGAGGAAACACTAATATTGTAGCAACAAGAATTCCTTTATGCAGTTAGTACATGTCTGCATAGGTAACACCAAAATAATTACAATTTCATAAAGAATATCTGAAATAAAGTACATTTATAAACCAGAAAATACAAAAGGGCAGGGATACAAAATTAGATTAGAGGGGAGGGATAATACTCACCTCGGTGTGTTTAATAAAATCATGACGTTCCATCAAGACTTTGCAAATTCCTATAATTTTATTGCGAGGCTTCTTGTTATGCAGGTTTTTAAAAGCAGCTTAACAACCAAAGTCGATACATGATCGGTTTAAAATCACATTTTCTAAAAGTAGACTATCTAGTCCATTCTAGTCCAATTTTCTAAAAGACTGCTTTTAGAAAAGGCTTTAGAAGAATAAGCTCCAAAGACTGGAGTGTGTATGTCTGCAAAATTTATAGTCTTTGACCCACCTAGCAAGAGTAACTGGAGAAATAGGATAGAATGTATTTCTATAGGTAAAAAAAAGTTACCAGTCTCAACAAACTGGAGCAGTTCTGGACTCCTATTCTTTTTAAGCATATGGGACAAAGTAAGGGACAGTTAAGAAAAAATGGATAGCATCCTGAAGAAATTGCAGTCTTTGTTCCTCTAGAAATATTGATAGAAGCACCGTGAAGGAATTGGGAACGAGCATCCACACAATGAAAATATTTAACAGAAAATGAGATTTGCCAAAAATAAATGTAAGGAAAGTTCCATATTATCAAGCCAACATTCAAAACGGTTGAATGCATGGCCCACGTCCCATAAATGACGATATTTAGCTAAAGGTGCCTATAAAGTTCTAGCCCCTCTTACATTTCTTCCCTTATTCATAGATATGCCCCTTCTTGCTCTCTCCGCTTTGCCGGTGACCACCTCCTGTCCGCTGCTTGCACCTTTACTGCTAACTCGCGCTTGCAGGACTTCTTGTGGGTAACTTCCTTCTTTTGGAACAGCCTGCCTACGCCAATGAGACTCTCCCCTAGTCTTCAATTATTTAAGAAGTCCCTCAAAACACATCTGTTCAGAGTAACATATCTATACTTATCCAAATCTGTCTCTCGCTCTCCTAAAAGAGCCATACTCCATTTCTCACCTCCAGCTCTGATACTTTTTCACCTTGTTTGGTGACTGTCACCCTTGCTACCCTGTTGGGTATTTGTACCCCACCTCCTCTAGGCTATAAGCTCGTTTGAGCAGGGTCCTCACCTACCTATTGTTCCTGTTTCACTGTGTAATTGTCTCATTTATTGTAAATTTCCTCCTTTCATAATATTGTAAAGCACTGCAGAATTAGTTGGCGCTATATAAATACCAATAATAATAATATGGTAGAACTGTAGCTTAGTTTTTAGCAAATATATTTCTACCCAGCTTAGAACGGACTTCCATGTGCTGGCTTCTCATCGTGATTATCACTGCATTCCCTTGCAACCAAAAGCATTCCTTTCAAAGGTGTGCAACCTTAGATTGCAATAATAACTTGAGAGCGCACTAGTCCAGCTAGCTCAGCACTTACTACCTATATTGCAATGCAAGGTTAAACCGATAATGCAAGTGTCAATATTCTGGGGATGTTACCCTCTCTTTTTTTCTTTTTCCTCGCTAGGAGTGAATTTCTATTTGCCAGGGCTAAATCTTCCCTTGAGAGTGGTGAGTGGAACTTTTGAGCCTTGCAAAGACCCTTTACACCCCAAAAACCACAGTGAACACCACTTAATGTTATTTTTACAGTGGAATTGTAGAACTTAATTAACAGTAATGTAACTAACTATTTTATTCAGATACAAATATGGCTTAAAGTATAATGTACCTTTGCATTTAATTAAAATACTGTAGTGCACCATTAATACTGAATCTGAAATCTGACCGTAGGTTTTTAAAATGCTGACAATGTTGACAAGCTTTAGTACAGACAAAAAAAAAATTGAGCTTTTGTAAAATTAATAACTCCATGTTTACTGAAGGGAGACGAGAAGCTTTTACAGTAAAGAACACATACTGTACGTTACTGTAAAAGCAAAACCTACTGCACAGAAGTCTGTCACAGGTCATAGGTCATCCAGCAGTAAAATGACCCGAAATATACCTCCATAAAGACCCATAAAATGGATAAGAAGAAAATATTGGAACATTCCAAAGTGGCTGAAATTTGCATTGGACACCCAAGAAAACTCAGAACTGATGCAGTTGGCTCAAGAATAGCGGGCCGAAATGCCAGTTGAAAGTGTAGAAATCTTATTCAGAGCTACAGAAAGCACTGGATTGCAGATGTCTCCAGAGACTGCTACAAAGTACTGAGTCAAGAGTACCAGTGTTTTTGTCTGTCATTCTTATTTGTTTTTACTGTTCGACTTCACATAATACTTGTCTTACATCAGAAATGATTTTTTTGGCTAGTTTTTTACTTGGTGGAGAGACCAATTGTAAATTTTCTTAACAAAACTATAGGCTATCTAACCCCTATGAAATTACGCAAAATGAATCCAAGAATCTCACAGGTCTGTTGGAGGTGCGAGTTTTTTTTTTCTTTTTGTCTATTTCTCTCTTTAGCATATTGAAAATGTAGTCTGAACTTTTCTAAATATTGTAAGTCTTGAGAAATGCATCTTTATTGTATTTAAAAATTTAAGCTACTTATGAGTGTAATACTATTTTGACCTTTTGATAAGATACAGTACTGTACTGTTAAACTATGCTACCATCACTGCCCAATTTTTTTTTCTTAATTTTTTTTTTTTTTAATTGGAATATATCAATTAACATACATACATAATACACAATAAGACAGAACAGACCTGTTTGAAACAAATACGCAATTACCCTTTTTGGCCATGGATTACTTACACAGTAGATTTTTATAGCACTATAAATATTTTACGATGTTGAATAGTGAACATATTCAAAGAATTTAAACTAATTCTCAAAGAAAAAAGTAAAATCTTATCTAGTAGTTTTAGCCAATATAAAGCGAAATAGAGCCTTTTTTGTATTTTTTGACCTGTAACATTTGTAGTAATGGGCATAGTCATCAGCCTGCCATATGTAGCTGTTGTAACAGTAAGGACATGAATAATTATTGGCAAAAACTCCTTAGAGAACTTTTTTTTTTTGTTTTGTTTTCAATCAACTAAATGTAATAAAGCAGATTTGGGACTGCTATTTAGTGAGAGCACTCCATGGTACATAAAAAACATAAATGCAGTGTACAAGACCAACAAATATGTAGAAACGTTCCTTTCTGTATTTTGTATCTCAAACATATATCTGCGCTATGTTTATATTTTTGCAAGATAAATTTAAGGTTTGTGGTAATTGTCTGATACAGCTTCATGCTGGAGAGTTAATTTGGCATTTACAGTCTCATCTTGTATGTACTGTGATTATGCTATGTATATTGACTTTTCTCATGCTGATTATGTTTAAATTTATTTTGTGTAGGTGCTGTTTGGATGCTGTATTATCGTATGTCAAGTTTGTGAAACGGCCTGTTTTCTCTGGTAAGAATTTTGTACCCATCTGATAATTTCCTGGTCATATCGTCAAGTAGTTATTGTGAATGATTTTCTGTACCAGTATGCATGATTGCAGCATTTGGTCTCTAGTTTCACCTTATAGACCAGCAGTTTTAAGCCGTAGGCGTCAGATCCAAAACAGGGCTCCCTATCATTTTGAAACCAAAGCATCATATTCATGGGTCCTAAGTCCATTGCCAACAATTAAATAGTTTATGGTAGCTGTACTGCTTTCCTCAGTGCAACGGAGACCTCTGACACAAGGAAAAATCTAAGGGTGTTTTGTAGAATTATTTTGTGTATAATTTTTTGTAATTGAAGAATGACCCTGCGTTTTTCAACATTGTGTTAAGCAAAGGTAAATTCTCTTGTTGAACTAGGAATGCTCCTACTCCCATAGCAATGTCCGCCCATTTTGCAACAAACTAGGAAAATTCCTTCTTGACCCCAGAATGGCAGTCAGATTTATTCTTGGATCAAGCAGTTATTACCCTACATTGAAAAATAATCACCTTGAATATTCTGTTTTTGCAAGTATGCATCTGGTTGCTGATGAACATCTGTATGGACTCTTATAAAACCACTTTTTCAGGCAGAGAATTCCACATCCTTATTGTTTTTACAGTAAAAAAAATAAAAAATAAAAAATTCTTTGCCTTAGATGAAATCTTCTTTCTTCCAGTCTAAACGCATGACCTCGTGTCCTATGTAAAGTCCGGTTTATGAATAGATTTGCACAAAATGGTTTGTATTGGCCCCCGAATAAATTTGTATAATGTTATCATATCCCCTCTCAGGCGACATTTTTCTAAACTATAGAAGTTTAAATTTGTTAACCTCTCTTCATAGCTGATATGTTCCATTCCTTTTATTAGTTTTGTAGCACACCGATGCACTTTTTCTAGTGCCAAAATATTCTTCTTTAGAACAGGTGCCCAAAATTGTACAGCATATTCAATATGTGCTCTTACCAGTGATTTATAAAGAGGCAAAATTATATTCTCACCCCGAGAATGAATGCCCTTTTTCATGCGTGACAATACCTTACTGACCTTAGCCACTGCTGATTGACATTGCACACTGTTGCATAATTTGTTGTCTATAACAATTCCCAAGTCCTTTTCATGTGTTATCTCTAATTTGCTTCTATTAAGTTATTGATGTATAGTTGTCTGGATGCCCTATTACCTTCAAGGGTTTAACTGTTTAAATTGAATATATGCCATGACTCCCCACAGCTTCTGCTCCTTCTATGTCCTCATAGAGGTGGGTGTTGACGTCCACATTCTCTCCTCCTGCAATATTCTTTGATATGCCCTGCTTCGGGATGCTTCATCAAGCAAGGCACACCTATGTGGTACTGAAATGCTGATTTCATTGGCAGCATGCTTGTATCTAAATGGAGTGGCATCAGTCACTCTATACCTAAACTCTGGTGCTACAGTATAGGGAAGGTTTTGCTGAGTGTCCAGTAACAGAACTGGACACTCATTGTGAAAATAAATAGCACTATTTCTCTCAATTAACAAACATCTTCAGCCATGAAAATGCAACTTAAATTAAAGATGTACCTTTTAGAGGTAATTCCATTCCCTCGGTGCTCTATGTTTTACTGTTTATGTGCAATAAACATAAAGGCCTTGATTTAAAATTTCTGGATAAGCTTGTCAAATTGTTTAGTATTTTTGGTTAAAGTGAAAAATGATTTAATATTTATTTCTATATTTAATATTTACCTGAGGTAAGTGGAAGGGGTTTTCATCCACACTTTTTTCCTCACCACCACTCTGTACTTTACAAGTAACGCCAAGCCTCCATTGCAAGCCATTAACAATGAAACATCTGTTCATGAGTGGTTCACTGGCTTTGCTCCTCTTCCTGAGTTGTTTCAAAGCTGTTGTATACAGCAGACACATACTCCAAGGAATTTATGTATAAAGTGGAATTATGAGGCAAAATTTTAGCTCTTTGTTGAGCTAATTTGCATACGCCTACCCAGAATCCCTTGCAGTAGTGAGAGCACGGTTAAAGTGAGATTTCTGTGGGGAAAGCAAGTCTTATGGCTTGACTGGTGTGTGTATATTTGTGTTTAGCAATGTATTAAACAAAAACAAAAAAAATATATATATACACACATTTTTTTTTAGTGTTTATCCTATAATAAATTATTTCAAAAATGCCTATCTCAAAATATTAAATCAAGTCCTAAATGCTATGTGCCTATTGTTTCAGTCCCTTAAATTGTGAAATTGCCTTGTAGGTATTACATTTATTAAACATTTAAAACCTTTACAATGAATAATACATTTCAATTTTTTACTTTTTTAGGGAAAACCCATCTTTGCCCTGAACTCATGGTTTAAGTGGGCATAAAGATGAGTATAAGCAGTGATGAGGTTAATTTCCTGGTGTACAGATATTTACAAGAATCGGGTGAGTAGATTGTGAATTCAGTGTAAATTGATTAGTTGACTGTTGTGTTGGGCAAAAAAAAAAAAAAAAACAGATCAGAGCTATGTATCAGAAGTTATGTTGCAGCAGCTAATACATTACATGTTAGAAAGGACTCTCCCAGCACAATAAGTGCTACAATTCATTGTAGTTGGAATTTGTGGCTGCAAACTTTGAAATCCCTTGGCTTTTGTGGAATTTATTTCAATGTATGGCAAAGAGACTCCACTCCTCCCTACACGTGTGATTTATGGAAGCATTATTTCCCCATTAATCTGACCAAGTACACGTATAACTTGAGAATGTTCTAAATACCGTCATTGTGCTATTCAGTCTTTAATACTTGTAGGAGCCATGTTGTGAACAGGCATGCCCACACACAACACTAATTCCTGTACAGCTCAAACCACTGTATTATTACATAGAAACATAGAATGTGACGGCAGATAAGAACACTTTGGCCCATCTAGTCTGCTCAATTTTCTAAAATACTTTCATTAGTCCCTGGCATTATCTTATAGTTAGGATAGCCTTATGTCTATCCCACTCATGCTTAAACTCCTTCACTGTATTAACCTCTACCACTTCAGCTGGAAGGCTGTTTCATGCATCCACTACCCTCTCAGTAAAGTAATACTTCCTGATATTATTCTTAAACCTTTGTCCCTCTAATTTTTTTTTTTTTTTTTTTAATTCTTTATTTTGTAATGCTTGAAGGTATAACAATGTATATGTGGTACCCCGACGGCATTCCACACACTTTTCATTTATGACATTTATAACATTGGGGTACATAGGTAAACTTGCACATTTTTTTTTATCATTATGAGAGGTCAGCGTTATGGTCAGTAGCTTAGAGGAGTGTTCAACGCTTGAGACAAGGGAGAGTTAAGTAAAGTCATGTAAAGTTATGCATCAAGAGATTCAAACAGTGGCAAACAATGGGTCCCTGAGACCTGTTAAGATTTGTAACTGTGCATTTTAAAGTGGTTTGAGAATTACCAAGGTCAATAAGTGAGGTACAAGATGTTGGCATAACATACTGCGAGTAGACTGATAAAATATACGGAACTGGCAGGCTATACATGTTATCTAGTGGATGCATATTTGAGCAAGATTACAGGTTTGAAATATATTATTTGTGCAGCACTATGCCACGTTGCTTGCGCTGTGAAATGATTAAAACAAAAAATTATAATTAAGTAAGCAGGCTAAACTTGCGTGTGTCTAATGTGGGACATGGTATTGCTATTAAGTCCCCTGAGATTACACTGATACAAAGAGTCCCTCTTTGGCCGGGTCCGGTTTGCAATGATCATTTCCCTCAGTGCGGTGCCATGTGACCTATTCGGTCTCCCGGTCATGGAACTTGGCTTACAGTGCCTCCTAGTTGGTTCACCTGATGCCTCGTTGGTGGAGAGTTATATCCTGCTTTAAATGCCCGTGGATCTCCCCTTGGATGCGGTAGGTAATCGGGAGTGGGTGGGGACGGTTGGTACCTTGGGGGGGGGGTCTTCTCTGTGGCCGCAGGTGCCCGGAGCGGGCCCTTGCTTAGGATCTGCAGGCTCTTTCGAGGGGTCGGTCTGTACGGGTAAGGTACACGCTTTTTTAGACGCCATTTTTGTTGAGTACGTTTGCTGCCATTTTACACGCTGTTCAGGATCTCATCTGCAGTATGGTGGGATTTCTTTGCCGTAGGTTCACCATTGTTGCATGGATCTTGAGGCTTGGGCCAGGATAACCCCCACCGGCCCCAGGGGGGGGAGACGGGGCCTGCTCCATGACCCTGAGGGGGTATGGTGTGATTCAGTCGGACGGGGCAGCGGCCGTCTACCCCGCTCACCGCTTAAGTAGGCCTCATCCTGTGCGGACGACATGAGTCATTCTGGGGGACTAAAACACGGAGTGCAAGCCTCTCCCCAGGTCCAGTGCCCCCTCGTGTATCTGACCACGTTCTCTGGTCGTTAAAAAGGTACCAGTTTAACTTTTACTTAATAAAATTTCACTCGATTGCAGGAGCTGTGGTTTCTTGCGGCCGGTCTGCATGGCGGGCAGGCCCCGCCCCCCTGTCCCTCTAATTTAAGACTGTCCTCTTGTTGTGGTTTCCTGCTGCTCTATTACATTGTCTGCCTACCTTTAAGTCATCATAAATAATCACCCCTAAATCCCTTTCCTCAGATGTTGAGGTTAGGTTTCTATCAAATATTCTGTACTCTGCCCTTGGGTTTTTACGTAAAATATGCATTATCTTGCACTTATCCACATTAAATGTCAGTTGCCACAACTCTGACAATTTTTCTAGTTTACCTAAATCATTTGCCATTTGGCTTATCCCTCCTACATGTTCAGTAATCTGACCTCATCACATCTGCTCACTAATGCTTGAACCAGGGCATCAAAATGTCCAATCGCCCCATAGTAATTGGTGAGTGAAAATGTAATCCTGCCGAGTAGAAATTCACTCCTGGTGAGTGTCACCATTTTTTTTTTTTTTTTTTTTTTATGGGGCAATCACACGATCGTATAAATGTCAGCTTTAAGGGGGCAGAGCTTAACCACAAAGCCGAGGGCACGCCATACTGCGCAGGCCCCACAATCTGACTTTTGTAGAATCAAATAATTCATTACTCTAGCCAGTTTTTGCAGAGACTCAGCCATCACTTAGCTGAGGGGATCCTACCAATCTATGCTTTTTTTTTTTTATGTTTTTTTCCCCTATGCGACATTGGCAGGTCTGAGGCTTACTCTTCTTCACACTTTGCCAGTTCTATAGGTCTTGAATGTGACCACCTATGCAGAGGAGAGCCTGGGGCAAAGATCTCAAAAACTCCACGTCGGTGCACAGGGAGATACCAGAGACATAGGCACTCTTTTTCAGCGCTGTGTACAAAACAAGATAGCCAACCATGACAGTCAGGAAGCCAGCACCTCATACCTCACACCTATGCAAATAGACCTAATAACCCACTCTCTTCACAAACAACCCTCTCCGCTCACTATGGGGCCTATGAAGATACAGCTCTTGCTAATAATCCGTAAATAAAAAAATCTCCTGCAGGATGTTCAAAAGTTATCGCTGTTAGTCACTGAGGCGGACTTCTTGGATCTTCAGCAATATTATATCCTCACTAACTGAAAATATGCAACATTTACAATCCACCCAGCATACCCTTTCAATGCAAGTAGCATTGCTAAATGACTGTAGTAGGCACAACAATCTCAAAATTAGAGGAATACCTGATTCCATTGCCATGGAAGAACTGATTCATTACCTACGTCACCTAATGACATCTATCTTCTCTCCGAGCCTTTTTTTTTTTTTTTATGGGGCCTATCGCATAAATCTTCATTGGCACCATCATCAGCCACATGTGACTTATTTGCAAGATGTCCCTTATTCTTGGAGAAACGTCAAATTACCGCAGCATTCAAGGCAAAACCCCCTATTCATTTGAATCATCCAATTTCTCTTAATTCAACGATCTTACCAGAACCACACTTCAATGGAGAAGATCATTACACCCAGCGGCTACAAGAAGCTAGCATTAAATACATATGGATAGCATCATGCTCCCTGTCCCTATAACAGAAATTTCTTCAAGATTGCATTGATAAAAGAAGCTCCTGCTTTACGTCATTGGGACTCACAGTGCCAGCACTGGCAGCTTATAGCCCCACATCTAAACACACCTGATACCCAGCCAGGATTAGTCACCTTCGTACCCAGAGGTGGAGATGATTCCTACCCAGAAATTTTAATTTGAGTAGAGATTGAGCAAGAGAACTTAGACTTCCAAGAAGAGCACAGTTGTATTAGTATTATTTACTGTTTTCCTTATGATCTTTAATTTTCTCCCTTGTTATATGAAACAGGTTTTCCTTTCAGCCTTGTGGCTGTAATTATTGTCGAGCCTTGGCTGCCACATATGGCAGTACAACCTCATCCCACCCCCCTGGTTATGGGTAAAAACTTCCTGTTGAGCTTTAACAACATGAAGTTGAGGCATTTTAGTTTGTGACCTTAATCTATCCAATATGATCCAAATATATCTAATGTTCCATATATTCTCCCGGGTGGATCTAAGCTCCAGGTTACGTTAGATTGTTGACTCGATTGTTGACATCCGCACCCAGATATATATAGTGCGTGTTTTTAAATAATCTGTCAAACAAGTGCCACATTTCTCAAGGTATTTTTCCATTGTTTATTTGCAGCTATAGCATGATTGTTTCTATAGCCAAATATGCTTACAAGGTTAACTTGCAATGTTATGAGGAGTGTTGCGTAATGTGTTTTTGTTTATTTTGACAAAATTCTTTTTTCTGCAGGATTTTCCCATTCAGCATTTACGTTTGGTATAGAGAGCCATATCAGCCAATCTAATATCAATGGTGCCCTAGTGCCACCAGCTGCTTTAATCTCCATCATTCAGAAAGGATTGCAGTACGTGGAGGCAGAAGTTAGCATTAATGAGGTAAGGGATTTTTTATATATATATATATATATATATATATATATATATATATATATATATATATATATATTTTTTTTTTTTTTTTTTTTTTTGTGGCTGGGTCTGTGCTTCTATTGAATTGCCACAATTACAGCAGTTTACTGTGCTTTATTGCGAATTTCAAATGTTAATACTATTTGCGAAGTGATCTTAGCAGGTGTGATATGTTCTTAAGTGCACATTCAAATGAGGGTTCACAGACATTCTTACTATGCTACTGAAATGAGTGATACAATTAAAGAGACTTTACAGGCACCCAGACCACTTCATCTCAATAAAGACCACCTGGGTGCCAGGAAACGGTTATAGATCAAATGTCCCTCCTAGAGAGCGTTTGATTGGCACAGTATTAAGAATGCTTTCCTATGGGAGAGCATTTGAATGGCTGAGATTGAGACTGATGTTAACCACCAGGAAGAGCACAAGACTGGTGCACCATGGGATGTAAGGCAAGTAAATCTTACATGTGCAGGGGGGGGTGTTTTTAACGTTGCAATATTGGTATGTTCTTTTAAGGCAGCTAAGGAAGGCGTTGAGAAATGTTGCCACCCCAAAAAAACAAGTTCCAATCCATTTTAAAAATATTTGCACCGTAGAATCTGTTTGTATGGGTATGTTGATTAGGAGCATAAAATCCATGTCTAGACCTTTTTTATGAGAGTAATATGGTCGATGCTACAGGAGTTGGTGAATACCGTCTTCATTGGCTTCTGCCCCTACCAGTTTGCTAAATTTGGTCTGTGGGGCAGGCTTTATTATGCCAATAAACTAAAGAAAGACCAGGCATAAATTTGCCTCTGCTAAAAGTAATAAATAGGCAAAACAAGAGGCTCACTAATGTTACAAATGTCAGATGTAGGAATTAAAGTCCCCCATACAATTTTAAATGAAGAGTTTGGATCCTCAGAGTACTCTAAGCATGTAGAGCTTAATTCCTGGCGTGCCTTCGGAGCATCTCTTTCATCATTACAGAGTGCATACTAATATGTGGTGGATTTTTATTTCTCTCTCTCATTCTCTCTCTCTCTCTCTCTCTTTTTCTTTTATTTTCTTTCTCTAAATGTATTTTTTATTTGGTTGTGTTTACATAGATGCATTTAACACCTTAAATTAACACACTAGTCACCAGCCCCAGTACAGCTTTAATGTAGTGGTTCTGGTGTCTATAGCATGTCCCTGCTGTGTTAGCGCTGTAAACACTTCATTTTCAGAGAAAAGATTGTTAAAATTGCTGGCTGTTAGCAGCTCTAGTGTTTCCTAATCCAGTGTAGCACTGACATTGAGCGTCTCCACGCTCTGCATGTAGTCACTGAATATCCCCTATAGAGATGCATTGATCCAATGCATCTCTACGAGGCGATGCTGATTGGCGCTGCATTTTGCTGTGTATGCGCAACAGCCTCCCAATTGGCTATTGATTCCTACCCAGGGATTTGAATCTGAGTAGAGATTGAGCAAGATAACTCAAATTTGATTTTAGACATGTAGGCGGGACTGGTCCTTGTAAGGCACCTTTTCAAAGCGAGGCAAGTGGCGACTTGAAACACATTATTTTACCACTATAGTGTCAGGAATTTGTTTGTTCCCGACATGATTTAATTTTGCAGTCTGTGACCAAACTCAGAAATACAACAGGTGATCGGTGGTATTTCAAAGGATTTAAAGCGCTGCACGAATCTTAATTATCAGTCTGGTGGCACTAAAATACCATACATGTTAAACAATATGACGTGAAATCGCACGTTGTTCTAAATGTTGTATTCAAAGAAAAAGAAAAGAATTGAGGCCAAAAAAGCTGTCTTCCTAACACTACAGTGTCCCTCTGCCCCTGTGTCCGCCGAGGTCTTCCATCACACTGACTCGGGAGCATAATGCTTATGCGCAGCAAGTGCTTTGTGCGCATTAGTCCTGCCCCATAGAAAAGCATTGACTCAATGCTTTCCTATGGGTATTTTCAAGACCCTGGACGTCTGCAGACAATGCTTGAGGACGTCCAGCTTTGTTTCTCGCAGTTAAAGTCAGTGATAGAACAGGAAACGCCTCTAGGGCCTGTCTGGAAGACTACAGTTAGATGAAGTGGTCCGGGTGCCCATAGAATTTCCTATAATGTATTTATTTTATATTTTCCCATGGAAACAATTTGTACATAAGGGAAAAATGTATTTTTGACAAGGTCTCTGCAAATTATTATAAATTAATTATGCTAATGCAACTTGCATAGTGGGGAAAAAAATAGTAATACTGCCAACCCTATCTTTCCTTGCTATTGAATCTAATTACTTTAAACTATGTTGTTGTTTTTTCTTCTTCTAGGAGAAATATATGAATCTATCTTAAAAGTATTGTAATATAGTATGATTTATTTTTTATTTCTGCTTTCATTGTTTAGGATGGCACTCTGTTTGATGGCAGGCCTATTGAGTCTCTGTCACTGATTGATGCGGTTATGCCTGATGTGGTGCAAACAAGGCAGCAGGCATACAGAGACAAACTTGCACAGCAACAAGCTGCGGCTGCTGCTGCTGCCGCCGCCGCTGCTGCCGCAGCTGCTACAGCAAACAACCAACAGCCATCCACAAAGAATGGCGAAAATGCAGCTAACGGGGAGGAGAATGGAGGACATGCACTAGCAAGTAGGTGTATTCCTAGAAAACAATGGATAAAATGTACGGTCTTAGCCGTAACTGTTTGTTAGTTCCAATTATTAATCTAAACTCTTGAGTTCAATGAGATGGGTCTAATCCTAGCTTTTATTAAATAAAATATTGAAAGTGTTTTTTGTTCCATCAAGTGAATTGGCTGAATTTAAAAGGTTATCTAAACTCTTAATATTTAGCACGTCAAGCACCCATAACCACTGGTAAAATGGAGAAGAGTCTGTAGTGTGTGTGAATTTAAGGACAGACTCACTTTAAAAACCTATTTTTAGTGATTCCACATAAAATGAATTATGGAAGTCTACCAGGTTTATTTTATTTTTTTACAACATGGCCTATCTCTACCAACACTAAACACATTTTAAAAAAAAAAATACAAATAATATATATATATATATATTCCCCAAATTTAGTTAAATGTTATCAACAACATGATTACACTGTACACCAATATTTAATCGAAAAACTGAAACAAAATCTCTTTGAAAATTAAAGTAGAAACGTGCTGAAGTAGATGGTGGAATGTGTGTAATATGCACGAGCTGTGCGAACTTAAATGCTTGTGCTCTCAGTGTCTTAAAGAATTTCCTTACCCAACTATTCACTCAGAATAATATTTCAGCTTTTGGTGTTTCCCAGCAAGGAATGTGTATGGGGGGGATGGGGTAGCTTGCTAAAAGCATAATCACGATAGCTATTAAAACAAAGGACTTTGTGTGTAATAATATAATACGGCAGTGTCCCCTGCTGGTTGACTTGTAGTAGAGCAGTACATTCTAGAATAAAAGCTACAAAGTGCTGTGATATAAGAACCAATGTGCCATCTACTTTGCCTATTATGTATTTTTTTTAGCGTTGCTTCATCCTAAGCAATGCATTGTTAATTTAGCAAAACACAATGGAGAGTTAGACACTCCGTGATGTATTTGAAACACATTAGAATGCATTACAAAGATAATGCATTGAAAACTTTGCAAAATGACATGTTAAACCGTAAGAAGATGATGAATACTTTTAGTTTCTAGTGCAGCATCTTAACAACTTTAAATCAGTCTACTGTTCTAAGCTGGAATACAAGCTATAACAGCTTGGGAAATGCCTTTTTTTTTTTTTTAAAGGAACACTATAGTCACCTAAATTACTTTAGCTAAGTAAAGCAGTTTTAGTGTATAGATCATTCCCCTGCAATTTCACTGCTCAATTCACTGTCATTTAGGAGTTAAATCACATTGTTTCTGTTTATGCAGCCCTAGCCACACCTCCCCTGGCTATGATTGACAGAGCCTGCATGAAAAAAAAAACTGGTTTCACTTTCAAACAGATGTAATTTACCTTAAATAATTGTATCTCAATCTCTAAATTGAACTTTAAATCACATACAGGAGGCTCTTGCAGGGTCTAGCTAGCTATTAACATAGCAGGGGATACGAAAATCTTAATTAAACAGAACTTGCAATAAAGAAAGCCTAAATAGGGCTCTCTTTACAGGAAGTGTTTATGGAAGGCTGTGCAAGTCACATGCAGGGAGGTGTGACTAGGGTTCATAAACAAAGGGATTTAACTCCTAAATGGCAGAGGATTGAGCAGTGAGGCGGCAGGGTCATGTTCTATACACCAAAACTGCTTCATTAAGCTAAAGTTCAGGTGACTATAGTGTCCCTTTAAGACATTTGTTTAAAAAAAATATTAATAATTATCATAATTAAACAAGAAAAAAAATGTAATCTAAGCTCTCTATTCTTCTTTCCTACATAGATAATCACACTGATATGATGGAAGTTGATGGAGATGTTGAAATTCCATCAAGCAAAGCGGTGGTATTACGTGGGCATGAATCA
Source organism: Pelobates fuscus (assembly GCF_036172605.1). Taxonomy (NCBI): domain Eukaryota; kingdom Metazoa; phylum Chordata; class Amphibia; order Anura; family Pelobatidae; genus Pelobates; species Pelobates fuscus. Next base: position 129,739,193 of record NC_086318.1, on the reverse strand, counting down.
GAAGTATTTATTTGTGCATGGAACCCAGTTAGTGATCTGTTGGCCTCAGGGTATGTTCAATTATTTGTTGTTCATTTATATCTATTTATCTTTATATCACTTTTGAAACACATTGAAATTAAAGGATCACTATAGGGTCAGGAACACAAACATGTATTCCTGTCCTTATAGTTTTAGAACCACCATCTAGCTCCTCTGGGGCCCATAATACCTCCATAAATATAGTAAAAATCTTACTGTATTCAAGCTTGAAGCTGTAACTCAGAAAAACAAGCAGTGTGCTGACATCATCAGAAGTGGTAGCCTGATCCAATCACAATGCTACCCCACAGGATTGGCTGAGACTGACAAGGAGGCAGATCAGGGGCAGAGCCAGCATGATTCAAACACAGCCCTGGCCAATCAGCATCTCTTCATAGAGATGAATTGAATCAATGAATCTCTATGAGGAAAGTTCATTGTCTGCATGCAGAGGAAGGAGATACTGAATGTTTGGATGCATTTTAGGCAGCCATGACCCAAGAAGGATCTCTAACAGCTATCTGAGGAGTGGCCAGTGAAGTTATCACTAGGCTGTAATGTAAACACTGCATTTTCTCTGAAAAGACAGTGTTTACAGCAAAAAGCCTGAAGGGAATGATTCTACTCACCAGAACAAATTCAATAAACTGTAGTTGTTCTGGTGACTATAGTGTTCCTTTAACCCCTTAAGGACCAAACTTCTGGAATAAAAGGGAATCATGACATGTCACACATGTCATGTGTCCTTAAGGGGTTAAGTCAAAGCGATTCCTGCTAACACGTGGATACTCTTTGAACAGGCTCAACAAATCCCAGGCACAAGGTCACCATGGCGACTAGGAATTTTGTCCTGGTGCCTGAGATTTTTGAGCCTGTTTCCTCTGAGGCTGACTGTACTGCATTCTGTAGGCAAGCAACAAGGGAATTATGATATCCCTGTTTTGCTCCCTTGTTTGTTACTTAGTGTTGATGGGGACAGAATATGATGTTACTCCGACCCCAGCATCACTAAGCGGACCAAGAGCGAAGAGTAGGGAGATCACCGCTCCCTAGTGGCCTGCTTACAGTATGGCCAGCCAGCCTTCTGCCTGACTCCACTGGACTCCAGCCCTGTGCCAACTGGACCCTGTGAAAGCCGATCCATTCCAGCTCTCCCTAAGGTAGGGAGGCTGGGTGGACTTGAACTGAATTATGCCATATCATTTGTGTGTAAGATGAAGAAAGAGGGTCGCTGCACCTTCTGAGGGTCTTCTGATCGGAAGCGCTAGAAATCTGTGTGTGTGTACACACTCTTCCTGTATAGTATAAGTGCAGGCTTCCAAGGCTACTTGACAAGCACCTTCACAAAATAAAAAATGTAATACTAAGTTAATCAAATGAATATTTATTCCCCCATAAAGTGGACCCTGCAATGTTTTAACATAGTGTCTTTCTCAACCTGAGCTGACTTTGACAAAGACATTGTATGTGGTGTACGTACCTATAATGTCCCTTTAACCCCTTAAGGACACATGACGTGTGACATGTCATGATTCCCTTTTATTCAAGAAGTTTGGTCCCTAAGGGGTTAAACAACATTTAAACATGTTTGTATCCTGACCCTATAGTGATCCTTTAATATTGGATCTTGCTACCCCTATATAGCAAATATAATTGCCTGTCTAAGACCAAAAATAATTATTTTACTCTGTTAAACATAAAGTATATTGCTAGCTGTTCCCTCTGCTTTATACTGGATCTATTAGCTGCCGGTGCATTGACAGATTTGTACTTTTAAATCTTCATTTTTGCATTTAAGTTAATTGGAATAGTAGAGGTAAATGAATGTTTTCCATATACATTCACTGTTTGCAAGCTTGATTGAGCAGGGTCTTCTTCACCTCTAAATATTTCTCTCTAAATTTACAAAGCACTTCAGAATATGTTGTTGCCGAATAGCGATAATATGCACAAACCCCATTCTGCCCTATTAACACTTTGTTAATGTTCCCTTTTGTTTCCATGCACTTTCTTTTTGGGACTGCCAGAAATGCATGTATAAAGTTGATGGTTCCCATCCAACTATTTGTTTCCTACTGGTTATAGTGCTGTTCCTTGAAAATTGGGTTGGAAGCATTTAGACAAAAGCATCTTCAAACTGTACTAGTCACGTGTGCTGTGTAATGCAATCATGTTCATTACCATCTTAATTGCTGTATCATGTAGGTCAGGAGATTCTACGGCCAGAATATGGAATCTTAGTGAAAATAGCACTAGTGGTTCAACACAACTTGTTCTTCGACACTGTATACGAGAAGGGGGACAAGACGTTCCAAGCAACAAAGATGTAACCTCATTAGATTGGAATGTAAGTAGATAATTTAAACTACTCTGTCTGTGTACTGTTAAAACTATATAAGAGGAATGTCTAAAGCTAAGCAGTAAGCACTGTAACTACTGTGTGGCGTTTTACTACTTTGACTCAGAATTGGGAGATGGTGACAACATCAAACTATTAATAAGAAGTTTCACCCAAATTAGCAGCCCTTGAGGCTCCCACAGCCCAACCACCTGCTCCACTATTGCTAATATTTAAATTAAACGTCTACATTGGCAATGTCCTCTTCATCCTTATTTAGACTGAATTGATTGGGTGAATGGGTCATTTAAGGCGTACAGCCTATTAATGCAGCCAAATATAAATGAAATTAATATTGCAAATTTTTTTTATAATTCTTTATTTTAGTTGTGCATGGAAGGTACAAACAGGTTTGCAGTGCCACAACAGCTAGAGCAAGCTTTGTAGTAAACGCATAGAGACATTTGTATGGCATCTAAATTACTTTGCACATTTTTTTTTTGAAAAGATATATATAATAAGAGAAAACATGCTCCACCCGAAAGGGCACTAGGAGAGAGAGAGAGATAGGAGAGTCCAGAGCACTACAAAATACAAGTAAAACAGGATTTGCACATAAAATTGTAAATCAAATGAGAAACATGTCGCTTCAGCTGGAAATTAGGCCCGGGGGGGACAAAGCAAAGTCTCTTGTACTATTTTCGGCATATGCCTGCCATGGGCAAAATGCAGCCCCTTACTATGGCGCAATTCGGTGGACCGGTAGTCAGACGAGGCAGTGAGGTAGTACCTTGGTGGTTTGTTAGGCCCTTTGCCGCTTGTGGTTTTCCAGCTGTAGACCTCCCAGGAGACCCCTGTCTTGGTTGGCACTGGTGTATAGACTTATGCGCTGCTTTGGTTACTGCCGGTGCCGTCCACATCTCTTGAGGCAGGTCATCTTGGGGTCTGTGGCCATGCGTGGCATTCTTGGGACTGCTGGAGGGGCATGGGGAGATGAGGGGTGTGCAGCGAGGCTGGAACTCCATGTTAGTTCGGGTCAGTGCACGTCAGTCCTGTAGATCGGTCGCCTCTCCCCGTCACAACGCCCACTAGGCCTCGTTCCCAAGCAATGAATTTTCCCTAAGCATGCCTGTCCGGCGGGGATCAGCGGTCTCAGTGAGTTGACTCCTTAACACACTGCCTCCGCCATCTTGGATTCAGGCTTCGGGCCTTCTGGGTACAGCGTGGTCTCAGAGTGCGGCCTTGGGGTGAGGGCCGGGATCACCCCCCCGGCCCACAGGGGGGGGGACCGAGGCCGGGTCCGCACTGGTGTAGCGTGTCGTTCAGGCATCGGAAAGCGGGATAGCGGAGCGGCGGCCGTCCACTCCACTCACCGCCAAGAGAGTTCCCGCCAGTTGTAGCTGAGATCTCCCCTCCGGGGGACTAAAACTCGGGGAGCAAGCCTCTCCCCGGTTCCGGAAGCCTTCTGCCATCGAGGGTCGCAGTGATGGGTAAGTTAGGTGGGCAAATTCTAGTTTGGCAGGCTTACAGGGTCGTTGTTTGCGGGAGCTGGTCTTCCCTGCGACCGCTCTGCTCGGCGGCCCGGCCCCGCCCCCCTAATATTGCAAATTTAAATGTAAACGTATGCATTAGGGTGGGCGAGGAAGTGGGCAACTGTTACCTCAGGGACTTCCAATTTTTAGACAAACTACTCAAGCATTTTGACCCTGAGTGCAAAAAAATTAAAATCAACAAAACGAAAACTACTTCTATTCTCTCACTTCACCTTTTTTTCAGTCAAAATCAAATATTTGTTTTATGCACCATAACCATTACAGCCACAATTGGCAAACAGTTTGACATTACCTGAGGTGCACCAGTTGCAGCCTCCTGTGGAGCTTCTGTTGGCTCCATTGAGCTAAACCCTGCACCACCGGAATGTGGCCGACCCTGTGTATCAGTTATGTTGTCTACTGCTTACCCTTGGAAGATGCCAATGGCCCGCATGGCACCATAAACCCTACAGCACACTTTAGTGGTCAGGGTGCTTTGTGTGTTACTTTAAGCTCACTGTTTAACACATCACATTTTCTGTAACGATAAGCTGACTTCTGTTAAGAATCATATTGTAAAATCATATGAAGGAACGTGAAATATATAGTGAAATAATGTATTTATTGTTGTGCAAATTCAAAAAGTTTGTTAAAAAATAAATTAAAAAAAATAGCCTAGCTAGATTTTGCCAAATTATTTTTATTGTGCAGCAAACAAATACCGTTAACACTGCAAATTTACTTTAAGAACAATTGTGAAGCAGTCAGCAATCATATCCCATCGGTTTCCATGGTAACTGCTCCTTATTAAAATATACTTTGGTACCATTTGTGTGCTCATAGAATATAGTATGGTGACTGTTAATAGAGCCTAATACTTTCCCCCCCCCCCATTGTATTTCACTTTAGGATATTTAACAGGTCTGCTAAGGTAATCTGAGCATTGTTCTCAAAACCCATGTAGGCCTTGCCTTGTGTAGTGTTAGACATTGGGATAATGTAAAAATACACAAAAAGGGACTGTGGTTTTTTTTTGTTTTTTTTAAAAGTAATTAGTTGAAAAATATAAAATGTTTTATTTTCATTAATGTGAATGTAAAAAGTCTGAAGGTGCTCTGAATAATATCAATCCATTGATCTAGGCTGCTTTCATACATGTTAGATTACAAGAAACCGTTACACTGTCCATGCATGCAGATTTAGGCGCTGCTTATGCGTGCAGTGTTTTGGAGAAGTGACAGCTGTGAGCCCACACCATCCCTCATGCACTTCAGAGAAGGAAGGGGTATTTTCCCTGTACACATAGTTGTATTGTTTGTGCCTGCAAGTCCCCACTTGGAGTTATGGATTTGTTGTTGGATGGCTTCCTATTTGCGCCATTCATGTTTTTATTTTTGTATATTACATGTTTGTGTATACTAGATTTGGATTTAATTTATTAAAGCATTTTATTTTTATTTTACAATCAGAGTGAAGGAACACTTCTAGCAACGGGATCGTATGATGGTTTTGCCAGAATATGGACTAAAGATGGTAATTATATATTTAACAATTGTGGTGTGCTGCTCTGTTGTAGTAATTGTTGTACTATATTGCTATAGCAGTGCATCATTTGATAGCTACTTCCTTGATTACCTGCTGTTGGGTCATTTATTGCTTTTAGGTGATTTTTCAAACCAGTTTTAACATACTGAATATAGGCTATATTCAATTTTCTTTACTTTTGAACAGCTCTATGCTTGCACTGCAGCCTATTTCAGATTGGTTTCTGCTCACATCTCTCTACACATAAAACACATTAATAAGTTTGTCTGTTTTAAGTTCCATTCTCTTTGTGCACAAGTGATGCTGTATGTTCGAATTACTTTACTTGTCACATTCCCTTTCTTGCCAAACTTATCAACAAATCACAGTTGTAATATTGTTTTATTAAGAATGAATGTAGGAACATTTTTATAGTGGGGCTTTCTTTGCTGCTGGTAGCAGTGTATTTAATGGGTACAGGTGCACCGAACTGTTCCCATATTTCTTGTCTCAAAGCACTGTTCACATGTGTGGACTTAGCTAGTTACTCAGAGCCTAGATTTGAGAAGTAATCTCGGCAGTGGCACATACGGTAGTGTAGAAATCTGACTTGTGAGTTCATGCAAGTTGAAAAAATGTAAGTAAACTGAGATCGGACACATTATAGTTTCCTTATATGTTAGTGGTGCAAAGAAAGTATAGGCACACTAAATATTGAAATTGAAAACCAGCTCCTTTACGGGGACACTCTAGGCATTAACCAACTTTTGTATTTATTTCTACAATTTTTTTTTTTTGTACAATTTTGCAGTACTTTCTGCAGCCTAATTCCTGCCTCATCTGTACCACCTTCCCCATTTAAAGTATAATTGTTCTCTTCCTGCCCCCTCTCATTTACAATGCAATGTAATGCAATATTTCTCAAATAACAGTTGTCATTAAGAATCACAACAAATGATTAAATGATTATGGTAGTTGGGAGTTCATCTAACAACTTTTAGAGTAAAAAGCGGTTAAGTGAGATGCAACTCCCAAACATTTCTGCTCTGCCTCTAAAACTCTGAGTTAAAACCAACTTTTTGAAAAATGTCATAAAAAGATATTGGAAATTTTTTTTAAAAAAATGGAGGTTATTTTGTTACTCCAATGGCCATTAGAAGGATTTTTTTCTCTTTGGTTTTACTGTGTGTATTTGGGCTGATGTGTACTATGGTCGTTGCTGCCGCCCAGGAGTAATGGGAGTTTGAGCGCAGGAATTGTTTTTGTGTATTTGTATTCACTTTTGTATCACACAGCTATGTTACAATTCTGCCGCCCATCCCATGTGTTCCCTATTAAGGGTTAATAAGCATGTAGGGGTTTATAAAAATACCCCTTTCTGTCTCATTAGAGATATCTTTGCCAGAAGCTCAAGGAAGCAAGGTGAATAGTCGGTGTATGACCCAACTAAGAGGTTTGCCTTGATGTGACCGGTGGGCAGCCCTCTAATTGCCATTGAAGTAACTAAATAACCTCCATTTGTTTAAATGTGCATAGGGATTTGGGAAGAGCGCAGGTAACCTTTTTACTGTATGTATTGGGGCTTATGTGTACTGTGGTCGTTGCTGTTGTTCGAGAGTAGTGGGAGTTTGAGCGCAGGGCTTGTTTTTGTTTATTTATAAAAAAAATATTGGGGCATTTTGATTGGCTGATTTCATAACAGGGAAGTTCTCACTGATTGAAGTGTAAAACCTTTAAATGTATTGCAAATGCAGCAACTTCAAATCACAGCAAATTTTACTGTTCATGGGTCCTTCCTTTTGTTTGATAACAGAGCAGAGATGTACTCCTCATGTGGTTTCAAATGACCCGTACAAACACAGAATGCATCAAATCGTAATCTAGCTCAAATCTACAGTTTATATTACTGCACCTTATCAAAGCTTTCTTTTTATTCTACAAACCTTTTCCAATTATGATTGGAGTAGTCGGTTGTCTAATCCTTATAATTTTCTTGATATTTGGATATGCTATATATATATTTCATTAACATAATTATAATCACAAAGTGCATATAATTTCACTTTTGTTAAAGGACCACTCTAGGCACCCAGACGACTTCAGCTTAATGAAGTGGTCTGGGTGCCAGGTACCTCTAGGATTAACCCTTTTTTTTTTTTATAAACATAGCAGTTTCAGAGAAATTGCTATGTTTATAATGAGGGTTAATCCAGCCTCCAAATCCTCTAGTGGCTGTCTCATTGACAGCCGCTAGAGGCGCTTGCGTGCTTCTCACTGTGAAAATCACAGTGAGAGCACGCAAGCGTCCATAGGAAAGCATTGTATAAATGCTTTCCTATGCGACCGGCTGAATGCGAGCGCGGCTCCTGCCGCGCATGCGCATTCAGCCGATGACGTCGCGATCAAGATGGAGAGGAGGAGGAAAGCTCCCCGCCCGGCGCTGGAAAAAGAGGTAAGTTTAACCCCTTCCTCTCTCCAGAGCCCGGCGGGAGGGGGTCCCTGAGGGTGGGGGCACCCTCAGGGTACTCTAGTGCCAGGAAAACGAGTATGTTTTCCTGGCACTAGAGTGGTCCTTTAAGCCACTTTATTTTTAATCATTTATACTTCCTTCATTAATGTAGGTGAGTATCTTTTTAAAAGAAACACGCGTCTGACAATTTCAGTATGTACCTGTAATAGAAACACCCTCAGATGTGAGCAAATTGTCCAAACTGAAATTTTTGAGCTTATTATAATTTCCAATCTGCTACACATTTATAGAAGCTTCATTAGTGCATTACTTTTCAAAGCTATTAAAGGGACACTATAGGCACCAGGACCACTTCATCTCAATGAAGTAGTTTGGGTGCTTTTAAACCTCCCTCAGGAATGTTTTTATTACAGGGTTAAAATGCCACTAGAGGCGCTTCCACCGAAATAGCAGAGTAAAATGCAGCTTAAAATTTGATTAACGCAGTGCAAAGATATTATGCTACATACATGCATGCCCAATGCTGCGGGTTGGTATTGCAGAGGCCAGTGCTGCGAGGGAGCACTCCCTACACATGAGGGATGGGAACAGCCAACAGCACACTATAGCATTAGGAATACACATTTGTATTCTTAAAGTTGTAGTGTTCCTTTCAAATGTCTCTGTTAACTGAAATATATATATAAAAAACTTTCCACAAAGTAAATACTTTAATGTAACCAGGTTTTTAATAGACTTACCATTTCCAAATGATAGTTTAGAAATCAATTTCGGAATTGCATTCCAAACCATTAGAGACCAGAGACCAATATAGATTAAATAAGAACAATAATAATCTGTGACTGACCAAGGGCACTTGCCAGTGTTAAGTGTTATGCCATGATGCAAAAAATATGTCTGAAAGAAACAAATACAAAGCTGTAATACATAACTGATGTGATTAATTCTGCAGTGAAGTTTATTTGATTTTTGTAATAACGTTAATGTATATCTGTTGTACAAAACATGGCTCTCAATTTCTTTATATATAATTAAAGCTAAATGCTATTAAATGATTAAGATGATCAGATTAAAACTAGTTATTTTTTTGTCCTTTTGTTTTGTTTTTGACCATCTTTATTTTAGGTTTTCAGTTTAGTTGACAAGACGTAGTACATATATGATAGTGAAATAGAGGAGTTTACATACAGGTATTAAGTAAACCAGTAGTCTAACGTATCAACTACCTGTATAATATGCATTTGCTCATGAGATAATTGGTTGTCGAGTTTAACCATTGTGGTCCCATTGTTTCTACCAGCTACGTGATCAATATTTTAATCCACATGTAGTTTGCATACTCTGTCTCCTCATCCCAAAGTAATGCTTTAGTATATGCTACTATGTACTAGAAATTATGGCATACTGTTTGGGATAGTTGTATGTACAACCGTTGTCCATTTTAAGAAAACCCCGTCTTGGTAACAATTTTAATCTATAAAATAAACTATTTGGCTAGCACAGCATCTAGATTAAATCTTGTACCTACCAGATGTTTTTCAGTTGGTGTGTGGATAATTACCGGTACTTTATTCTGATTGAATATCCTACGCATTTCATTTTTGATATGTTGACATTGATATTAATGCATCATGTATAACTTTACCAAATTATCCAGGAAATCTCGCAAGCACCTTGGGGCAACACAAGGGACCCATATTTGCCTTGAAATGGAACAAGAAAGGAAATTTCATTCTAAGTGCAGGAGTAGACAAGGTAAACTCTTTTTCCACTTTTAATGTCACACAGACTGACATCATGGAAGTTTAATAGAAGATCTCGGAAAGTCTTTTAATATTTAATACTTTTTCATGTTTACTATTTTTGTTACATTAGTAAAGCAAATGTACTTACTAATATAGTTTTTTTGTCCATCAAACTCTTTATAGATGGCTAAAAAAAAATATTGAAATGTGTTAAAACCTCGTCTATAGCAAATGTAGTTCCTTCTATTTCTGTATATCAGTCTATTGCTGTAAATCAGTCATTGACATTTAGAGTTATGCATACTTTGCACTGACAACTTCTACATTTAAGCATAAACAAAAACTGAATTTGTGATCTAGCTCTGTGATTTCCTACTATTTGGACAAGCTGATAACAAGAATTTGTACCCAAAGAATATCAAAGTAACTCAAGAGACATTTAAAATATAACTACTAATCCCAGAACATTAGCGTACCCAAATTTATTGATCACTTAAAGGGTTACAATTTGGATTGATTTAGTAAATGAATCAAATTTTAGAGACTGTTCTGTTTTTTCAAGTTGAAATAAATTAATATGGGCAATTTAGCGTTTTCTGTGCAGCTTAGTTCATCTTTCTTTTAACTTTTGGTAGCCTGTGCAAGCAAAAAATTTGAATGGCCTTCCTAAACATTTTAGTATGCAACTTTATTGTGAATAGCCTTAATTAACAATGTTAGTTTTTGCAACTTGCTCGTGAAACGCATAACTGTAGGGATGGAATAAAGTGACCATTAGAGAATAAATGATTTCATGTTTTGTAATGAGTATTTGTTTTTATGTGCTTTCATTGCAGACCACAATTATCTGGGATGCACACACTGGGGAGGCAAAGCAGCAGTTTCCCTTTCATTCTGGTAAATGTTTAGATTTCATTTGAAAAAAGAAACATGTTTTTTGTTTCAAATGGATGTATCAAACACTGGTGTAGTTTGATCTGTATTGGTGATTTCATGATTTGCAAAATTGCTTAGATACCAACTGCCCCCCCCCCCCCCAAATAAAAAAAATACAAGTGCAATGTTTTCTTCTAGAATTGTTGAGCATTGATTAAACACCTTAAGGATTATGTGTTAAATACACATAGACCGAAGAAAACTTGATTTAGCATGAGCAGTAGTGCTGGTGCTATGTGAGTATGATATTTAATATGAAATATAATCACGTTTAAGACCCAGATAATGGCAATGTTCATTATGCATAATAACATATTTCAGTGATTTATCAGCATTCAGATTTTATTGTTTTGGTGATGTGTATCTTGATATTCTTAATCATTCATACTGCAGCTGCTTGGAGTTAATTTTGGAGAGCTGTTTTCGGCAAATTATTTATTCTTTATTGAATTACGGAAATTCATCCTGGATATATTTATTTATTTGTGTTGATGTTCTGTCTTTGTGTCTAAAGTTATATATTATTTTTTTTCCCTCTAGCACCTGCATTAGATGTGGACTGGCAAAGTAACAATACATTTGCATCATGCAGTACAGATATGTGCATCCATGTCTGTAAATTGGGGCAGGATAGGCCGATAAAGACATTCCAGGGACACACTGTAAGTACTTATGTATATGTATAATAGATAATATAGAACAGTATAGTGCAATGTGATCTAAATTCTGTATTGTGTTTATATTTTTTTGTATATAAAACTCCTAGACCTGCCTTGTATTTGTAAATCCAAAGATGAATGTGCTTGCTTAAACCCAGACAATCTTCCCCTCTTAAAGTGCCATATAGCAAGTATATTAAGAAATGATTTCTGTTTAAAAGCAATATACACAATTTGACTCATTGGTGTAATTTTCTTATGCCTTTTTAGAATGAAGTGAATGCAATAAAATGGGATCCTACTGGCAACCTTCTTGCATCCTGTTCTGATGATATGACATTAAAGGTACATGTTCCAGTTCCGACAAATGTTCAAGACTTTTATTAAAACAAAAATTATCAGTACTTCATTTTTGGAGGAATGTCATTAGCTTCCCTTCAATAATGCTACTGAAATTCCCACCTATGATAAAACCAAACCACTGTTTATTTGCTGATTTATTTATTAACTATTTAGTTTGCAAAAGAACTGCGGAATTCTTATAAATTAGTGATAGGTTGAAGAGAGAGAGAGAGAAAAAGGACAGATTCATTGGCGATGGTTGGTCTTAGGAAGGTGGCTGATTTCATATGATAAGAAATTCATTGCTTGAGTAGTATGTTTAAATTGAGAATATGCATTAATGGGGAAAACAAAGGAAAAGATGTGGGTTATGAGAAGGGGTCTGATAATATTGAGTCGGATTTCACAACACATTTTATAGGTCTCCTTATGTAACAAAGATTCTAAAACAAAATTTTACTATTGCATTTAGATCCCATTGAAATTGTTTGTCTTCTGAATACATTTTAAATGTAATATAGTGTCATTGTGTTCATGGCAATGAGTAAATCATTATAAAAAACATTGAGTTTGTAATACCAAGTTCCACATTCAGACTATTTGAGAACCAACTAATGCAGATGGATAAAAGCATGGAAATTGTATTCAGATGAGTTGTCAAATTTAAATTACATTATTCTGTTGTGCTTTAGTACAGATGTGTCCGATAACAATTTCATATGTTTTGGTTATGAACTTTTTGTTATTGTAAGTTTTTAGATGATCTGTATAAAACTATATGTATAAATGTAATATATTCCACTATAGATCTGGAGTATGAAGCAAGACAGTTGTGTTCACGATTTGCAAGCACACAACAAAGAAATTTACACCATTAAATGGAGCCCCACTGGGCCGGGAACAAATAATCCAAATGCTAATCTCATGTTAGCAAGGTAACTAGTTTCAGTTTATGTATTACCAGTGTTGATTTACTCAAAATTAATTTCATTATCGCTCAGTTTGCTCACAGTGTCTGAGTAGGCATCTACTTTTAGTCTTGTATTCTTGAGTGAAGCTTATTGAAGCTGTGCCTTTTTCAGCATATTTACAAACAAGTTTTACTGTGTGCTGTAAAAACATAGAATTAGACAGAAGTGCAATCATTTAGGCCTTCAATTCCCTTACCTCTTTCAACATCTACTTTTATTTTACACTTGGACTTGTCCAGTTATGTCCAGTTTTTTTTTTAAGCTTTAATCTGGCCCTTGTATGATGTTCTTCACTGTATTAACCTTCCTTATTATCTCCACCCTTTTAGTGAAGCACTGTATGTTTGTTTTGTAAGTACAGTTCTTTCATCTCACTATTTTAAATATGCTTTCCTCCTTTATATTATGTAGTCTGTTTTGTTAGGGACGACTATACTCTAGCAGCAGTTTATATTTGGTACTACTTAACATATGTTGGTGCTTCATGCCAAAATATCTCTTTATTAAGTTTAACCTGTTCCCCACTGCTGAACGGTAAAGTCACAGTAACCTTTTTTCCCCTGTAATAATCTGGGTTCTGTTTTTATATTGCAGTGCGTCATTTGATTCTACTGTTAGATTGTGGGATGTAGACAGAGGAATCTGCATTCACACGCTGACTAAACATCAGGAGCCTGTGTACAGTGTAGCCTTTAGCCCTGATGGCCGATACCTCGCCAGTGGTTCATTTGACAAATGTGTACACATCTGGAATACACAGGTATGATTTAGTTAATTTCCAATAAGGGTACAGTCTTACTAGCAGTGGTACTCCTAGCAGTGGGTCCTGACACTTGTGTGACATTTGAACACTGGTATTCTATACCCACGTTAGGCTAGTTTATTGTCATGGGCAAATATTGCTGTTTATTTAGTTATACATTGGTATTATGTATAGGAGCACCATAAATTGTCGTGTTGGGCACCTATTTGTTTTGGTGGTTATAATGATGACTTGCGTGATATGTGTTGGGCTTCTCCCAGTCACCTCTGACCTAACTACAGTAATAAGTTTTGCCATGCCACCTGCAGTCTTAGGTGTAGGTTATGTTGCAGATGACCTAAAAACATTAACAGACCATGTGCAGTATTTTCCATAGTGTTCCTTAGTGGCTAGAGAGCAGGACTTTACGTCCCTCATACAGTTTTTTTTCACTAAACATTACATTTTGTGAATTAAGTCAGAGTGGCAAAATTCAGGCTAGAATTAGCAGATTTGGGAATAACATTCAAACTTGGTTAAAGTTACTGATTGACTACTTCTAAAATTCAGATTTAATTCAATGTTAAGTGAATAACTGAAAATGTTTGAAAAGGCCTCTTGATTATTGTCCCCACTGAGGCGCAGTAAGAAATAAGTCACACATGTTAAAAGTAGGCTGCATCCTTATTGAATTCTTCCAGCTAGGGTGGACGCGTGAACTTGGCTGAGGGAATATCTAAACATACTTTTGCACATTTTCTGTGTCATTTTTCTACTAGTAGTTGTGTTTAGATTAGTCTCTGCTGTGTTTAATATTAAAAAAATATATCAAAGTTTTCAAATTGAACTTTCACTTGTGGAGTCATTTTTTTGCGGTTTCGTTTATTTCTCCTTTCCTAGACGGGTGCATTAGTTCACAGCTATCGAGGTACAGGTGGAATATTTGAGGTTTGTTGGAATGCAGCGGGTGACAAAGTTGGAGCAAGTGCGTCAGATGGTTCAGTAAGTAAAACCTTTTATTTTAAATAAATGTGTTTACAGCACATTTAAAGGAACACTATAGTCACCTAAATTACTTTAGCTAAATAAAGCAGTTTTAGTGTATAAATCATTCCCCTGCAATTTCACTGCTCAATTCACTGTCATTTAGGAGTTAAATCACATTGTTTCTGTTTATGCAGCCCTAGCCACACCTCCCCTGGCTATAATTGACAGAGCATGCATGGAAAAAAAACTGGTTTCACTTTCAAACAGATGTAATTTAACTTAAATTATTGTCTCTCAATCTCTAAATTGAACTTTAATCACATACAGGAGGCTATTGCAGGGTCTAGCAAGCTATTAACATAGCAGGGGATAAGAAAACCTAAATTAAACAGAACTTGCAATAAAAAAAGCCTAAATAGGTCTCTCTTTACAGGAAGTGTTTATGGAAGGCTGTGCAAGTCACATGCAGGGAGGTGTGACTAGGGTTCATAAACAAAGGGATTTAACTCCTAAATGGCAGAGGATTGAGCAGTGAGGCGGCAGGGGCATGTTCTATACACCAAAACTGCTTCATTAAGCTAAAGTTGTTCAGGTGACTATAGTGTCCCTTTAAGTAAAAAACAAATAAAAATAATTTGGCTTGTGTAAGCAAAGTGTTACTAGTGGTTTTTAACCTCTTCTCTGAGTTTTGTGCTTTTTCGTTTTAGGGTTTAGCTATCTCGTACTCTTCCCTAGTATATTTCTGTATTATATTATATATGACACTCAGAGGTTGGAGTTTTTATGAACTGTATAAATTTAAAAAATTCTTGGCCTGGAGACTGCTGGTGCCATATTATACATTCTGATTATTAATTTGCACGTCATATATTTAAATTCTATATTGAAAGGCTCTTAATTTCTTGTTTTGTTGAGCCTTGTTTTGTTGAGCCAAACATAATTGTGGGAAGCCAGATTTGTTTCAATTCCATAAATAATTTGTCATGCAAACTAGTGTCTAGTAAAAAATCCCAAGCACCACGTTTGACTCTGGCTGCTTTGCAGATTTTTAAATGCATCCTGAAGGGAAATTTTAAATAACGCCAATGGTTGTCAAGCATATAGTAACCTGCCTTTTAAACTTCCTGTTTATCCTCATGAATAAAGTGTGTTTTTCCAATTCTTGCACGTTTGTTTTTCTGTGGCTGTGCTAACAAGCACAATAAATATATATATTTAAAATCCTCTGATAATGAGTGACCCAATTTCCCCCCCAGATTTTGAGAAATATGGCTGCGTAAGAAACCACATGCACATGCAATTTTTTAATAGGGATATTTATTAGCAAATAAAAAGCAGACTTTGTTTTATAAAATTCTACTCGTTGCACTCTCTGTAGCTCAGCACAGTTTCTCTTGTGAGCTTTGCAATTTCCAAGATCAGCACATCTTTTCATCCTTTGAATGTTGATACTAATATATAATTGAATTGATATGTAATCGTATATTATATTTGAAGACTATGGTATGTGAAATGTATTTTTTGTGGTTAAAAAATTGCTGTTGTGTAAATAAAAAACAAAACTATTTGTTCTAGAGCACTGAATGTATTAAGATGCTACCATCAAAGTAACTTCTTTTCAATTTTTTTTCCCTGTTTTATACAGGTTTGTGTATTAGACCTACGAAAATAGCGCTACTGGTTGGAAGCCATGGACCGACTATGAATGTGTACATAGCCAAAATGACTGTCCCTGACCCATGTACTGCTATAGTCCCACTTAACCATGGCCAGTCCACTACAGCCAAACCGAAATTAACCATTATACATTCATATTTAAAATTGGAAAGAAATCCCTGCAAAATGTTGCACCTCAAAGAGGACAAAGGTTTTATGTCACGACTGGTAAATATCTGTGCACTTGGAATCCTTTCTTCTGACGGATATCTGAAAAGACAGAAATAAAGGATTGGACACGCACAGGCAGAGAACTTAAATGTACCAAATTGGAAGATGGTGGTCAAAAACACAATCAACATTTTTATTTCCATCCTGAATTCCAGTCTTCATGGTGGTGTTTTTATAGATTTTATTTTATTTTTTTCCCTTTTTATCAACCATTTCGCCTGTACAGAGAACATGGGCTATTTTACTTGAGCAATAGTATGTTCTTGGCTTTAAAACATGTTTTGTGGGTGTGGAGAGAATTATCTGATGACTGCATAGAATTACCCCTTTACCCTTCTCATTTGTAACTTTATTTTCTTAAGAAAACCGTAATTCAGTCTTTGAACAGAAAAAGAGAAATGGCATTGATTTGGTACACAGTTGTGTGTCGCTTAAGTTGCTTGTAGTAGTTTAAGGGCACATTCAAAAAGGAAAAAAAGCAACAAAAAACGTTCTAGATAAACTGCTGTTTTATAGCTGAATGTTTATTTGGGACATAATTCTGTCAAACCTGAAGGGCACACAAAGGAAGATCAGACAGCAGACACTAGTGTCTTTGTTTCACTTAGACCATAAACCTATTATGGTTTACTTGTGCACTACTGTAATAGGAGCAAAATACAATTTTTAATATATTTTTGGGGGAGGGGCAGGGGGGCTTTTTTTTGTTTGTTTTTTTTCCTCAATACTTAGAAGAGACTTTTTAATCTTTGCCATTGGAGTGATCCTTTTAAAGGATTACTGGTGAAATACTTATTATCCATATCATTTAAATATGGAGCAAGTCCACTTTCTCTTGGAAACTGAGTGTAACCAAATTACAGTGTTCAAAAGTATCTTTTAACATGGTCTCCTATCGCAGAAGAACATCCCAGTATTTGCCCCTATTGATTAATGTAGATGATATACCATGCTGTTCACCAATCTAGATTGAACCCGTCTTTGTAGCAATTTTAAGACCTCAAACTTTCATTTTAATCAGTTCTTTTAGCCTTCTACTATGTATACTCCTGCAGGCAGCACAAATCATTTGTAAAGTTTGTTGAGTTTTCAGCAATACTTTTTCTTTTTGTCTTTGTCTTTCTTTTAAACTGTAAACGTTCTATGCTGCTATTCAGATTTGTATCAATGCCTTTTTTCCTTAAAGTTTTATAAATATTTTTGGAAATAAAAAAAAAAAAAAATCCTTCCCACCATTGTGATTCAAGCTCCATAGCGCTTACTTGTGTTGCCCTTTGTTATATTGTCTGCGGGTGGACTTGTTTTAAGGTTGGTTTTAAGAGAGGAAATCAAGCACACAGACTATTCACATTAACCCTGGTGTGAAATGATATATACACAAAAAACATTCAAACTGTTGTTGTGCTTAAAGGAACACTGTAGGCACCACAACTACTTTAACCACTTATTGAAGATGTTATGGTGCACTGTGTCCCACATTGCCTCAAAACTGATTACTCACCTTTTAGTAGAAATTGTTGTTCCACTCCATCTTGGAGCCTGATGATAATATAGCCGAGGTAGTGCTCCATTTCATGCAATACCAGGGGTAATTGTTCTCTGCAACTCGATTCCTAAATCCCTGGCATGAATTGGTATGGATTGAAGTGGAAACATAGCCACTAAATGGCAACACATTGTCATTGAAAACCTACCTTCAGACTGCTTGGGACTGAGAATCTCTACTAAACTATGAACAACTATGTTAAGTAGTGAAGTGGTACCTGGAACCTGTGGATTCCATGCATCATAAGCACTTCAATCTGGTCCTTACAGTGTCTCTTTAAGTTTTATTTTTGACTATACTTGCCAGGTCCATTAATTATGCCTTAGAACAGATGTCTAACAGTATTTGTGGTAACAAGAATGGTTTTAGAGTAAAACAAAAAGGCATAAGTAATCCCTCATACCATAATAGTGTGTTTGTTTTCTCCCTTTATTTTAAATAGTGAAACAGAAAACTGCAGATACCTCATTCAGGAAATGAGTGATGAGCTTCTAACTTGAAATAGGAGTTACTATTGGATTAGGAGTCGCTGATGTTTGACTGTGAAATAAGCCAAATGGAATTCTGCAACAATGAGTTTTAACAAAACTGAAATTCCCCCCTCGATTTTGTGAATATTACAAATGCCACCATTGAGAGAGATGCTCTGTGAAGAAATCTAAAATAATTCTTAATTCAGTAACATTGTGCATATTTTTCTTTTCTTTTCAATGAATAAACATAACTTGCATTTTACAGCTGGTTGTATGTGTGAGGTTTAGTTCACCAAAAATAACATCTACCAATAGGTTAGCATCCAAGCCTGCCTGTACTATATTGATTTCTTCACATTTGTTGAAGTGAAAAGGACATGGTGGTGCTTCCTTTCTGACATACAGGAAGCGTAGGCATAGTTTCTGATCACTTCCAGGAATGTGGAAAAGCATTGACACATTTTAGTTCTAATTCCCTTTTTAACATTAAATCATTTACACTGAGAGAAATTTACATTGAGCTGGGCAAGGATTTAAAGTATAACTTGGGGTTTTATAATTGATTGAATTCGCAAGATCTGCACTTCAAGCTACAATACAGGTCAGCTTTAACAAAAAGCTTTATTGTTACTTAGTTCTAGTATCCCTACTACAAGCAAGCACCTTTTATTTTTATTTTTTATAGAAAATCTAGCTTAAGCCACAGTGCATCCATGGCTTACCATGTATATTTTATTTCCTGTTATGCAACACAGGCAACTTTTTTTTTTTTTTCCTTCTTTCTTTTCTCTAGCATTCTTTTGTGGCTTTGGCTATCCTCCCCTTCATGGCATTTTATTTGCCAGAACTGTCATGATATAAAGATTTTTGCCTAATTCCTGGTCACAAAGTCCATAGTTTCCAAATTACATATGAATCTACCACCTCCCCTTTTGTGTACTTCATTCACTCTTCATCATGACTTTGACACCTTTCTAATGTTTTCTTTTTAATGTTTTGTTACCAGTCTAGGATTCCCCCCCCCCCCCCCCCCCCCGTTTTAAAATAAAAAATAGATATTAAAAAAAGTTAATTGTTCAGAATACCTAGCATTTGACCTTGTTAACCATGTATGTGGCTGATGTAAATGGAAAATAAATCTGTGCAATAACCACCAAGAAAAATGTGCTCCCAGGAATAGACACAAATGTTTTGATTGTGTGCTGAAATTAAGAGGTTGAGTAGGTCATATTTAGTAGCCCCTTATTCTGAATAAGGAGATTTTTTTTTAAAATTTTTTTTTTTTTATATATAATAAAAGAGAGACTGTTTTTATATATTTAGGCACCGGATATAAAACGGTTTAATTCTATCTAATGTAAAAAAAAATATATATATATAAAAGTGTAAAATTTAAAAAAAAAAAAAAAATACACAAATCTATGAAACACAGTCTGCTAATTACTTCTGCTACACCCCAAAAATGTTGCTTCCCCCCCCCCTCTTCCCTTACTTTTATACTTGAGTTATTCCAGATATCACCCAAAAATAGTTTTTGTTTTTCCTTTTCTTTTTCTTTTTTTCCATCTTTTATTCAATGTAAGAAATGCATTTTCTGAATTTCTTCATCCGGTAATGGTGCTTTTAATTTGCCAACATACAAATCAAGGCAATTAAGAATTCAGGCAATGGTGTTCTGTATTATCGGCTAATAATTACCCACACTTCACAATGTAATGTTTTCTGTACAACCGCCATTGGATATGACATAAGTTATACATGAGTTTCCATTGTGACACTGCAGAATATCTGTGAAATAACTTTAGTTTCACAATATATTATTGATCTTTCTATTTTTCTTTCTGAATCTACAAATCCCTTTAAGTCTAATTCTGTGAGCCCATCAACAGCACTGGATTCACTTGTCTGCATCGTTTCTTCTATTATTCAATTCTATATAACCAATGTTGTAAAGATCTGAACCAGCCCTCAGCCGTTTTTGTACATGTTAAATACTATTATTGTTTGGTTTTCATGATAACTTGTCTAACAGATTACTTTTTTGGTGTTCTGTACTGTCCTGGACAATGCTAATTACACTTTATGATGTATTTTGGTTCTACATCATAATTTACCCTGGTTTCCCCAAACCATATTTTCCAGTTTTTTACTTTTTTTTTTGTTGCATTTACCCATTGCATTGTTATTTCTCTGACAACTGTAATTTGAATCAGATCTGAAAGAGGTCCAGAATAAAATATATTTTGATATTATATTGTCTGGATTTTTGTTTTGATTTTTATTTTTTTACATTTCTTCTTTTGTTTAAGATTATTTTTGAGTATTCATAATGATCTTGGTTAGCCACAATATAAATCCATTAAATATCTATCTGGTTATATTTAAAATATTTATTTTGCAATTTTGTTTTTTTTTGCTATTCATTTTCTTCTAAATAATGTCAGATGATTCTAGAGTATTCTATCTTTTCTCCATCTGATATTGTTCTTTTTAGTGGATTTTCTAAAAATGATACCTTTTAAATTGAGGGTATTGTGCCCTTTCTTTTTGTAAATGCTGTTCTGCTAAACTACTGTTATACTGATTGTAGATCTCTTATGCTGCTCTCACGTTTCTCCTGAATATTGGTGCTTTTTCTAACCAAGCATAACATTTAGATGAGATGTAGGATGCCACTGCTCTGTCCGTGTAAATGAGTACCCACTTTTTCTCTATCATATGTTAGAAGTGAAGAAGGTCTCTGAATACCGTGATATACTCTAATACTTTTGAGGGGATACTTTTCTTCCCTTTATTATAATCTTTATGCTTGGATCTTCCCTAGGTATGCACTATATTCTTCTTTGCTTACACCTGTCATCCTTTGGATCCATTGTCCATTGTATTAAAAATTGAAATAATTTTTGGAGGGGGGCGGGTGCGATGACGTGAGGATGCTACGTGCAGAGTATGCGGCTGAAAAAACTAAGCTGCTAGATACGGAGTCTATCAGTATTGGATATTCAACTACTCAGAGTTTAACTTCTAGAGCTTGTGCCACATTTCCATAGAGGGGAGAAATGAGATACAAGAAGGGGAGCCGGGAAATCGGATTAACATACTCGGGCGGTGTATTTTATAACGGACATGCTAGAAAAGGGTGAAGAAACTGCGTGACGAGGTTTACCGAAGGCGAAATGCCACCGAAGAGAAACTGTGAAAACCTCATAAGCCAAAGACCAGCTGGAATATACGAAGGTCGGAGCTGTTCTTCAGAAGCAAGCAAGTTTGCATAACAACTAAACAATAGCTATATATAGCTGATAATAGTATTTCATATTGTACAATTGCTAATGAAATACCAGATTTGTATTATAACTCTTTAATGCAAAATAAGAGGTCAGATACCCTGTGTTTCCCTTTGTAAATAGTTCAATTACCCAAGTAATAAAACTCTGGCTGAAACTGTAAGAAAAATATTTAACATACTATAAAGCACTAAGCAACTGTAAAAAGAAAGCGATGAACATTGCTTAGAACTAGAACAATTGTGAAGTAATTTGCAGGTAAAAAAAAAAAAATAATTAAAAAAAAATATATATATATATAATTTTTATTAATAGAGAGAGCGAGATTATGGATCTTTGATTCAAAAACAAAATTCATATACCCCGTGACTCCTCTTGTACATACCACTTATCTAAGTAACAAAGGGGTGCTGAAAATTGGAAGCAGATTACACCATAACAACTGCAAAATAAAAGGGAAAACTTTGCTTAAAATTATAGCATCTATTCATTATAATTTCAGCTAGCCAACAATTGGGAAATTGACAAATCTAACCTTGAAAATCAGTTAACGGGAAAGAAAAAGGGAAAGGAAAGGGAAAAAAAACAAAAACAAACCTGTTGGCTACTAATTGAACAACAAGAAGACAGCAAACAGGACAATGTGCCTACTAACTGAGACTGCTAATAAATAAGATGGAAAACCTATGCAAAAGAAAAGCGAAAAAAAAATTGCAGAAGCGGAAAAAGAATCAAGATTATCTTTTTTTTTTTTTTTTTTTTTTTTTAAACGGTGTCACAGAAAACTAAGGAAGGGACATTAAAGACCACAGATAATAGAACTAGAAAAGTCAGCTGCATCTGGATACAACAAAAAAGAAGATGAAGCTCAGCAAGATGGATCATTCGATTTAGATACATCCGTAATATAAGATATCTTAAGATTATGCCTAAAGGAATAGCGAGAACAAATCAAGGAAGAACTACAAACTAATACCCGAAACTTAAGAGAAGAGATCAGCAAACTAGGCAAGAAAGTACAAGAGATGGAAGAAAAAGTGGACAAAATGTGAACCCAGAAAATTATCAAAAATTTATTGTATTTCAAGATCTATCTATACAAGAAGGGCAAGACCGAAATATAGAAATGGTGCAATCAAACTAAGAGAAAAAGGGATAAGTGTGCTAATGATAAATGATGGGCAGAGATTAGTCTTTTTAAGAATCCAGTTACGCTAGATGAATGGCTTAATAAAAATTAATAATAAATCTCATATATATATATATATATATATATATATATATATATATATTTGCTTCTGTATATATTATGGTTTAGATATAGTCTAATATATATATATATTTATTGGCCTCCTATTTAAGACTAGATATTAAGTAAAAGCTTAAAGATACTAATTTTACATTAAAAAGTATACATAAATTACATGGGGAAAATAATTATTCACTTTATTTCCTCTAATACTGTAATCTTTAGATGTATAAATAAGGTTATGGTAAGATTAAACATAATAAATTTCAAACTTAACTTTAATGAGGTTCAGATCGTAAATGGAGGAAATTTATACAAAACTTATTCACAAATTATAAAAGATAAGGTGATAAAATATTAAAATGATTCACATAATCACACTTATTATTAGGGTCACGAAGAGTACTATTCCACTTAAGTTATTTAAATAAGAAAAAAGGGAAGGGCAAGAACCGGAAAGGGGAAGGAAAAAGGGAGGTAAAAAAAAAACCAAAATACTTCTGGAAATACAGACACAAAAGGGAAATACGATATTAAATTAGGAGGAATAATATAAGATACATAAGGAAATGGGAATTAAATAATTAAAGATGATTATGTATGTTTTTTGGAAGTAATCGGAAATTAAAAAGAATACGCTCCAAATGTCAAAGTTCAAGATAGAATCTGATTTATTACTCTGACAATTTATCTCTAACATTTAGGGTTGTTATGGGAGGGGGAAACGGGCAACAAGAGGTGTTTGAGATTACAGAAGAATGAATTATGTTCTTCAAATGTGTTTTTATGTATATTTTTTGTGAACTTCTTGCTCAGGGACCAATGCATGAGATATATTTTTTATGGTTCGGTTCATGTCAATTAACGCCCAAGGTATAAATTCACCATATAACAGACCCTCTCTGATCAAAATGTTTAAAAACGAAAAAGTAAATATATGTTTCCTGCAGGAGACCAATTGGTTAAAAAAAAGAAAAAGAAAATAGGATGCCACTGCCAGATAGGATGCCACTTCTATAGGGTTATAGTTGCCTCCTCTGAAGAAAATAAAATAAAGGGGTAGCTAATCTAATTTCAAACAAATTACATCCAGATGTAATATATCAAGAGTGTGATCCAGAGGACAGGTTTATAATACTGATATATAGGGTAGAGATGAAATTATATACTTTTAAAAATATATATGCACCAAAAAAAAAATACGGTCTGTTTTATTTAAAAAAAAATAAATATGTAAAGGATCTGTTATTATAGCAGGAGAATGTAATTCTATTATGGATAGCGAGTTGAATAAAAAGGATATCTCAAGATAAAACAAAACTTAAAAAGTCGTCACATGCCTCAGAAATGATTGCAAAAAAAAAATATTCTACGATATACGGATGATTAAAAATCCACAGGCAAGAGACTATAAATATTTCTCTTCTGTACATTTTTCTTACGTCAGGATAGATATTGTGTGGACTGACCACACGCTGACAAGCAGAATAAATAAGTTTTATTTATTAAAGTAATTATGTGGTGAGACCATAACGCACTATTTTGGGTGATTAAAGATGATAGTATATATAACAAAGACAATGGAGGTTAAACGAGAAACTTCTTACCAAAGAAGATAATTTAATGTATATTAAAAAAAAAAAAAATGACTGACTTATATTTTATTGAAAATGCAAATTTAGTTAAATCGAAAGCAGCTCTATGGTTTGCCTACAAGAGTGTCTGTAGAGGCTATCTGATAAAAATGGGTGCAATAGAGTCAGTGGTCTAAATTCCAGAGAAGGCGGGGGCTTGACTAACCGCCAAGAGGAATGGACGCTTGATTCCCAGCTCCGGCGCCACGGGTCAACAATCTGCCTCCAGCTCGCCTAACTGGGCACCTACAACGCCATCTAACGCAACATGGCACAACAGAGAGGATAAAAGAATGTGTCCAAAGAAATGTGTTGATTTTGCCGGAACAACAGAAGGGGATCCAGACCCTGAAAGGCTTACCAAGAGCCATCTACAACAAGCACTGGACACCTTATCACAGAAACTGATTACTTCATGGCAGCATTTGATGGACTCGCTACGTAAAGATGTACAAGAACTCAGTAAAAGGACCTCCCATGTGGAGTCAAAAATTGAGGATTTTTCCTCTGCGCACAATGACCTAGCCACACCTGTGGAACACATTGAGCAGAAACTTACCGAAATGGAGATGAAGCTGGCGGACCTTGAGGACAGGGCACGCAGAAACAAACTGCGCATCAGAGGGATTCCGGAGACTGTAGTGCCCAAAAACCTGCAGGCTTATGTTAGAGGCCTCCTTCAGGCACATGCCCCTGAAATACCAGCAGATATGCTCCTCATCAATCGGGTGCACCGGCTGCCACCATCATGGTTCTGACCTGATACAGCCCCACGAGATGTGCTGATGCGAGCCCACTATTATCACATCAAGTAGCTCATCCTGCGAACAAGCAGACCACCAGATGACTAGAAGCAAACCACCAGATGACTACCCCACTATAAAATTATTTGCGGACTAATCTGACTCCACCTTGAAGCAGAGAAAAGATTTCTTGCAAGTTGCCGATGCACTACTGGCCTCAGATTCAGATGGGGATGAGCCATCCAAGTCATCACATCGCCAGAGGAGGGCCTTTGCAGACTGCAATCTTGGGGATTCACTGACCACCAACCTGGATCCGGCGCTTTACCACCTGGCCGCATTCAACTAGAATGGAGCAAAAGCCCTGCTGCGAAACAGACCCGATAAAGACTGGAAGTATAAATGAGCTGACACCACAGTTAGCACATAATAGAAGGACACCGTAACCTAATCAACACCGTAATCCTATCAACACTGTACAACAACCACTACATCACTCCAGACCCACATGACCTCACATATGTCCGCACATGGGAAGCTGAAATAGGCAGGCCCCTGACGAACGAGCAATGGGCACAAATACTATGGGCCAACAAAACACTCACACTGAACACGACCCACCTAGAGACAGCGAGAAAAATATTGTATCGTTGGTACCTGGTCCCAGCTCGCATGAAACACATCAAACATGCACAATCTGGAAACTGTTGGAGGTGCAAAAACTTGCAAGGCACTATGCTCCATATGTGGTGGGCATGCCCAGCCCTAAAACCACTATGGACAGAAACACAAACACTAATTCAAAAAGTAATGGGGAAGGTCCTACTACTATTTCCCGAAAATTACCTCCTACAATATGTGCCAACTCACCTCACAAAAACAGAAAGATACTTAATATATCACATTACCTCATCGGTACTCCTTGAAATAAGCAAACACTGTCTGAAACAGCCTTCCCCACGTGACTGTATACAAAAAATAGACAACACTAAAAAATACGAAATAATGGCCAGATCAAACCAGCCTCCACTAAGATTTTGGAAGGCTGCATGGGAGAAATGGGACTCATATCACAATTTGAACTCGAGGACTCCGAGTACCTCAACCTCAATCTGAGATGCAACACTACAGGCAAAAAACTAACATTACACATCCTCAGCAGATTATTGTAAGAAAACAGCGGGTCAGCAAGCTTTCCGCATAGGCCAGGGAGCCAGGTAAGACACTTGGGACCCCCTCCCCCCCCACTCCACTTCTGGGTAAACCCCACTAATTGATACAACCCAGTTCTTAACCCCCCCCCCCCCCCACAGGTACATCACCAATAACCACGTAGGTATGAACATGCTGAATAGTCCACAATAATTCTGGCATAGGAGACCCTCGGGGAACAGAGTACAGTGAGCATTTAAAACTAAAGAAGGGCTTATGCATATAGAGCATGTAGGACATATGCACGATAACAAATCGCTACATGCAAGAGACAGATAAACACCACGCAAGCCATCGTGGACTGAGAAGAGCGATACCTTATGCTTGCTATATTCCACTCCACTTTACTATATGGTAGAGCAATGTATTATACTGTAAGATAGGGCCAACACCCACTATCCACATGACTAATGCAGACCCCGATGCTAAGCACCCCAATGTAATGTAACATATATTATATTGTATAATTATATTGTTTATTGGATTATAGTGTGCAATGCAACAGTGGACTGTACCAAAAAGCGATTGATGTATGTACCGTGTCTGTTTTGAAAATCCTTGAAAATTGCAAAAAAAAATAATGGGTGCAATAGAGAATAAACAAAGAAGAAGTGATAACATGTTATATACCCAACTTTATAATTTACAAAAATAAAACAAGATGACCCCAACTGCAATCAGATCCAACAAAATTATTAACAGATTAAAGAACTTGAAATTAAGATGATGAGTTGGAAATTAGAAAACTTAAAACCAACGTGGTACCATAAAAACAATAAAGCAGATAAAATATGAACCAATCAATTAAAAAACAAACAAAAAAAGGCAAATAATGCATATATAAAATAACTGATGAAGAAGGCCGTATCTATATGTCACCAAAAGACATAGGTGCAGTGTTTAATAAATACTATAATCAACTATAGAACGGTTCTATAAACACAGTCCCTGTGGAAATAAAGAAATATCAAGACAACCAAAAGACACCCAAAATGTCTAACATACTAAATAAAGAAGTAAATAACCCTATAAGACAGGAGGAGGTAGAATGGGCTATTGAAAATAAAAAAACAAAACAAAAAGCACCTGGCCCTGATGGGTATAGTGGAATGTTTTATAAATTATGAAGGAGAATATCAGTGGATATCTGGCATTGGCATTCAACGAGATGGGCGACAGGGGACACTCTCCGGAAAAGTTCCTAAGGGTCGATATTATTCCTATTCTTAAACCAAAGAAAGACCCAGAAAAAAATGGTGAATTCTAGAAACTTAGAATGTGACGGCATACAAGAACCATTCGGGCCATCTAGTCTGCCCAATTTTCTAAATACTTTCATTAGTCCCTGGCCTTATCTTATAGTTATACTGAACTGAACTAAGCAAATATCACTAGGCGACCGTCCTACAGTGGATATTGGAATGGCATACCCACCCGACACACAAACAATGGGTTGAACTAGATAAAGGTCACCTGCGCCCTTCCCTCCTCATGGTAATGTGGAATTCAAAAAGGCCAGCACAAGCGGATCTTGACCCCACCTCTACAGTGGCCCAAAAGCCTGAAGACCTGGGACAGCATCATTTATCTCCAACACCGAGCCCGTTGATCCGGATACCATACAATCCCCACACAGGGGGTGGATTACCACCATTGTCATGGGACATCCTTGACACCTCTGCTGGAGCTGATCGAAGGCAACCCGCCATCAAGCATGCAAACATTCCGATACACACAAATCAAGTATTTTTACCAGAAGCTTCCAAACAGGGATGCATTACACTAGAGATAATGATTTTGGAGAATGTTCTTAAAGCTACACAGAGCCTGAATGGTATCTCTCTGAACTGATAGTGTTTCCTAATCGCACAAAACCTCCAAAATGTCTGGTGAGACAAATAAATTGGGATATAATAATTTGCATCCCTGAGGTCTATGGATCTAGTAGCCTAGGCTAAAAAAAATTCATGTATTCCACCTTGAAGGATCTTACTTTCCAGTATTTATTTATTTCTTTTTTCTTTTTAGTTCTAAAACTAAATATCATTTGTTTGGTTTTGGAGACATGAATACAGTGGAATAAATTACTGACTGCTCTTTTTCTTTTGGTACTTCCACGATGACCTGTCTGTAATTTGTCTATGGATTGCATTTTTGCTGCTTCCTTCACCTTGGAAATTCTGTAAACAAGAAATAATATGCTGTCGACAGGTTTTTCAGACAGGGAGGGGCTGAACACCAAATGCTAATTTTTGGAGATTAGAAATAAAATATCTATCTGACAACAGCTCAGGATAGAAGAAAAAAAAGGGGAATACAGAAAGAAAGTTTCTTATATGTCTGCTGTAAGCCTATCAGAAATCCCTAGGAGTAGGGGTGAAACGCATTATGTTGGAAGTCAGCAGAAAAAGTAACTACAGAGCAGGTCACAGGAGAGGACACCGAAGTTTTACACAGGTAACCCAAATTGTCTGTATATTTATTTTTTTCCATTTATAATATTTTATTAAGTTTTTAACATAGATATATATAATCATTCATACAAAGACATTGTCATTTTACAAAGAGATATGGTACAAAAATTGCATATTAAAGTTCTTTCAATTGCAGTACAAATTCTATTATTCAGAACCAGTCTTTTTGTGTTTTCCCCTTCTTTTCTAACACTAATTCCATATCATGCAACAAACAAATACAGAAAATCAATACATTTATTCTCCGATGTTGACATTACATATGGATTTTTGGGTATTCGGTTCCGTTTTCTACCATCATTCCCCATCCCCAAATGTCCAGTTTATAAGAATAAAAATTATTTTCTGTAAACTTGCACAGCCTATCTTAATGAGGTGGTCAGACTCCATCTGCCTGTACTAAGAAGCACCAAGCTCTCTATGTCAATTTTTCCCAATAAAACAACAATACACACACACACACCTTTCGCTATACCAAGATTCGAGGGGGAGAGGGTTAGGGGGAACAAACTTTTTCAGGCGCTATAAAGCACAATAACCAGGGTTCAAGAGATGCTTGTCTCCAACCGTCCTTTTATACTACAGAGCCTTATATTTGTATACCTATCGGTCTATCGTTCTTATTTTCCCATAACCTTAAGACCCACATCATGTGTTGTTGCAAGAGTCATGGAGAGGAGGACTGGGGAAGACTCTCTGAAACGTATTACGTTTCAGTCATAATTTGGCAATTTTCATTCTGAAGAAGATGGTATTAAGTATGTGTAATAATTTGTTAAGGCCCTTTCCTTTTCTAATTCCCCTTTCCTCCTTCCTCTTGGTTATAAGTCCCTTTCTTAGATGTTTCTACCTTGCCCTAGATTTCCCTATTGCCCTGGCCCTCTGTTAACAAAACCTAGGGGGAGAAAAAAAAAAAAAAAAAAAAAAAATCACACTCCCGCCGAGGGTCAATCCCGAGTCAGTCTTAAGAACCCGAAGGGCAACACACATCCTTCTAACTACTAATCAGGTTTCTCATAACCACGAGTATCTTAAAGGTGAATGCACAGGGTTCACCCCCAGCCACAGATCCATAGCATATACATCTTAGTGTAAATTAAGAATCATTTCTTCTACCTAATTTTATAATCCATTTCTGCCATTGTTCAATTCTCGGATTAAAGTAGTGTTCTTGTCTTAATATCCCTATTTCCATTTTACAGTTATTCAAGACCTGCTGTTTTATCAGCTCCCAAGTCGGGGAGTCTGGGTTTTTCCAGAATCTTGCAAGAGTAGCTTTAGTTTCAATGAGAATGTGGATTATTAACTCTTTTTTATCCTTTGGAATTATAGGCCAGCCCAAGAGTAATATCATTGAACTACAGGTGTAATCAAGATCTACCTCTATTACTTCCCTGCAGAATTTCGCTACCTTTTGCCACAATGAAGATATAATCGGGCATGACCACCATATATGGACGTAGTCTGCTCTCAATGAAGCGCAACGCCAGCAGAGATATTGAGATCCTGGATATATTTTTGTTAATTTAGTTGGAACATAATGCCATCTATTGATGACTTTATAATGACTTTCCGTTAGGTTTAGGCAATGTGAAGCTTTCAGTACCGCTTTATTGGCCTTAAGCCATTCCTTTCTCGTAATTGTAATTTGTAAGTCTCTTTCCCATGCTTTTAGGGCTGGAAATTCAGGGATTGCCTTATACTTACTAAAAAGTTTTGAGCTTTTAGAAACTAAATTTTTATTATGTCTGATGTTTATCAAGTCTACAAAAAGTTGTAATCCCTCGGAAATCTCAGTTATTCTGTGTCTCATTAGAAAATGTTTTATCCTTAAATACGCAAAACTTTCTCTATAAGAAAGCAAAAAAATTTGTTTAATCTCCTCAAAAGGTCTAATTTGTTGCTGTTGGAATAGCTGATCTATTCTATTAATACCTTTGCTTAACCATGGCTCTAGATTTAAATCCTCCATATTACTGGCCAATACATGCAGTGGTAAATCAATGATAATTTTATCTTCAATCTTGAGTCTTTTTTTCCAGATTCTCCATTGGCCCAATAGGTTAGCTAGGATTATACCCATATCATCTTTCTCAAACTTATCTATACTCCAGAATAAAGTCGTTAAGTCCGGAACTGCCGCTTTCCTAGCCTCAATTTTTTCCCATGTTTCACCACAAGAACTCTCTTTCATAGAGGAAATAACATGCGCAAATGAACAAGCTTCATATATGTCCATAATATCAGGGATTCCCATCCCTCCCAATTTAGGCTTTAAATTCAGAATTTTTTTATTAACTCTGGGTTTTTTCCCCAGCCATATATATTTGTCTAAAGCAGCTTGAATCATCATGAGCCATGGTTTAGGCATTTTCAATGGTAACATACGGAATATATAACTCCATCTAGGAACCAAATAAGACTTTACAATGTTAATTCTACCTGTCCATGATATCTCTGCTGTTCTCAAGTCCTTTAGTTGTTTATTAATTTGCATCATTAGAGGTAGAACATTATATTCCATAATCCTAAAAGGGTTACTGGAAATCTTAATGCCTAGATAGGTAATACATTTTTTTGCCCATTCGAAACTATATTTCGCTTTAATATATATTTTCTCTTCCTTCTTTATATTTTTGGCAAGAATAGTTGTCTTATCTACATTTAACTTAAAGTTGGAATAGTGCCCAAATTCATAAATCGCCTTTAACAATTCGTCTATTGATAATATAGGGTCTGATATAGTGATTAGGACATCATCTGCAAAAAGTAAAGTTTTAAGTTCCTCTTGTCCTATTGTTATTCCCTTTATTTTCTCATTAGACCTGATGTCACAAATCAAGGGTTCTATATATATCAAATATAGCAGCGGGGACAGGGGACACCCCTGTCTTGTCCCATTTCTTATGTTAAACCACTCAGAGGTTATTCCCCTACCGATTGTTCTTGCCATTGGGGAGCTATACAGGGCCATGATAGCGCTCAGAATCCAGCCTTCGAAACCAAAGGCCTTTAATGCCTCCCAAAGGAAGTCCCATCTGACCCTGTCAAAGGCCTTCTCCGCGTCCAATGACAGGGCCAGCAATGGAGTGCCCGATTCTTGAACGTGTTCCAAAATGTCAATCACTGTCCTTATACTATTATTTGATTGTCTGTCCTTCATAAATCCAACCTGGTCTCCATGGATTATGGACGGGAGTACTCTTTGTAATCTCTTTGCCAGAATACTTGCATATATTTTTATATCGGAATTTAGTAAGGATATAGGACGATAATTCCCCACTGATTCCGTCGATTTATCTGGCTTTTGTATGGGAATTATATTAGCATATAGTAATTCGTTGGGCAAATCTTTTTCTCTAGCTATGCTATTGAAAAGATCTTCAAGGTGTGTTACCAACACGTCCTGGAACTGTTGGTAAAATATATTTGGAAAGCCGTCCGGCCCCGGGGTTTTGTTTTTTTTTAAAGACTCTATTGCATTTATTATTTCTAGTTTTGAAAAGGGTTCATTAATAGAATTCAGTTGTTCCCTTGATAATTTTTTTAGGGTTTTATTTTGAAAGTATGTTTCTGGTTTATAGGGGGGTTCAGGTAGATTATACAATTTTTGGTAAAATGAGTTAAATGCTTTACCTATATTTTCAGGCGTTAATTGGATGCCATCATCTGTAATAATTTTTTGTATTAATTTGTTTAATTTCGCACCTTTAACTCGATTTATGAGCATTTTATTTGCTCGATTTCCTTTATAGTACCATTTTATTTTTAGATATTCGAGTTTTTTTGAGGTTTGTAAAAGTAGAATTTTATTGATTTTATCTTTTATTAATCCTATTTTCTCACTTATCTCTATATTTGGATTATTTTTGTTAAGTTTTGTTAGTTTATAGAGAGACACATATAATTCTGTCAGGGAAGCTTCTTTTTGTTTTTTCTTGATTGTACCTAATTTAATAAACTGTCCCCTCAGCACGGCCTTATATGTACACCAAACTATGGCATCTGAAGTTCCTTTATTCTTATTCTCCTCAAAAAAATTGTTTGTTAATTCTTTTATGGTATTTATATCTTGAGCCTCCCTAAGAAGGAATTCATTTAGTCTCCAACTATTTCTAATTTTAATATCTGGTGAGATAGTGAGATCAAGTATTACTGGGTTATGATCTGACCAGGTTACGTCATGAATCAGAACCTTTTTAGTCTTATATGAGACCTCTAACGAACCCAAAAACAGATCTAGTCTAGAATAGGTACAGTGTGCTTTCGAAAAGCAGGTGTAGTCTTTTTCTGATGGATGGTTTATCCTCCAAAGATCTAATAATTCATAGTTATTTATCAACATTGAAAATTGCATTGAGGATTTCTTTCCCCTTTTATCTTGCGTTACCCCTGCCAATGAGTTCCTATCCAACGTGCCATCCAGAATACAATTAAAATCTCCTCCTATAATGATTTTACCCTTTTTAATTTTTTCTAATTTACTCAGCACCATTTGTATAAACTGAACTGAATTAGTATTAGGAGCATAGATGTTTACAATAGTGAATTCTTCATCCTGTACTTTACATATGGCTAAGATGAACCTGCCATTTTTATCTATATCCTGGTATGTGACTTGAATATCTAAATCATCTGTCGCTAGTAAAGCTACTCCACATTTCTTTTTATCCTCTAATGAGGAGCAGATTTGGATTTTAAAATTTTTGGGGATGAAACGTTTTATATCTTTCCTTAACCAATGAGTTTCTTGAAGTAATACAACTTTTGCACCTTCCTTTTTAATATATTGATACACCATGGCTCTTTTAGTTGGGTTATTCAGGCCCTGTACATTCAGCGTCATAAACTTAACCATAGTCTAAGCATTTGAAACTCGAGACCGTACCCCCCGGCGGGAGGGAGAGAAAAAGAAAAGAAAAAGAGGGGGGGGAGGAAAGCACATAACAATTACATTCATATGACCTCATGTAAGTCGAACATAAGGCCACACATACCCACATTTTTTGTAAAAAATTCCGTCTCCACTCCCACTTAGTGGAAGACAGAAAATGCATCCCAGAACTCTGGGAATACATCCACAACTCCACAACGAAATATGGAGTTACTTGGGGGAGCATGAGAAAACCCTCCCCGAGAGTGCCGCTGGTGTCCATATATACCCAGCGGGAAGGAGAAGGGAAGAGAAAGAAAAAAAAAAAAAAAAAAAAAAAAAAAAACCTTTTATGTACATATCAATCATAAACCACGTTGTGAAAACTACTTTCAATATAATTTCAATTTCCTATAATACATCGTACTTTCCTTATGGTCTAAAAATTACTCTAGACCAATAACATCTCGTGTATTCATCTTACTATTCAATTTACTCCAATAAATGTCCTTATATATGTATTATCCCATTTCCCTTTGGCCAAAAGTGCCTTTAAGTGTGATTATTTCAATTTCTTTATAACAGTTTTATATTACTAAAATCTGTCTTTACAGTCTAAAGTGTTATCCATACAATATCTTGTGGACCAGATAGCCAATTTAACCCTTAAATTTACCCCCAAAAATACAGTAAACACCCAAAAAAAAAAAAAAAAAAAAAAAAAAAAAAGATATGTGTACATTCTCCTACTCTTCACTACTACCTAGTAAGTTTATATTAGTGATTTCAATATTTGTGCTTTAGAGATTATTTTGAAGCAGTGTTCTATCATACAGAGGATTCCTATCAATTTAACTAATCAAATTACACCCAAAAGTGTCCATATCTATCATTATCTGTGGGTGATCTCGTTCTCCTCTGAGAGGATATACTTTCACGTGAGTGTCATTTATATATACCATAACCTATTCAATTTATCTCTAACATTTAGGGTTGTTATGGGAGGGGGAAACGGGCAACAAGAGGTGTTTGAGATTACAGAAGAATGAATTATGTTCTTCAAATGTGTTTTTATGTATATTTTTTGTGAACTTCTTGCTCAGGGACCAATGCATGAGATATATTTTTTATGGTTCGGTTCATGTCAATTAACGCCCAAGGTATAAATTCACCATATAACAGACCCTCTCTGATCAAAATGTTTAAAAACGAAAAAGTAAATATATGTTTCCTGCAGGAGACCAATTGGTTAAAAAAAAGAAAAAGAAAATAGGATGCCACTGCCAGATAGGATGCCACTTCTATAGGGTTATAGTTGCCTCCTCTGAAGAAAATAAAATAAAGGGGTAGCTAATCTAATTTCAAACAAATTACATCCAGATGTAATATATCAAGAGTGTGATCCAGAGGACAGGTTTATAATACTGATATATAGGGTAGAGATGAAATTATATACTTTTAAAAATATATATGCACCAAAAAAAAAATACGGTCTGTTTTATTTAAAAAAAAATAAATATGTAAAGGATCTGTTATTATAGCAGGAGAATGTAATTCTATTATGGATAGCGAGTTGAATAAAAAGGATATCTCAAGATAAAACAAAACTTAAAAAGTCGTCACATGCCTCAGAAATGATTGCAAAAAAAAAATATTCTACGATATACGGATGATTAAAAATCCACAGGCAAGAGACTATAAATATTTCTCTTCTGTACATTTTTCTTACGTCAGGATAGATATTGTGTGGACTGACCACACGCTGACAAGCAGAATAAATAAGTTTTATTTATTAAAGTAATTATGTGGTGAGACCATAACGCACTATTTTGGGTGATTAAAGATGATAGTATATATAACAAAGACAATGGAGGTTAAACGAGAAACTTCTTACCAAAGAAGATAATTTAATGTATATTAAAAAAAAAAAAAATGACTGACTTATATTTTATTGAAAATGCAAATTTAGTTAAATCGAAAGCAGCTCTATGGTTTGCCTACAAGAGTGTCTGTAGAGGCTATCTGATAA
This sequence comes from Pelobates fuscus, assembly GCF_036172605.1. Lineage (NCBI taxonomy): Eukaryota > Metazoa > Chordata > Amphibia > Anura > Pelobatidae > Pelobates > Pelobates fuscus. The sequence continues at coordinate 129,703,519 of NC_086318.1, read as the reverse complement.
AAATGGGTGCAATAGAGTCAGTGGTCTAAATTCCAGAGAAGGCGGGGGCTTGACTAACCGCCAAGAGGAATGGACGCTTGATTCCCAGCTCCGGCGCCACGGGTCAACAATCTGCCTCCAGCTCGCCTAACTGGGCACCTACAACGCCATCTAACGCAACATGGCACAACAGAGAGGATAAAAGAATGTGTCCAAAGAAATGTGTTGATTTTGCCGGAACAACAGAAGGGGATCCAGACCCTGAAAGGCTTACCAAGAGCCATCTACAACAAGCACTGGACACCTTATCACAGAAACTGATTACTTCATGGCAGCATTTGATGGACTCGCTACGTAAAGATGTACAAGAACTCAGTAAAAGGACCTCCCATGTGGAGTCAAAAATTGAGGATTTTTCCTCTGCGCACAATGACCTAGCCACACCTGTGGAACACATTGAGCAGAAACTTACCGAAATGGAGATGAAGCTGGCGGACCTTGAGGACAGGGCACGCAGAAACAAACTGCGCATCAGAGGGATTCCGGAGACTGTAGTGCCCAAAAACCTGCAGGCTTATGTTAGAGGCCTCCTTCAGGCACATGCCCCTGAAATACCAGCAGATATGCTCCTCATCAATCGGGTGCACCGGCTGCCACCATCATGGTTCTGACCTGATACAGCCCCACGAGATGTGCTGATGCGAGCCCACTATTATCACATCAAGTAGCTCATCCTGCGAACAAGCAGACCACCAGATGACTAGAAGCAAACCACCAGATGACTACCCCACTATAAAATTATTTGCGGACTAATCTGACTCCACCTTGAAGCAGAGAAAAGATTTCTTGCAAGTTGCCGATGCACTACTGGCCTCAGATTCAGATGGGGATGAGCCATCCAAGTCATCACATCGCCAGAGGAGGGCCTTTGCAGACTGCAATCTTGGGGATTCACTGACCACCAACCTGGATCCGGCGCTTTACCACCTGGCCGCATTCAACTAGAATGGAGCAAAAGCCCTGCTGCGAAACAGACCCGATAAAGACTGGAAGTATAAATGAGCTGACACCACAGTTAGCACATAATAGAAGGACACCGTAACCTAATCAACACCGTAATCCTATCAACACTGTACAACAACCACTACATCACTCCAGACCCACATGACCTCACATATGTCCGCACATGGGAAGCTGAAATAGGCAGGCCCCTGACGAACGAGCAATGGGCACAAATACTATGGGCCAACAAAACACTCACACTGAACACGACCCACCTAGAGACAGCGAGAAAAATATTGTATCGTTGGTACCTGGTCCCAGCTCGCATGAAACACATCAAACATGCACAATCTGGAAACTGTTGGAGGTGCAAAAACTTGCAAGGCACTATGCTCCATATGTGGTGGGCATGCCCAGCCCTAAAACCACTATGGACAGAAACACAAACACTAATTCAAAAAGTAATGGGGAAGGTCCTACTACTATTTCCCGAAAATTACCTCCTACAATATGTGCCAACTCACCTCACAAAAACAGAAAGATACTTAATATATCACATTACCTCATCGGTACTCCTTGAAATAAGCAAACACTGTCTGAAACAGCCTTCCCCACGTGACTGTATACAAAAAATAGACAACACTAAAAAATACGAAATAATGGCCAGATCAAACCAGCCTCCACTAAGATTTTGGAAGGCTGCATGGGAGAAATGGGACTCATATCACAATTTGAACTCGAGGACTCCGAGTACCTCAACCTCAATCTGAGATGCAACACTACAGGCAAAAAACTAACATTACACATCCTCAGCAGATTATTGTAAGAAAACAGCGGGTCAGCAAGCTTTCCGCATAGGCCAGGGAGCCAGGTAAGACACTTGGGACCCCCTCCCCCCCCACTCCACTTCTGGGTAAACCCCACTAATTGATACAACCCAGTTCTTAACCCCCCCCCCCCCACAGGTACATCACCAATAACCACGTAGGTATGAACATGCTGAATAGTCCACAATAATTCTGGCATAGGAGACCCTCGGGGAACAGAGTACAGTGAGCATTTAAAACTAAAGAAGGGCTTATGCATATAGAGCATGTAGGACATATGCACGATAACAAATCGCTACATGCAAGAGACAGATAAACACCACGCAAGCCATCGTGGACTGAGAAGAGCGATACCTTATGCTTGCTATATTCCACTCCACTTTACTATATGGTAGAGCAATGTATTATACTGTAAGATAGGGCCAACACCCACTATCCACATGACTAATGCAGACCCCGATGCTAAGCACCCCAATGTAATGTAACATATATTATATTGTATAATTATATTGTTTATTGGATTATAGTGTGCAATGCAACAGTGGACTGTACCAAAAAGCGATTGATGTATGTACCGTGTCTGTTTTGAAAATCCTTGAAAATTGCAAAAAAAAATAATGGGTGCAATAGAGAATAAACAAAGAAGAAGTGATAACATGTTATATACCCAACTTTATAATTTACAAAAATAAAACAAGATGACCCCAACTGCAATCAGATCCAACAAAATTATTAACAGATTAAAGAACTTGAAATTAAGATGATGAGTTGGAAATTAGAAAACTTAAAACCAACGTGGTACCATAAAAACAATAAAGCAGATAAAATATGAACCAATCAATTAAAAAACAAACAAAAAAAGGCAAATAATGCATATATAAAATAACTGATGAAGAAGGCCGTATCTATATGTCACCAAAAGACATAGGTGCAGTGTTTAATAAATACTATAATCAACTATAGAACGGTTCTATAAACACAGTCCCTGTGGAAATAAAGAAATATCAAGACAACCAAAAGACACCCAAAATGTCTAACATACTAAATAAAGAAGTAAATAACCCTATAAGACAGGAGGAGGTAGAATGGGCTATTGAAAATAAAAAAACAAAACAAAAAGCACCTGGCCCTGATGGGTATAGTGGAATGTTTTATAAATTATGAAGGAGAATATCAGTGGATATCTGGCATTGGCATTCAACGAGATGGGCGACAGGGGACACTCTCCGGAAAAGTTCCTAAGGGTCGATATTATTCCTATTCTTAAACCAAAGAAAGACCCAGAAAAAAATGGTGAATTCTAGAAACTTAGAATGTGACGGCATACAAGAACCATTCGGGCCATCTAGTCTGCCCAATTTTCTAAATACTTTCATTAGTCCCTGGCCTTATCTTATAGTTATACTGAACTGAACTAAGCAAATATCACTAGGCGACCGTCCTACAGTGGATATTGGAATGGCATACCCACCCGACACACAAACAATGGGTTGAACTAGATAAAGGTCACCTGCGCCCTTCCCTCCTCATGGTAATGTGGAATTCAAAAAGGCCAGCACAAGCGGATCTTGACCCCACCTCTACAGTGGCCCAAAAGCCTGAAGACCTGGGACAGCATCATTTATCTCCAACACCGAGCCCGTTGATCCGGATACCATACAATCCCCACACAGGGGGTGGATTACCACCATTGTCATGGGACATCCTTGACACCTCTGCTGGAGCTGATCGAAGGCAACCCGCCATCAAGCATGCAAACATTCCGATACACACAAATCAAGTATTTTTACCAGAAGCTTCCAAACAGGGATGCATTACACTAGAGATAATGATTTTGGAGAATGTTCTTAAAGCTACACAGAGCCTGAATGGTATCTCTCTGAACTGATAGTGTTTCCTAATCGCACAAAACCTCCAAAATGTCTGGTGAGACAAATAAATTGGGATATAATAATTTGCATCCCTGAGGTCTATGGATCTAGTAGCCTAGGCTAAAAAAAATTCATGTATTCCACCTTGAAGGATCTTACTTTCCAGTATTTATTTATTTCTTTTTTCTTTTTAGTTCTAAAACTAAATATCATTTGTTTGGTTTTGGAGACATGAATACAGTGGAATAAATTACTGACTGCTCTTTTTCTTTTGGTACTTCCACGATGACCTGTCTGTAATTTGTCTATGGATTGCATTTTTGCTGCTTCCTTCACCTTGGAAATTCTGTAAACAAGAAATAATATGCTGTCGACAGGTTTTTCAGACAGGGAGGGGCTGAACACCAAATGCTAATTTTTGGAGATTAGAAATAAAATATCTATCTGACAACAGCTCAGGATAGAAGAAAAAAAAGGGGAATACAGAAAGAAAGTTTCTTATATGTCTGCTGTAAGCCTATCAGAAATCCCTAGGAGTAGGGGTGAAACGCATTATGTTGGAAGTCAGCAGAAAAAGTAACTACAGAGCAGGTCACAGGAGAGGACACCGAAGTTTTACACAGGTAACCCAAATTGTCTGTATATTTATTTTTTTCCATTTATAATATTTTATTAAGTTTTTAACATAGATATATATAATCATTCATACAAAGACATTGTCATTTTACAAAGAGATATGGTACAAAAATTGCATATTAAAGTTCTTTCAATTGCAGTACAAATTCTATTATTCAGAACCAGTCTTTTTGTGTTTTCCCCTTCTTTTCTAACACTAATTCCATATCATGCAACAAACAAATACAGAAAATCAATACATTTATTCTCCGATGTTGACATTACATATGGATTTTTGGGTATTCGGTTCCGTTTTCTACCATCATTCCCCATCCCCAAATGTCCAGTTTATAAGAATAAAAATTATTTTCTGTAAACTTGCACAGCCTATCTTAATGAGGTGGTCAGACTCCATCTGCCTGTACTAAGAAGCACCAAGCTCTCTATGTCAATTTTTCCCAATAAAACAACAATACACACACACACACCTTTCGCTATACCAAGATTCGAGGGGGAGAGGGTTAGGGGGAACAAACTTTTTCAGGCGCTATAAAGCACAATAACCAGGGTTCAAGAGATGCTTGTCTCCAACCGTCCTTTTATACTACAGAGCCTTATATTTGTATACCTATCGGTCTATCGTTCTTATTTTCCCATAACCTTAAGACCCACATCATGTGTTGTTGCAAGAGTCATGGAGAGGAGGACTGGGGAAGACTCTCTGAAACGTATTACGTTTCAGTCATAATTTGGCAATTTTCATTCTGAAGAAGATGGTATTAAGTATGTGTAATAATTTGTTAAGGCCCTTTCCTTTTCTAATTCCCCTTTCCTCCTTCCTCTTGGTTATAAGTCCCTTTCTTAGATGTTTCTACCTTGCCCTAGATTTCCCTATTGCTCTGGCCCTCTGTTAACAAAACCTAGGGGGAGAAAAAAAAAAAAAAAAAAAAAAAAAAAAAAAAAAAATCACACTCCCGCCGAGGGTCAATCCCGAGTCAGTCTTAAGAACCCGAAGGGCAACACACATCCTTCTAACTACTAATCAGGTTTCTCATAACCACGAGTATCTTAAAGGTGAATGCACAGGGTTCACCCCCAGCCACAGATCCATAGCATATACATCTTAGTGTAAATTAAGAATCATTTCTTCTACCTAATTTTATAATCCATTTCTGCCATTGTTCAATTCTCGGATTAAAGTAGTGTTCTTGTCTTAATATCCCTATTTCCATTTTACAGTTATTCAAGACCTGCTGTTTTATCAGCTCCCAAGTCGGGGAGTCTGGGTTTTTCCAGAATCTTGCAAGAGTAGCTTTAGTTTCAATGAGAATGTGGATTATTAACTCTTTTTTATCCTTTGGAATTATAGGCCAGCCCAAGAGTAATATCATTGAACTACAGGTGTAATCAAGATCTACCTCTATTACTTCCCTGCAGAATTTCGCTACCTTTTGCCACAATGAAGATATAATCGGGCATGACCACCATATATGGACGTAGTCTGCTCTCAATGAAGCGCAACGCCAGCAGAGATATTGAGATCCTGGATATATTTTTGTTAATTTAGTTGGAACATAATGCCATCTATTGATGACTTTATAATGACTTTCCGTTAGGTTTAGGCAATGTGAAGCTTTCAGTACCGCTTTATTGGCCTTAAGCCATTCCTTTCTCGTAATTGTAATTTGTAAGTCTCTTTCCCATGCTTTTAGGGCTGGAAATTCAGGGATTGCCTTATACTTACTAAAAAGTTTTGAGCTTTTAGAAACTAAATTTTTATTATGTCTGATGTTTATCAAGTCTACAAAAAGTTGTAATCCCTCGGAAATCTCAGTTATTCTGTGTCTCATTAGAAAATGTTTTATCCTTAAATACGCAAAACTTTCTCTATAAGAAAGCAAAAAAATTTGTTTAATCTCCTCAAAAGGTCTAATTTGTTGCTGTTGGAATAGCTGATCTATTCTATTAATACCTTTGCTTAACCATGGCTCTAGATTTAAATCCTCCATATTACTGGCCAATACATGCAGTGGTAAATCAATGATAATTTTATCTTCAATCTTGAGTCTTTTTTTCCAGATTCTCCATTGGCCCAATAGGTTAGCTAGGATTATACCCATATCATCTTTCTCAAACTTATCTATACTCCAGAATAAAGTCGTTAAGTCCGGAACTGCCGCTTTCCTAGCCTCAATTTTTTCCCATGTTTCACCACAAGAACTCTCTTTCATAGAGGAAATAACATGCGCAAATGAACAAGCTTCATATATGTCCATAATATCAGGGATTCCCATCCCTCCCAATTTAGGCTTTAAATTCAGAATTTTTTTATTAACTCTGGGTTTTTTCCCCAGCCATATATATTTGTCTAAAGCAGCTTGAATCATCATGAGCCATGGTTTAGGCATTTTCAATGGTAACATACGGAATATATAACTCCATCTAGGAACCAAATAAGACTTTACAATGTTAATTCTACCTGTCCATGATATCTCTGCTGTTCTCAAGTCCTTTAGTTGTTTATTAATTTGCATCATTAGAGGTAGAACATTATATTCCATAATCCTAAAAGGGTTACTGGAAATCTTAATGCCTAGATAGGTAATACATTTTTTTGCCCATTCGAAACTATATTTCGCTTTAATATATATTTTCTCTTCCTTCTTTATATTTTTGGCAAGAATAGTTGTCTTATCTACATTTAACTTAAAGTTGGAATAGTGCCCAAATTCATAAATCGCCTTTAACAATTCGTCTATTGATAATATAGGGTCTGATATAGTGATTAGGACATCATCTGCATAAAGTAAAGTTTTAAGTTCCTCTTGTCCTATTGTTATTCCCTTTATTTTCTCATTAGACCTGATGTCACAAATCAAGGGTTCTATATATATCAAATATAGCAGCGGGGACAGGGGACACCCCTGTCTTGTCCCATTTCTTATGTTAAACCACTCAGAGGTTATTCCCCTACCGATTGTTCTTGCCATTGGGGAGCTATACAGGGCCATGATAGCGCTCAGAATCCAGCCTTCGAAACCAAAGGCCTTTAATGCCTCCCAAAGGAAGTCCCATCTGACCCTGTCAAAGGCCTTCTCCGCGTCCAATGACAGGGCCAGCAATGGAGTGCCCGATTCTTGAACGTGTTCCAAAATGTCAATCACTGTCCTTATACTATTATTTGATTGTCTGTCCTTCATAAATCCAACCTGGTCTCCATGGATTATGGACGGGAGTACTCTTTGTAATCTCTTTGCCAGAATACTTGCATATATTTTTATATCGGAATTTAGTAAGGATATAGGACGATAATTCCCCACTGATTCCGTCGATTTATCTGGCTTTTGTATGGGAATTATATTAGCATATAGTAATTCGTTGGGCAAATCTTTTTCTCTAGCTATGCTATTGAAAAGATCTTCAAGGTGTGTTACCAACACGTCCTGGAACTGTTGGTAAAATATATTTGGAAAGCCGTCCGGCCCCGGGGTTTTGTTTTTTTTTAAAGACTCTATTGCATTTATTATTTCTAGTTTTGAAAAGGGTTCATTAATAGAATTCAGTTGTTCCCTTGATAATTTTTTTAGGGTTTTATTTTGAAAGTATGTTTCTGGTTTATAGGGGGGTTCAGGTAGATTATACAATTTTTGGTAAAATGAGTTAAATGCTTTACCTATATTTTCAGGCGTTAATTGGATGCCATCATCTGTAATAATTTTTTGTATTAATTTGTTTAATTTCGCACCTTTAACTCGATTTATGAGCATTTTATTTGCTCGATTTCCTTTATAGTACCATTTTATTTTTAGATATTCGAGTTTTTTTGAGGTTTGTAAAAGTAGAATTTTATTGATTTTATCTTTTATTAATCCTATTTTCTCACTTATCTCTATATTTGGATTATTTTTGTTAAGTTTTGTTAGTTTATAGAGAGACACATATAATTCTGTCAGGGAAGCTTCTTTTTGTTTTTTCTTGATTGTACCTAATTTAATAAACTGTCCCCTCAGCACGGCCTTATATGTACACCAAACTATGGCATCTGAAGTTCCTTTATTCTTATTCTCCTCAAAAAAATTGTTTGTTAATTCTTTTATGGTATTTATATCTTGAGCCTCCCTAAGAAGGAATTCATTTAGTCTCCAACTATTTCTAATTTTAATATCTGGTGAGATAGTGAGATCAAGTATTACTGGGTTATGATCTGACCAGGTTACGTCATGAATCAGAACCTTTTTAGTCTTATATGAGACCTCTAACGAACCCAAAAACAGATCTAGTCTAGAATAGGTACAGTGTGCTTTCGAAAAGCAGGTGTAGTCTTTTTCTGATGGATGGTTTATCCTCCAAAGATCTAATAATTCATAGTTATTTATCAACATTGAAAATTGCATTGAGGATTTCTTTCCCCTTTTATCTTGCGTTACCCCTGCCAATGAGTTCCTATCCAACGTGCCATCCAGAATACAATTAAAATCTCCTCCTATAATGATTTTACCCTTTTTAATTTTTTCTAATTTACTCAGCACCATTTGTATAAACTGAACTGAATTAGTATTAGGAGCATAGATGTTTACAATAGTGAATTCTTCATCCTGTACTTTACATATGGCTAAGATGAACCTGCCATTTTTATCTATATCCTGGTATGTGACTTGAATATCTAAATCATCTGTCGCTAGTAAAGCTACTCCACATTTCTTTTTATCCTCTAATGAGGAGCAGATTTGGATTTTAAAATTTTTGGGGATGAAACGTTTTATATCTTTCCTTAACCAATGAGTTTCTTGAAGTAATACAACTTTTGCACCTTCCTTTTTAATATATTGATACACCATGGCTCTTTTAGTTGGGTTATTCAGGCCCTGTACATTCAGCGTCATAAACTTAACCATAGTCTAAGCATTTGAAACTCGAGACCGTACCCCCCGGCGGGAGGGAGAGAAAAAGAAAAGAAAAAGAGGGGGGGGAGGAAAGCACATAACAATTACATTCATATGACCTCATGTAAGTCGAACATAAGGCCACACATACCCACATTTTTTGTAAAAAATTCCGTCTCCACTCCCACTTAGTGGAAGACAGAAAATGCATCCCAGAACTCTGGGAATACATCCACAACTCCACAACGAAATATGGAGTTACTTGGGGGAGCATGAGAAAACCCTCCCCGAGAGTGCCGCTGGTGTCCATATATACCCAGCGGGAAGGAGAAGGGAAGAGAAAGAAAAAAAAAAAAAAAAAAAAAAAAAAAAAACCTTTTATGTACATATCAATCATAAACCACGTTGTGAAAACTACTTTCAATATAATTTCAATTTCCTATAATACATCGTACTTTCCTTATGGTCTAAAAATTACTCTAGACCAATAACATCTCGTGTATTCATCTTACTATTCAATTTACTCCAATAAATGTCCTTATATATGTATTATCCCATTTCCCTTTGGCCAAAAGTGCCTTTAAGTGTGATTATTTCAATTTCTTTATAACAGTTTTATATTACTAAAATCTGTCTTTACAGTCTAAAGTGTTATCCATACAATATCTTGTGGACCAGATAGCCAATTTAACCCTTAAATTTACCCCCAAAAATACAGTAAACACCCAAAAAAAAAAAAAAAAAAAAAAAAAAAAAAGATATGTGTACATTCTCCTACTCTTCACTACTACCTAGTAAGTTTATATTAGTGATTTCAATATTTGTGCTTTAGAGATTATTTTGAAGCAGTGTTCTATCATACAGAGGATTCCTATCAATTTAACTAATCAAATTACACCCAAAAGTGTCCATATCTATCATTATCTGTGGGTGATCTCGTTCTCCTCTGAGAGGATATACTTTCACGTGAGTGTCATTTATATATACCATAACCTATTCCCCTGTTATGTAAAAATTATATAAATTATGTAAACAATTTTCGGTATAGATATTGCAATTTCCCATGTGCCAACTGCTAGATTATACGCCTTTATAAGCTGTAAGTAACCCGATCAGATCAATACCTTGTCAGCCATTTACAGTATAGTATATCTGGTTATTATATTTACATCAGAGGAGAGAGAGAAAAAAAAAAAAAAAAAAAAAAATTCATCCCTTAGTCGATCCGCTGGCATGTCCAAACTTATTGATTAATTTTGCATGTGGACCTCCTGTAGCCATTTCCTGGCTAAATCTGAGTTGGCAAATACCAGAGTTTTTGCTTCATGAGTGATAATTAGTTTTGCTGGGAAAGCCCAGAAGTGTCTAACATCATTTTTCCTTAATGTCTCCAGAACCGAAGCGAATGATCGCCTTTTCTTCCTCGTTTCATATGATAAGTCTGGGAGAACTTTTATGTTCGCATATTCTTCTTTTTTACTGCCTTGCTTTGAGGTTTTTCTTATTTCTTCTCTAAATAAGTATGAGTTGCAGCAAACCATAATATCTCTGGGAGCTTCCATTGGGAGATTTTTAGGTTTTGGAATTCTATGATATCTCTCTAGAAATTTATAATTATCATCCTTCTGAATGCCCAGTTCCAGGAAGTATGAATCCAAGAATGCTTTTATTTTTTCTTGTGTGATACTCTCCGGGATGTTCCTTAATCTTAAGTTGTTTTGTCTTGATCTGTCTTCAAGATCATTTATCTTTGATTGTAGCTGTTGGATTTTCTGGTTTATTTCTCCCTGTTGCTGCTGTTGGTCTTTAATTAGTGAGTCAATAAGATCCATTTTTCTTTCGACTTGGTTAATTCTGAGGCCTATCTCTTTAATTTCCTTTTTTAAATCCTCATTATTGCTGAGAATTTCTTGTTTTATTGCTAATAGTTGCTGGTCTAGGCAGATTTTTAAAAATTCTGGCGTAACCATCGAGTTTTCCATTTGAGATGTTTCTAATTGGGATATTTTTTTCTCTCCCGCTGTCAAATTAATTTCTTTCACAGAACTCTCTGGGAATGATCTATCTGGTTGGGGGGAAAAGAAATTAGAGAGTCTTTTCTCCGTCTTGTTCTCTTTTCTTTCAACCTTCTCTTTATGTTCTTTATCTTTATCTTTGCCAAGGGACACTTTATTTTCTTGATTTCTTCTGGTTGACATAATCCTAGAGATATCATGCAGCACAGAGAAAAAAAAAAAAAAATCACCAAAAGTATATCAGCTTAATTCCTTGTGTGAGATAGTTAGTCAATGAGAACGTGTTTCTGCAGCTTTAATAACGTTTTGGTTTATATATCACGTTACGCCCTTAGATAATTGTTTGATTGATTAGAATTAGTTTTTCTTCTCTCTACTTCATCTTCATGGCATTTTTATTCTTGAATTCTTCTAGTTGACGTAATTTTAGTGATATCGTGCAGCACAAAAAAGAACAAAACAAAACAACAAAAAAGAAAAATCACCAAAAATATATCAGCGTGAGTCCGTTTAGTCAATGTAAACGTATTTCTTCAACTTTAGTGACGTTTTGACGTTTTAATTTATGTATCACGTTACACCCTTAGATAATTGGTTGATTAAAATTAGTTTTCCTTCTCTCTACTTCATCTTCATAACTCCTTTTTTTATTTTTTCCCTTTTTCCTTTAAGAGTATGCATTCATAGGTGGAGGTTCTTTATATGCACTCTTTACTTTTTCCAAGCTATGGTGTTTAACACTGTTCAGTTTTAGGATAAATTATGGGAAATCATGGGTTTTTCCCCCTCCTTCGCTTCCAATACACCGTTTTCCAATTCCTTCTATATTTATGAAGGCATGTAAATGTAAAAAAAAGAAGAGTAAACTAAAATATCACTTTCTCTGTCTTACTTTTCTTCCCCTTTCACTTTCCGTTGAATTATTTTTACCACCCCACGTTTAACTAAACCTGGGGGGAATTACTGCAGCGGGGAAAACAAGAAAAAATTCCAAGATATTGTATTGCTTTGTCGAGTGCTGAGTGCTGAGTACCAATATGTATAATTGTTGTAATTGGTATAATTCTCACCCGTCTTCCTTAAACTGCATCCGCCAATCAGCCTTAAGTTACAGCCAGCAGCTTAAGCGTGTAGTTATGAGTAAGAAGTCCAATGCTCACAGGTCTCTGCCCCGACCTCAGCAATAATAGGGCGCCTCTATTTCTCCCGCAGTACGTGTATCCACTCGGGTCGAGGGCACGGCCGGGCTAGTCCTCTCATAGATCCTGGATCATAGATCTCGCGTTTCATTCAAATCTCCTCCGTCCGCCATCCGACACCCACGGCACTCTCGGCGGGCTTCACTCCCTCCGCCCCCCTTACGTAGCGCTCGCGCACACGCGTCCTACGTCATCCCACCTCGCCCCCAAATTGTCTGTATATTTAATGGGACGGTAGGAGACCAATGTGGCTGCTTCAGAATTATATTTCCCGGATATATCCATGGCAGCACTACGGATGGGTATAGCTCCCCCCCCCCTCTTCAATTGGACTGGAAACATCTCCTAACTAAATAATAAAAGAGAGACTCCCTCCTCTGTCCCATCAGTCTTTTTTGCTATCGACTTCTCAGGACATGTTGTTTTACCTCCTCTTTTTTCTTTTGTGGATTACTTGGGTCTAATCGTACTCCTAGCCCATGCGGGGGTTCAGCCTCTCTCCCCCATAGAAGCCTCAGGACACTGCGCTTCATAAAGCATGACCCCCTACAAGATTCTCCCCTCAGCAATGCTGCAGTGACTCTATAGGTAGCAGCTGGATTTGTCAGACCCACTGTGGTGATAATTCCCGAGTAAGGGTACACCTACTTGATGTATGATCCCTGGGGTTCTATGGCTTTCCCATTATCTGTTGATGTTCTGGACCCTGGCTGCCTCTGGGTGAGTTTGGAGGATTAGATGAGTCTCCTAAAGTCTTTTATTCAAATGTGGGGGACTCCTTTCTTCTTATATACTTTGTTTTGCATAGTTTGCCTTCTATTGTTGCATTCCAGTGGTGTAACGCATTTTGGAACACACGCCTAGATGTGCGCGTGTTCCGTTTTGTCATTTCCAGTTTGCGTCACTTCCGGGTTCTGCCATTTCCGAAGACATGCCCCCAGTTTTTGAGGAAGATTACTTTTTTTTTTATCTCAAGATGAAGATTTCAATTCCTCTCCTGTTTTCATGGACAATAGAAAGATTGAAGCTTTAATCCAGGCGGCTCGTGACACCTTGGCTCTTAGTGAAAAGAGAGAAGAAGAGTCAGCCTCTAGTAAGCACTTTGCAGATCTGAGAAAACACAATCCTACTTTCCATTGCCTGGAGCTATTGAGGACCTGATTAAACAGGAATGGAAAAAATCTGAGAAAAAAGGGTTTCTATTCAGAGTCGTTTTTCTAAACTTTACCCTTTTAAGTCGAATGAACGTGCATCATGGTATCTTGCTCCCAAAGTTATCCAGTAGATAATGCTGGATCATTAAGAGATCCTATGGACAAGCGCACGGATTCTAATCTATCTAAAGCCTATATTGCCTCAGGCTCTGGGCTTCATCCAGCTGTGGCCATGACATCAGTTTCCAGAGTTTTAAAACAATGGCTGGACGATCTCGAAGAGGACATTTTGATTGGGGTCAGCAGATCCAGAATTTTGAAATCCTTTAATAAATTTAAGTTGGCTATTGAATTTTCAACGGAAGCTTCTATAGATTTGGTTATATCCATCTCCAGATTCATGACCCTTTCAGCAGCAAGACGTGTTCGTTAGCTACGTAATTTGGTGGCACATACATCTTCAAAAATAGCCCTCCCTTTCCAAGGGGATATGCTTTTTGGCAAATATCTGGATGACTGTATAAAAAGAGCAGTGGAAGGGCGTAAAGCGTTTCTTCCTCAAGACTGACAACCTAAGAGATCCTTTCCACAGGACAGATGCTCCTTTCGGGATAAGGAATATAGATGCTACAAGTGCAGTAGAGAATTCTCCAGCTTCCAATCATAGAAAGGAGGATATTCTTTCTTGAAAAACTCTTGGGGACGAGGTGGCAGTACTAGACAATCAAAACCATTCTGATGGGACGCCATTCCAGCCTTTGGGAGTGGGAGCAAGACTTCTACGCTTTTTCAAGGTCTGGGCTCAAGCAATTCAGGACAAATGGGTTCTAAAGATCCTAAAGAATGGTTGCTTCTTGGAATTTTCCACCATCCCTCACCCTCGATTTGTGTCTACAAAAATACCACAAGAACCAGAAAAGGCAGCAGCCATTCATTCCGTTATAACTTCCCTTTCAGCAGGAGGAGTACTTTGTTTGGTTCCCATTAAAGAAAGAGGATTGGGATTTTACTCAATACTTTTCCTTACTCCAAAGGCTTCGGGAGAATGGAGACTGATATTAGATCTTCATGAGCTAAACATAGAGCTGTAAGTTACATCATCAACGCCATCTCTCCAAGAGACTGATTGGTTTCCATAGACCTTCGGGATCCTTATTTTCATATTTCAATTGCTCCACCACACCAGAAGTTCCTGAGGTTTGCCATTCATCACCACAATTTCCTATTGCGGGCTCTTTCCTTTGGTCTAAGCACGGCTACCAGAACCTTCTCGAAAGTCCTTATTTCCTTGATATCCGGATAGAAGGCATATCTATTTTTAACTATCTCAATGACATTCTGATACTTTCAAACAACAAGGATTATCCTTATTCATCGAGATCCAGTGCTTTGTCTTCTCTAGAAACTTGGTTGGATAATAAAAGAGCCAGCTGTCTCCATCTCAGAAAATGGTATATTAGGGAGCAAGATTCGACACTATAATGTCACAAGTTACCCTATCGTTAGACATAGGTTGTCGGATTCAGTCGAAAATTTGTCACCTTCTTCCTCTCAACTCTATTCGGCAAGGGAGTTCATGAGCCTTCTAGAAAGTTTGTCCTCTACAATAGGCCTTACAAGGTGGGCCCAATGGTATATGAGGATTCCTCAATGAGAATTTCTATCCCAGTTTACAAGCAAAAACCTGAGTCAAACTATTTTTCTGTCCTCCAGAATAAAAAACGAGCTATCATGGTGGTTGGTCGATTGGAATTTGTATCAAGGTTTCCCTCTGAACAATATTCCTTGGATCACCTTGACTACGGATGCTTGAAAATCAGGTTGGGGAGCACATCTGAATCATCATCATGTCCAAGGTCTATGGAAGAACCACCGTTTTCAGCAATCTTTAAATGTTTTGGAATTACAAGCAGTCTTTCAAGCCCTGCTCCACTTTCCCTCTCTAAAGCAAAACTGGGTAAAAGTCAGTATAGACAATATATCAGCAGTGGCCTACATCAACCATCAGGGGGTTACAAAGAGCAAGCTTCTCATGAAGGTTTTATCTCCCTTGATGTCCTGGACAGAAACAAATTTGAAGGGGATCAAGGCAGTGTACCTCCCGGGCAAGATCAATCAAGTAGCAGACTTCTTAAGCAGAGTGACTTTGGACCCAACAGAATGGGCACTATCTCCTCTTGCATTCCACTGCATAGCCAAAAAGCCTCCTTGGGACTTGCCTCTGGTGTTGCAGGCCTTGTCTGGTGCTCCATTCGAACCTTTGGAAAATATTTCTCTCTTGAAAATGACGATTTAGAAGAATCTCAGAGCTTGGGGCACTTTCCTGCGAATCCCCCTTTTTAATTCTGCAAGAAGACAGAGTCATTTTTCGCACTATTCCAGCCTCTCGTCATAAAGTTGTATCCTCATTCCATATTAATCAGGACATAATCTTATCAGCTTTCTTTCCTCATCTCTCATTTGAGGAAGATGAGAAATGGCATTGTCTGGTTTGGTTCGTTGTTTGTCTACTTACATGAACCGTACCACTGAAATTAGGAAATCATCTAACTTATTCATTATTCCTTCAGGATACAAGAAGGGTCAAGCTGCCTCTTCTTCTTCCATTGGCCGATGGATAACATTAGCCACTACTCAAGCTTATGAAGCTTCTGGTGTTCCAGTTCAATCAGTTATTTGAGCTCATTCCACCAGATCAATGGCCTCTTCATGGGCAGCTACAGCCAATATTTCTCCCGACTGCATTTGTTCAGCAGCAACATGGTTCTCATTTAACACCTTTATCCATCACTATCGGCTGGTTGTGGTCAGATCCTCTACCTCGGCATTTGGTAGAAATGTCCTTCTGCTGCCTTTTAATTAACTTGATGTTTTGGTTTTCTTTCCCTCCCTTGTACCTTTCAGCTAGGGTATAACCTATTTATAGTGCTGCCATGGATATATCCGGGAAAACAGAAAATTTACACCATACTCACTGATATTTTCTTTTCCCTGATATAGGCCATGACAGCCCACCCTTATTAATTTATTTTGTTCATAGCTTGGAACTAAGACTGATGGGACAGGGGAGGGAGTCTCTCTTTCATTATTTAATTAGGAGGTGTTTCCTGTTAAATTGAGGACTGGGAGGAGCTATACCCACCCGTAGTGCTGCCATGGCCTATATCCGGAAAAAGAAAATATCAGTGAGTATGGTGTAAATTTTCTGTTTTGTATGCTCTGAATAAAAGTTTTCTTTTCTTTCTTGAAGCTAAAGTTACACTGACCCTTTGTAGGGTTGCCATCTGGCTGGTATTTTACCATCACATCTAGTATTTGAGACTGCCTGGCTGACGACGGTATGGTAAAAAAACAGCAATGCACATGTTGGTATTTTTCTCTTTATAGATTGAGATTATGATTTGCAATACCAGCACCAACCAGTAGAGTTTGCTGTGTGTGGAGAATGGCAAGGAGAGGATACAGAATCTCCCTGCCTCTCTCTACTGACTGAAGTCCCAGGGCAGCAACACAGAAAGTTTATCCAGTGGAGATTGGCTGAAAGTCTAACGGAGAAGGAACAGGAACAGCCCTAGAGTAGCCTTGGAGGCAAACATCAAAGGTGGGAATGCGAACAGAGGATAGACATAGGTCTTCGGCAGAGCATAAGGGCCTAGACGGGAAGCCACTTTTCTGGAGTCATGCATACAGTCGCATATGATTGAAAATTTTCCATGCTTCTCAATGAGCTATAGTACTACTCATTTAGAAGAGGGGAAGGCAGACATGAACTGTTGAGCTAAATAAACACTTCTCAGTTGTACAGCGCCCACTTGTAAAAGTGGCAATTTCTATTGAAATCTCCACTTTTATGAACTTTTACAAATAATGATGTAAGAATAAAATGAAGACCTCTCTATCACAGGTTATATTGTGTTCTTTAACAAGGCATGCTTTTATTCTTTATACAATCAGATAGTTACACCTTGTCTTTATGTATAGAGAAGGTAGTAAAAGGTGGGTGAGGAGTGTGGACTTTCCTGCTGTTACTGGGCAGATAACCAGTAAAGAGGGTGTTTAATTAGGACTTTACTGCTGTTACTAGGATATAGGAAAGAAGGTATAAAGTCCAAACTTGTAAACAACCAAAAAGCTTACTATGCTAAAACGTTTAAACTTATTCTAGGGGTTTATTCACTAACAAATTTAAAATCAAAAAGCATAAAAATTCCCTCCTTTGTTCACAACATGAACAGCATATGGACAGAAAAATACCTGGGTATGATGCCATACCAATCTAGGGGTCAGGAAAAACCAAACAATTTGAAAAACTGGAATTTTGGAAATCTGGAAAAACCAAACAATTTAGAAACCTGAGTGGGAGCAGCGACTGCAAGCCATGCTCCTCCTTCACAGAGCAGCATCTTATGCATAGGGATAGAATTGTCCATCAAAATCTAAGGCTGAGATGTTAAGCTTTCTCCTCATAGCAGTACACAAAAAGAGATAAAGACATACAGGACAAGCATGCAAAACACAACTACTATAGCCCCTATTAATATCGTTCTTCCAAGGGAACCTATCGAACCTCGCAACTAAAAAGTCCAGTTAAACTTGTCAAAGAATCCCTCGTCTTGTTTTAGGTCTGCCACCTCCCTACCTATGTCATCTAGGTATTTATGGATGGGTTTTGGTAATAAGTAAGATTAAAATAGCGCATCCCCTCAAAATTTTTACACCCATTATTAATCTCCTCACCAGTCCTTCCAACCAGTCACCTATTCACAGAGTCCAATCAAATCCTTTGAAGAGATGCAACACGGTGGGAGGTGATCGAGACTGCATATTAAATATTTTCTTTTTACACTCAGCATACATCCAAACACATATTCTACATCCATCCCTGAGCCCACTAACACTTCCTCTCTCTCCGGCTAACATATTTCATGAAAAAGGAAAAATAAGTATTTTTAAAAAAAATAATTTGTAATATATTTCGCAAAATTCATGCAAGGTGGACATTAGGGAGTCGACTGTAGTCATAGGATTTTTTAATGAAATCCGCATAAAGGTCAATTTATGCACCCTGTCCCCTACTGCAATGTCCTCTGTTTCTGCACACTGTCTAATCATTTCAACCAGGGGCTCCATTACCAACACAAACAGGAGTGGCGACAACGGACAACCCTGCCTGGTCCCATTGGACAACTTTTGGACAAAAGTTTCGAAGATAAAACCAGTTGCAGATATCCTTGCAGTTGGAGCGCAATACAGCACAAACACAGCCCCAATGAAAGGATCTGGGATATTAAATTGCGACATAAAATCTTTTAGGATAACCCCAATTAATTTGATCAAATGCCTTCTCTGCATCTAATGAAAGTCATGCGGTCAAAATTTGGTGTCATTATTAATCAGGCATATGGGTCGAATATTTGAACAAACAGGAGTTTTTCCAGGTTTGGGTGAAGTCACAATTTAGGCATACAAAGCCTTCCCCGTCATCTCTCCTGTATTCCAGTAGTTATTAAATAAACAAGTCAAATATGGGGTTAAAATGCAGGAGAAAGACTTATAATATGCCATTCTAAAACCATCAGGTCCCGTAGCTTTTGTGGCAGGAATCATGTTAATGGCGTTTATCATTTCATTTTCAGATATGGGAGAATTTAGTATATCCAGTTCATCTGTTGACATTTGTTTCAAAGGGACCTTAACCAAAAAATAAATTTTCTCAGATGTGGGCTGTACTGTGTTAGGATCTGAAACCAAAGTATATAATTTATTATAACAATCCGCAAACAAATGACTAATTTTCACAGGGTGGGTCACTTTTACACCATCATCATTTAGTAAATGTTCAATTCTGGACTGGGAAAGTTTATGTCGCAGTGGCTAATTATGAGGAATTAATTTTACGTTTAATATCAGAGATCATTGCAGCAAGGGACCTAGATGGGCTAAATTTATTTACCAAATTCAAATTGTACAATTATTTTTCCAGCTCTTTCAGATTTTTGGATCTAATTTTCTCCAAGTTGGAAGCTCCCCATAAAACAGCCTTATGAGCGTTCCATAATGAAGTTTCTGATAAATTGTGAATTGAATTATATCTAAAATAATCAGTAAGAACTTTCTCAGCTAGTTATATTTTTTCTACATCTGTGACCAAATTGTTACTAAGTCTCCATGTTCTATTCTGACTTGATTGGACTGACTCTTTTAAATACAACACTATGGGGGCATGGTCTGATCAATTTATGTCCAGAATATCTGAACGCAAAACAAAAGGTATGGTTTGCTCACCCGCCAAGAACCTGTAAATTCTGGAATACATATTGTAAGTGGTCGAGTGGTAGGTGTAGTCCCTTTCTCCTTTATGCTGGATACGCCAATCATATAGTCCCTGGGAAAAAAATATGTAGAGCATAGGTTAGTCATTGTTCACTTGTAAAATTCTTAACAACACTATCATGTTTTCTAACTATATCCTCCTTGCAATCAAAAACAAAATTAGTGTCCCCACCAAATATCAATCTGCCCCTGACATTACCGGAAACACAATTAACCATTTTTTACAGGAATTAATACTGCCCAAAGTTAGGAAAATATGCGTTGACCAAAGTGTACCCAACACTATTAAGTGAATCTCTCCAAATCAGATATCTGCCGTCCGTATCTGCCACTACCTCATTGGTGCTGCAAGCAGTGGCGTACACATGACCTATGGGGCCCCGGTGCGAAAATTGATCCGTGGGCCCCCCCCGCACGCTTACTCTGCGCAGGCCGGGGCCGCAACTCATGTCGGCGGGCACCTGGTCGCAGGGGTTGCAGGGTTGCGACAAGTGCTGGGAGGAAGTGATCTGAGATCACTTCCTCTATGTGCTGCAATGCATAAATTGAGGATTGTCCTTCACCACCTCTTCGTATTAGCAGATATCTGAAGTTTTACTGGGACTCCTGATAGGCCAGAGTGCGTTTGGCTCTAGCAGCCTTGAGTGCCGTGCAAAGACACCTCGAGTGCCGTAGGTTGCCTACCCCTGGAATAGACCATCCTTCAGTGAGCAAGCCTGATCGTCTGCAAAGCCTGATTCCCCAACTTTGCAAGCCCATTCCTTCAGTGAGCAAGCCTGATCGTCTGCAAAGCCTGATTCCCCAACTTTGCAAGCCCATTCCTTCAGTGAGCAAGCCTGATCGTCTGCAAAGCCTGATTCCCCAACTTTGCAAGCCCATTCCTTCAGTGAGCAAGCCTGATCGTCTGCAAAGCCTGATTCCCCAACTTTGCAAGCCCATTCCTTCAGTGAGCAAGCCTGATCGTCTGCAAAGCCTGATTCCCCAACTTTGCAAGCTCATTCCTTCAGTGAGCAAGCCTGATCGTATGCAAAGGTAGCCTTCTTGAAGACCACACTAAGACTCTATCCTGCACACCTTCATTTATTTTTAACTTAACCACCCTGTACCTTTTTTTTTTATATCCTGTGTACATTGTATATTTTCTTGTATTTATATCTTGTCTGTTATGCTAAAGTGTAGTTTTGCTAGCCCTGTATGTAATTGTTTTATTCACCTATATGCATTCCTCTATTTTCCCCCTCTGATTTGTGACCTCTGACCCCACCCTTTTCTTATTGATATGTTTGTTTTTATTTGAATATCCATCTCTTCATCTCTGTACCTAGATACATTTCCCCCTCCCTTACCTTTATTGCATACTCTCTGACCCTCACATCTCTTTATTCAACAGCCTGATTCCTCAACTTTGCAAGCCCATTCCTTCAGTGAGCAAGCATGATGGCCACCCCACCCCACCCTACCCTACCCTACCCTTCCCAAGCTCATTATTACATTTATAGATTGTCTGTCACACCTAAATTTTAGTTAGGTTAAAAAAAACCTGCCTCTTATTAGTACACTCCTGCCCTTTTTTAACCTGTAAAACACATTTTTCCTACCTTCACCTGCTCTTGATATTCCAATTATCTCCAATTTTAATTTTTCACAGTTTAGCAATGATCTGTTTTCTCCTCCTCTTTATTTCCTCACTCTCCCTCAGTATAAAAATCTCTCCTTACACCCACTTCACTCATCCACCCATCCACATTTACATATGCCCTTCTGTCCGCCTTCTGTCCGCCTACACTGTCCGCCTATTTAAACCCACTCCTTTAAGAATTGCTATCATCTACCGCCCCCCCGGTTATCCTAGACTATTCATTGAGCACTTTGGTCCAATTTAGCAACCCATACAGCAGGAAACACTCTTGATCTTGCCTTCACCAACCTATGTACTGCCTCTAATCTCTCCAATATTCCTTTTCCTCTATCTGACCACCATCTGCTGACTTTTGACATTGGCATACCTAAGACCCAATTGACACCACCGTCTGAACATCACTCTCACAGAAACCTCCAATGTCTTAACCTAGAGCATTTCTCCACTAATCTCCAAACTCTCCTTTTACCTATCTCAAACCTCACCTGTCCTAGCTCTGCAACCTCCTTCTACAATTCCACCCTCTCCTCTCAACTAGACATCATGGCACCTTGTACATTTAAACGCCGCAGGCCCCCCCCAACAACAACCCTGGCACACCAAGCTCACTCGATACCTCCAAAAATGCTCCAGAACTGCTGAACGCTGTTGGAGAAAGTCTCACTGTGCATCTGACTTTCTCCACTATAAATTTATGCTGAGCTCATACAGCTTGGCTCTTTCCTCTGTAAAAGTTAATTACTTCAACACCCTCATAGCCACACTCTCCCGCAAACCCAAACGACTATTTCACACATTTAACTCTCTTCTTCACCCTGCTGTTCCTCCTCCACCTACTAACTTGACCGCCTCAGACTTTGCAACTCACTTCACTGACAAGATCGCTACAACCAGAGAAGAGATCTCTCATCTTCCTTCTTCCCCTTACAATATTTCCCCTAACTTCACTCCCTCTGTTGTTATATGCTCATTCGCACCCGCTACATTGGAAGAGGTTTCTGCTCTGCTCCAGTCCTCCCGCCCCACCACCAATTCCCTCGCATCTCATCCGTACTCTGTCTTCTTCTCTTTCTCCACCTCTCACTAAAATTCTCAATCTCTCTCTCTCCTCTGGTATATTTCCATCGTCCTTCAAACATGCAACTGTAACCCCAATTCTAAAGAAGCCAAATCTTGACCCCAACTCCCCATCCAACTATCGTCCTATCTTGCTACTGCCTTTTGCATCCAAGATCCTTGAAAGAATTGTGTATGCGAGATTGACAGACTTCCTCGAGTCCAACTCTCTGCTAGACACGCTTCAGTCTGGTTTCCGCGCTAAGCACTCTGTGGAAACGGCACTGACCAAAGTATCCAATGATCTACTCGCTGCAAAATCTCATGGTCACTACTCTATCCTAATTCTCCTAGACCTGTCTGCGGCTTTTGACACTGTTGATCATCAACAGCTTCTTCTCATCCTCCGCAATATCGGTCTACAAGATATTGCTCTCTCCTGGTGCTCCTCCTACCTCTCCCAGCGCTCTTTCAGTGTTTCTTTCTCTGGATCTGCTTCTTATCCCTAACTCCTCTCTGTTGGTGTCCCCCAAGGTTCAGTCCTTGGTCCCCTACTGTTCTCCATCTATACTGCCTCCCTTGGTAAACTCATTAGCTCCTTTGGCTTCCAATATCATTTCTATGCAGATGACACGCAAATCTACCTGCCCTCTCCTGATCTCTCCCCGTCCCTCTTGACTAGTGTCTCTGACTGCCTCTCTCCTGTTTCTAACTGGATGGCTGCCCACTTCCTTAAACTAAACTTGACCAAAACTGAAATTCTGGTCTTTCCTCCCTCAAGTGTTGTTACTCCTGTGTCTGTCTCCCTCCAAGTCAACGGTGCTACCATCCGCTCCACCACGCAGGCTCGCTGCCTAGGTGTTCTCTTTGACTCTGACCTCTCCTTCAAGCCTCATGTTCAATCTATCGCCAAATCCTGTCATTTCCATCTCAAAAACATTGCACGCATCCGCCCCTACTTAACGCCAGATGCGACAAAGGTGTTGGTCCATTCCACTGTCCTTTCTCGCCTTGACTACTGTAATCCGCTTCTCAGTGGTCTTACGTGCTCCCAACTTGCGCCATTACAGTCCATAATGAATGCGGCAGCGAGGCTCATCTTCCTGTCTGCCCGCACCTCCCATGCCTCACCCTTCTGTCAGTCCCTGCATTGGCTTCCTATAAAATATAGAGCTCAATTTAAAATTCTGGTTCTTGCTTTCAAATCTCTACATAATGCTGCTCCCAACTATCTATCCTCCCTTATACACAAGTATGTCCCGTCTAGGCCCTTACGATCTGCTGAAGACTTACCGCTATCTTCTGTCCGTACTCCCACCTCTGATGCTCGCCTTCAAGATTTCTCGAGGTCTGCACCGTTCCTGTGGAACTCGCTTCCCTCCTCCGTTAGATGCTCACCCAGTCTCCACTCCTTCAAAAATCGTTAAAAACCCACTTCTTCATAAAAGCATATCAATTAAACTGTTAATAGCTTGCAACTGATTCCTCTTCTGCAACTGTCACTTGTCTAATACTATCCTTACCTTTTGTGTAATTTTACCCCACTCCTTCTAGCATGTAAGCTCATTGAGCAGGGCCCTCAACCCCTCTGTTCCTGTGTGTCCAACTTGTCTGGTTAAAACTACATGTCTGTTCGTCCACCCATTGTAAAGCGCTGCGGAATTTGATGGCGCTCTCTAAATATCATAATAATAATAATAAACAGGTAGGAACACACATTCTTTATGGCATACGTTGAGAACATGGCTTCTCCCCTGTCCTCTTCTTCTTGCCATCCTAGCCCCTCCTCCTCACAAGACAGGGCAAATGGCAAAGTTCAATATCTCAAAACTTAAAGTAAAAACAGTCAAATATAGCAGTCTGTTACATCAGTATTAATATATATGTATAGATAATAACTTGGAGGGCGAAATATAAGGGATAGAAAAAAATAAATATGTGTGTTATATATTTTATATTTTTAGCATCTATGCAGAAATGATTACATATAAACATACATATGTTAATACAGTACATAAAATATATATATATGGGAAGGCGGAGCCTGGAGTTGTGGGAGGGGTTGATTCAGCCTATAAAAACCTCAAACCTACCTCCCTACTGGGCTGATGTCGACTGGTCACTTCCGGTTCTGGTTTCGCCAAGAACAATTCCCTCTTGACTCTACCAGGCCTAACTACAGCCAGGAAAATGGGCAGGTACTCCAGTGCCAGCTCCAAACTGCAGGAACACGATCACTCCCAGCACCGCTGAACTTCCGGGGCACTTTCACGAAATTCCGGGTCGGCTACCAGGAAATGTTGGAAATGTTGCAGTTATAACCTTGGTAAATAATATGTTATATATAAGACATAAACCTAGCTTCAAAGGGTAAATAATTTTGCCATATGGAGTTATTGTCAGTTGAAAGAGTACTAGGTAAAACCCCGGAAAAAAAGTATTGACATATTATGATACGATTAAATTCCAGTCAGAACTCCTATCAATCTTCAGTTCCTATTCAAACGGGAACACTATACAGACCAGTAAGTTACATTCCCTATTATACCTGTTTCTGGCATCTACATAACATGGCCATTAGAGTAAGCTACACACAATTTAAAAAGTTACGTTAAGTTGTCAACACTAACAGAATAACTTTAAATAGAAGAGCCTACATATTAATTCACGTTTACCAACATAGCCCTACAGCACAAGCATAGTTTGCTCTATAGCGTAAAAAACATATTACGTGCAATCTGGTCATACAAACGCTTGAGTCAAGAAACATACATACGTAACCACACAAACATACAAGGAGGACAATTACAAGGTAAAGGTTCATAGAATTTCATACGTACAAACATTCTACTTACCAAACATATAGTTCTATTCACACCTAATCACATGAAAATTAAAAATAAGCTTCATTTCAATCCCTCAATCTAGTACGTTCAGAAGTAACCTAACCATACTTACAACCCCTTAAGAGAAGTATCAGTGTACCCTGTTATGTATCACTTTAAACTAATATTAAACACTCACACAATCATAGTGAAGTTACCAACTATAGTCTTGGTTTCTACAGGTGGTGATGTAGAATTATTAAAAATCCTTATTGAACTTGTATTGAATTATTGTACTAACTCCATTTTAACCTCACACTGTGACAAACCCTCCATTTTGTCCTCATTACCTGACAGATCCTCCATTTTAATCCATTTCAAACTACATTACATGACAGAGTTTCCCAGCACATTTAACACAATGAACAGAGACTGTATTCTCTATAAAGACATGACTAACCCAGGAACTGCTGAATTTCCCTATAACTTGCAACATAGTATAGTTTGAAGGCCATGAGAACATTGTACTAATGAAATGTTCTATTCATAAGAGAACCTTGCACCTGACCACAAGACTTGACATCACTGACTGTGTAAAATGACGCTCAAGCCCCCCTTCCACCGAGTAAACCTCATGCTAGGGAAGATGGCGCTTGAGCCCTCTGTCCCCACCCGTGTCCAGAACAATACCACCTATTGGTGGGTGGACACTTAGCTAACCACTTAGTTTTGAGCCAATTAATTATATTGATAGGTGGACACTAACACAGACACTTAACAATTAATCCAATTAATGATGTTTATTTACTGATATCTTGATAATCAATGATGACGCAAAATGCCTCTTAAAAGGGCCTGCGAGCCCGCTCTTGCTTCACTTGTCAATAAATTTCCTCGAAGTTATTTTAACCTGAACTCCGTGTGTCAGTCTGAATTACTTCAGCGTATATACGCAATTTAATTTTCTATAATTTGGACAGGAACAGATAGACATTTAAACATCTTTGTTTATTTCTAAATTACACTATAACAATTTGGCGCCCAACGTGGGGCATCGGGCTATGTCTGGCCGGTGAGCCGTCCTAAGGAATACGCTGTTGGACGGAGGAATCCGGGGGGAAGGAAGGGAGACTGATCACCTCCAAGTACACGGTAGAGACTTCTGCAGAGCCACCGGTATGTTCCGGCCCCTTTGATTGACCCGTCCACGTGTCTGTGACTGCTTCCCGGGAGGACATCAAAGACAGGTAATATCTTGCCCTGTGTCTCGTTACTCACTTGTTTACCTGCATTTAGTCTATCTGTTGTCTGGGTGTGTTTGAATTGGCCTGTTTTAGTTAAATGCCTGGGTTGAGTGTTTATTTGTTTCCCCTTTTTGGGATAAAAGGGGGGTGGACCTGTGGTAGTTTGCCTGGGGGTCCTGTGTTTGTCTGTTGCCCCTTTTGGGATAAAGGGGGGGTGGACCCGGGGGATTTGCCTGGAGTCCTGTTGCCTGTTTACTCCTTTTAGGAGCCACGTGGCTGTGGCTGTAGGGAAAAAGGGGGGTGGACCTGTGGAAGTTTTCCTGGGGGTCTTCTTTGCCTGTTTACCTCTTTTAGGAGCCTCGTGGCTGTGGCTGTATGGAAAAAGAGGTGTGTTGGAACTGTGGAGATTGTGTAGACTCATAGTCTCCTGTGATCCTTCTTGTGTCACTTTGATAGCCTAGCTAGCCTCATTGTGCACGTAGCTCTGCTTGCAGAGTGGTGGTACCCTCCAGCTTTGAGTGCTGAGTTGGAGTCATTCCGGTTTTTATTTGTGGTGCGTGAATTCGGGCAGGCATTGCTGTCTTCATCACCACGGGGTAGTGAGACTTATGAGTGGGTTCATAGGGGCACTACGAGGGTGAGGATAGAGGTGGCCACTCCTAGTGGACTGCTGTAACGAGGGAGGCATATGGATTTCGGACCGGTGTTAGCTGTTATCCTTGGCCGCTGGTAGTGAGACTTGAGGAAGTCATTCTCCGAGCGGGGACACTACGAGATTGAGGGAGGTGACTTTGGTCACACGAGTAAAGGAAAGGGATTACTGTTGATTTTATTTGAACTGTGATGCATGCACTGTATTTCAATTGTATTGTTGTCTTGTTTGTTTAATTAGGAGTCTTTCAAACTCCTGTGTCTGTCTCTGAAATTTCTCCGTACTTTTTACTTTTCCTACACTTCTTGTATTATTACTCTATCCACTCCTATTTCTCTTGATAGAGAAGTGATTGGTCACACACTTCTCACCTCGCTCCAATCCGTGTCTACCACCCCGGGTAGGCGGATTCAGTGACTGGTCTACGTTTTGGGAAGACGCACTTGAGGGGGACCCACCCTTCTTGAGTGGCAGTCGAGCATTGTAGACGTTCTGGTTCATTTTTCTTTTCTTTCCCTATATCTGGGACGCCTGTATAGGGGGAAGGGGAATATGGGGCAGGAATTGAGTAGGCCCAGTAAGGGCTGGCTCGCATGTGATTTAGTTGAAGACAGAGAGGGAGAGGAGATGGTTAAAGGTGTTGAAAGAATTGCTAAAGTGTGTAAAATTGCTGTGCCTTCATGTGGTAGATTGCAGCCAGAAAGCTGGCGTAGATTACTGACAGAGAAGAAAGGCAAGCTTACAGATAACGATTTATTAAAGACTGCTGAAGCGTGGTACAGAGTAGCGAAGGCTATTCAGCAGGAAGGTTGGGTTGAGGAAGAAATAAATCACAAAGGTGGGAAATTGTTTGTGTATCATAATAACTGTGTTGCTGGGGTATTCCCTCAGCCAGCGCCCCAAAATGGCGCCCAGGGGATGTCTATCCCCAAGGTTCAGTCAGCAATAGGCGATAGCCAGCTGACTATGTTCCCCACTCCCAATCCTCCCAGCGCCCATCCCGTCACCTCCCCTGTTTGCCCGGTCCTGAATTCTGATGGATCTTTCTTTTCCCCTTCTCCATCCCTAACATTCCCATCATCCTCATCCATCCCTACACTACCTTCTGTACCTAATCCTATTATTTCATCTGCCATTTCTTCTCTACACTCTCTCTCCGTTGATAATCCTACCCTCCCATCTGCGTCCACCCAACTAACCAACCCCTCCTCCCTTGCTGCTGCCAATCCTACTACACCCGCTCCAGCTCCTCCCTCTACACCCACCTCTACTAATCCCTCTCCGTCCTCTCCCTTACCCGCCCCTACCACGGCCCAAGTTCCCACCTCCTTCCCTAATCCCTACCCAACTCTCCTGCCCTCCCCAGGTTCCGCCCCGGTCCCCACCCAGATGGCCTGGCCATACCCTTTTCCATACCCCATGTCCCTGCCCTATCCAAATTATCCATACCCCCTTCCCCAAGCCACTCCCCAGGTTCCGGTCATGCCCAGTCCGGCACAGTCTGCCCCGGATGTGCCCACATCCAACATGGCCGCCACTTCTTCCCTTAACCCCAATGCAGCTTCCTTTCACGCCTCCAATATGGCGGCCCCCAGTCATTCAGCACCCCTGATGCCGGTACTTCCCGGTGACTACTTATCCCAAGATTATGACCCACTAGCGACTCCCGCATCTGGGACTCCCTCCCATCCCCCGGTTCTGTCACCTCAGGTGGTCCCCTCACGTAGAAGGGCCCAGATCGTAGAAATAGAGGAGGAAGAGGATGACAGGGTATCCCAGGACTCATTGGAGGCTGCGGGAGCCTCAGCCCACCGTTCCATCGATGATCCTTTTGGACACAAGGGTCGGGGAGAACGGGCCCCTCCTAAATATGTTGCCTTTAACCCCACCCAAGCTAGTGCTTTAATGAAATCACTCCCCGACCCTGAAAAGCAGCCTATGCCTTTTTACCGAGGGATAGTTCAGATTCAAAAGACTTATTCCGCAGCATGGCGTGATTTCCTAAGCATTTGTGCTATTAAAGCCGGGGATGCATATTGGCCCAGCATGGCCCGCCACCTCAGTACAGATCTGCTTGTAAGTGATGTTGATTACCCTTCCGGAGTAACTTTTTGCAACCAATTGAAAGACTGGGCTAAGGACAAACTTGCAGATCAGGCTGCTGGCCTCACTGATGTTATACAAGATAAAGGAGAATCAGTGGAAAGGTTTCATGCAAGACTGTATCAAATGTTTACAGATTTGGGATTTGATCTTACTGACAAGATTCATTCACAAATGCTGTCAGGTGCGTTTGTCCAAGGTATTAAAGACTCCATACGCAAGAGAATCATTGCTGCACGCCCTGAATATAAGGTTGTCCCTCTGGATACTTTACTCCTAGTTGCTAGAGGTCTGGAATCTGCCCAGACCCCCAAAAGGCCCAGTTCAGCTCCTCTCATGGTGTCCCGCACTACCCCTGTCCCCAGGGGCACTAGACCAGAGGAAGGATTTTGTTTTAATTGCAAGGCTAAAGGACATTTTATAAGTGATTGCCCAGAACCTAAAAGAGAGCCAAGAAAGCCGTCCAAGCCTGCCCCGGCCCCCAAGGCCGAAACAACGGTTCCAATAGTTGAGGAACCTGATGATTAGGAAATTGGCAAGCCTGTGTCTGTAACCCCTGTCATGGCAGTGTCTACAGGGGATACGGGGGGGGGGGGGGCACTTACTACAGTGACTTTACCCATTGAGGGCCAACCAACCACATTTCTTGTTGACACAGGTGCAGCCCGAAGTGTTCTACGAGAACAAGACCTGCCAGACCCATCTTTTCTGTCAAATATTGATGTCTCTTGTGTTGGAGTGGATGGCCAGCCAAGACACAGTCCTTTAACGACTCCACTACGAGTTGGCACTAGTCTGCTTGCTCGTTTTGTGGTATCCTCCACATGCCCAATTAACCTATTAGGCGCTGATGTCCTCTCACGCCTGCAGGCATCTATCACCTTCACTCCAGATGGTCAAGTAGAAATGTCTACACCTCTATCTGAATCAGACACCTCAGCCTTGTGCTCCCTACCTCTGATGCTGCATTTAGAAGAACCCCGTGGGGAAGTAGCAGAACAGAGGTCCAACTTTCCAGATGTGTTAAAAACAAAGGTGCCTGCTAAATTATGGTCCTCAGGCCCAGAGGACATAGGTCACCTAAATGTCCCACCTGTGGTGGTAAAACTTATTCCAGGAGCTAAGTTACCAAGAAAACCACAATATCCTTTAAAACCAGCCCAGGCTGCAGCCATTTCAATTCAAATCAAAGCACTCTTGGAGAAGGGTGCTCTAGTGAAATGTAAATCAGAATGTAATACTCCATTATTTCCTGTAAAGAAGAAAACTCCAAAAGGTGAGCCAGAGAAGTACAGAATGGTTCAGGATCTCCGTGCTGTCAATGAAGCAACTGTCCTGGACACCCCTCTTGTACCAAACCCTCACACTCTGCTCTCTGGAGTCCCACCATCTGCAAAATATTTCACAGTCGTTGACCTGGCTAATGCTTTCTTCAGTGTCCCACTGGACCCAGCCTGTCAATACCTGTTTGCTTTCACCCATGAGATGCAACAGTATACCTGGACTGTCATGCCCCAAGGGGCACAAAACTCTCCAAGTCAATTTGCAAGAGCCATGTGCTCCATCCTTGACCCATGGCAAGCAGACCATCCAAAAGTTGTCCTGCTCCATTATGTGGATGATTTACTACTCTGTGGAGATGATATACCCACAACTGAAGACTGTTCAATTAGTCTCCTTTGCTATTTAGCAGAACAAGGATGCAAAGCTTCACTTCTCAAGCTGCAGTTCTGTCAACCTTCAGTAATTTTCCTTGGTCATTGCCTATCTCAAGGTACCAGACATCTCACTCGGGACCGAGTCAGAGCAGTTCTGGATATTCCACCTCCAAGGACTTCAAAATCTCTTCATGCCTTCTTAGGCCTCATTTCCTACTGCAGGGCATGGATCCCAGAAGCCTCTTTGCTTATGCAACCTCTCTATGATGCACTCAAGTCAGACCCATTCTGCCTGAACAATGAAGCTCTGGACAATTTCCGCACTCTAAAACGTGCCATTGCATCTGCTCCTGCTTTAGGCCTACCAGACTATACCAAACCCTTCAAATTATTTGTCTCTGAGAGACAAGGCCATGCTACAGGAGTCCTTACCCAAACAAATGATTTAAGAGGCCGCCAGAGGCCTATTGGATATTTCTCCTGCCAACTGGATATTGTGGCCAGAGGGACCCCTTCCTGCCTTAGGGCTGTTTTTGCTGCAAGAGAACTTATTGAAAGAACTGCAGACCTGGTCCTCGGCCACCCTCTGGTTGTTTTGGCCCCTCATGACATCTCTGCCATTATCAACCAAGTCCAGCTCAAGCACGTGTCTCCTGCCAGACACCTGCGTCTACAATGTCATCTTCTTCTACCTGACAACATTTCCATACAAAGATGTCAAGTTCTTAATCCATCCACTCTTCTTCCACTCCCTGAGGGGGGTATCTACTATGGGTTTATCATAGATGAAACCTACATCTACCTTCTCTGTGGGTGCATCAAGAGAATGCATCCTGATTTAACATTTTATGAAGAAAAGACGCCTCTCTGTGAAGGCCCTGATTATGCCTTCTGTACCATGTGGTACAAGCCAAACATCACTCCTGAGCCTTGCTATGAAGATGAGCTTTATCACTGGATCGAGGTGAAGCTCACTGCTCAAGATTTCTATTGTGACTCTGAAGGCAATAGCATGGTCCTGATCCAACTACCTCCAGAACTCAATTACCTGTACCGTCATTGGGATACTGCTATCCCACATGTCCCCGTTACCAAGTTAAAAACAAGATCATGGAATGATCTTGGGCCCATGGCAAAATTATGGGCCACCATGGGTGAATCACAGCTACAGGAAAATGGTATTGCCAAATACCCAACAACTGATCTTCTTGAAGCATGGCCACGCCATTTCCTGGAAAAAGAATTTCAAGATCTGGTCATAGTGAATGATTATGACCCAGAAACACCTCATGACTGTTTTGAATAGATGAAAATGGAGACAATACACTTACCAACTGTGCATGAGAATCCATTACCAGATCCTGATTTTACCCTGTTTGTGGACGGTTCAAGGTATGCTGATGAAGAAGGAAAATACCATACAGGATATGCCGTAACCACAACAGATGAAGTTATCAAGTCATCATCTTTACCACCTGCGATGTCTGCGCAGGAAGCTGAATTACAAGCCCTGACTTCAGCATGCAAAATTTCCGAAGGAAAACGTGCCAACATCTATACAGATTCAAGATATGCTCTGGGTGTGGCACATGACTTCGGCCTAATTTGGAAGACAAGAGGATTTCTCACCACTGCCGGTACACCAGTCAAACACAGCTCTGCAATCAAGGAGCTAATGGATGCCCTCCTACTCCCTGAAGAAGTGGCCGTTTTGAAAGTCAAGGCACATGGGAAGTTGGATACAGATGAAGCAAAGGGCAACCATTTGGCTGACCAGGCTGCTAAGCAAGCAGCCAGAGATTTGCAGGAAGTGGATGAAGAAGTGTCCGGACAAGAAGAAGAAGTTCCTATTTTTACCCTGCAAACCCTTCCTACTGATCTAAGAATTTTGCGAGAACAGCAAGCTGCAATTACCCCTGAAGAAATCCAGAAATGGAAGAAGAAAGGCGCTATCCTAAAGGACGGAATATACTACAACAACTTCAAATTCTGCCTTCCGAAAAATTTATATCCAGCAGTTGTCCAATGGGCACATGGACCTGCACATTTGTCAAAAGACCTAATGGCCGCCCTCATACAAAAGTATTATGAAGCACCTGGAATCACAACATTGATCAACAGCTTCTGTAGGGCCTGTGTCATTTGTGCAAAATGCAATCCAGGGAAACCAATCAAGGTGCCTTCAAAACACCTGGCAAAACCCATGTACCCATTCCAGAGAATTCAAATTGACCACATACAAATGCCCAAGAGCGGGCCTCATGAATATGCACTAGTAATCGTGGACATGTTCTCAGGCTGGCCAGAAGCCTACCCAGTGGCCAATATCACTGCAAAAACAACCGCAAGACGCCTACTTACAGACATTGTATGTAGATTTGGACTTCCAGAAGTCATTGAAAGTGATCAGGGCCCAGCTTTTACAGCAACAGTGACTAAAGAAATTTGGACTGCTCTGGGGGTGACCCTAGCCTTTCACACCCCTTACCACCCACAAAGTAGTGGTAAAGTAGAGCGCATGAACGGCACTTTAAAAGCCAGAATGTTAAAAATGTCACAAGAAACAAAGATGCCCTGGCCAGAAAGCCTGTCAATAGCTTTATTCAGCGTTAGGCACACACCTAGAGGGAAGCACTCATTATCCCCATATGAGATTCTATTTGGGACAGCACCCAGACTAGGTTGTTATTATCCGCAACAGTTACAGCTTCAATCAGATGTTTTAGTAGACTATGTAACTGAACTTGCAAGTGCCTTTAACAAAATACATGCCCAAGTTTTCTCTTCAATTCCAGATCCCGATTTGGATACAGGTACCCACAACCTGCTTCCCGGAGATTGGGTTCTGGTCAAGAAATTTGTGCGGAAAAATACCCTGGAACCAGGATTTGACGGTCCATTCCAAGTTCTCCTGATCACCGCAACCTCCGTCAAATTGGCCGGCAGGCCACATTGGATCCACGCTTCCCACTGCAAGAAGTCTCCTGCCCCAGAGGAAGCAGATACCGCACAACCATGTACCTCTGGTACACCATCTCCTTAATTAGTTTAATTAAGGCCCAGCAAGTAGCCATCACCAAAGATGTTAGTGGGTACACCTTCTGGTATAATTCATCATGTACCCACGTGGCTACTTATACCGTTGATTATTGTGACATCGTAGAATGCCCATTCCCTACATCACAAATTCAGAATATCTATAGAGATATCCCTCATGCAAAAGACCCATATGTTTGTGTAGTTGACAAACAATGGGGGCACAATTGTGACCATTGGTGGGCGGCGGGATGGAATGCCGGGCCTGCCTGGGGTTACAAACCAAAAAGTGCCTTATCTAAAGTAGATGATCATGGTAGATCCCTTCTCCAGAGAATGACTTTGAGAAAGCCTGGGGGGGTACACCAATGAAATTAATCCTCAATATTGAGCATCCAAGTCCAACAGATGCAGACCAGTATGTGATGGGAATGTATTGGAAAAAGGGTTCCTATAACAAATTAGGGCATTTCTACCTCAAAGATATGTGCAACTCTTCTGAGTGGCAAGGGGCCACTCATATGGTCCCTAATCCATTAAAACCACACATCCAGACCTTTCAAGACATGATGGCCATTGCTAACCCCACCTTTGAAGATACTATGGCCGCTGAAACAGGTTTTAATGATGTTAATTTATGGTTAGAATGGATGAAATATAATGCCAACAAGCATAACAAAACCGCATGCTATGTGTGTGGCGGTGCCCGGCCTCATCTGGGCACCGTGCCTTTAACCCTGCCAGTAGATATAGAAGAATGTGTTTTGAGTCTTTTTGCCTATCACTACGATTTCAACAGGTCCATATGTAAAGCATGGACAGTAGAGTATCCTCTTCTAACCAAAGATGTGAAACCCCCAGATGTTATTACAGTATATAAAGGTAATTACACTTGTTATGCTAATTATGATGGAATTGGTAGATTCTTGGGTAACTTCTCTAAAGGGTATTGTGCTACCTACAGAAATGTCTCCATGAACTTGTTGCAGTTCCACACTAGATCATTAGGGGATATTTACTGGTTGTGTGGGGATTTACAGCTAAGATCCAGAATGGACAAGGAATGGTGGGGGGAGTGTACTTTGGCTAAAGCTATTATGCCTATACACATTATCTCTGACACACACCTCAACACCCATGAGTCTAGCCACACCCCAGCTAAGGTTAAGCGCGAAGCCCCAGTAAAAGGAAGTTTTGATCCTCACATTTATATTGATGCCATTGGGGTGCCTAGGGGGGTGCCCAATGAATTTAAAGCAAGAGATGAAGTTGCCGCAGGATTTGAATCACTTTTTACCATAGTTACCGCAAACAAGAATTTAAATTGGATAAATTACATTTATTATAACCAACAGCGCTTTGTTAATTACACCAGAGATGCCCTCCAGGGATTAGCCGAACAGTTGCAGGCCACATCCCAAATGACCTTCCAGAATAGAATGGCCTTAGATATGATTCTAGCCGAAAAAGGAGGAGTATGTAAAATTTTGCCCGACACTATGACATGTTGTACTTACATCCCAGAAAACACAGGCCCTAATGGTAAAGTTACCTTAGCCATAGAAAAATTGAATGAGCTCTCTGAAGAGTTAAAAAGGAATTCTGGGATAAAAGATCCCTGGGAAAGATGGTTTGGTTGGATGACAGGATGGCAAAAGGCTTTAATGCATATTGGCATAGCAATACTAATTTTTCTTTTTATTTTTGCTCTTCTCTTTTGTTGTGTCCTCCCTTGTCTGAGAAAATCCCTCATGAAGACTGTTGACCAAGCGGCACCCACTTTCACACATCTCGAAGTTGATGACCAAGATTTCCAAGATCTCAACTCACCCTGTTTACCGCTGCAAACTATCCCTTTTGTTGATAAAGTGCGAGAGTTCTAGGAAGGGACCAGCTCAGGGACAGCATCTGTCAGTGAATGGTAAAGGCCCCGTGTGGAGAAGTGGTGGGCAAGCCACCATGGGCCACCCATGGGAGTGAAGTGTTCGAGAGCCATACTGACGATGAGTTAGCCTATTAGGGTCAGAATTAGGGACAGAATTGCACTTTGCATTAACACCTAGCTAGCGGCCACGGGGTTTCTGTGCCTTTGGGCTAACACGTCTTCTGGTATTAACAAATAAAGTTTTATCTCTTAGAATCTAACATTTCATAGGGGGGACTGATGTAGAATTATTAAAAATCCTTATTGAACTTGTATTGAATTATTGTACTAACTCCATTTTAACCTCACACTGTGACAAACCCTCCATTTTGTCCTCATTACCTGACAGATCCTCCATTTTAATCCATTTCAAACTACATTACATGACAGAGTTTCCCAGCACATTTAACACAATGAACAGAGACTGTATTCTCTATAAAGACATGACTAACCCAGGAACTGCTGAATTTCCCTATAACTTGCAACATAGTATAGTTTGAAGGCCATGAGAACATTGTACTAATGAAATGTTCTATTCATAAGAGAACCTTGCACCTGACCACAAGACTTGACATCACTGACTGTGTAAAATGACGCTCAAGCCCCCCTTCCACCGAGTAAACCTCATGCTAGGGAAGATGGCGCTTGAGCCCTCTGTCCCCACCCGTGTCCAGAACAATACCACCTATTGGTGGGTGGACACTTAGCTAACCACTTAGTTTTGAGCCAATTAATTATATTGATAGGTGGACACTAACACAGACACTTAACAATTAATCCAATTAATGATGTTTATTTACTGATATCTTGATAATCAATGATGACGCAAAATGCCTCTTAAAAGGGCCTGCGAGCCCGCTCTTGCTTCACTTGCCAATAAATTTCCTCGAAGTTATTTTAACCTGAACTCCGTGTGTCAGTCTGAATTACTTCAGCGTATATACGCAATTTAATTTTCTATAATTTGGACAGGAACAGATAGACATTTAAACATCTTTGTTTATTTCTAAATTACACTATAACAGTGGTACATACCAATAAATCAGTCATCCCGTCAAGCCATAAGATCCCTTCTAAAAAGTTAACAGGTATGCTGTGTCCTTCATACCTTTTACCCCAAAGCATAATTAACTGGAAATTAGGATACTGGAATGGCCCCGTATACAGATAAAAGTACTTTGGAAATTTCCGCAAGACCAACACCCATCCTTACCTAGAGGTATTTTCACCCAGCGGTCCAAATCATAGATATAGTCTCGCAACACTCTGATAAGAGGTTTAGAAAGGGCGTCACGTTCCTTATCCTTTTACCACTTATCAAGATCCCCAGAGGACGACACCCTACCTACATTTTAATGGCACAGCACAGGGCCAAATCATAGACAGCGCCACTTGGTAATTAACAGGGCTTCATCATCTCACAAGTTCTTCGCCACCCACCATTTAAAGAGACGCCAGTTAACGCAAGCCACAAATATCCATATCGGGATAAGACTCACGGTTCAATTTAATTATAGTATGTCTCACGTGTCAGACCAAGGAGAAGACTTCTCCCTACCCAGCACGCCAGCTAGACCACCCACTCCAACTACGGCCCCTACATCAGACAAGAATCAAGCCCCTGCAAGCCCCTGTTCTTTAAGATCAAGGACGACCCCCAAAGATCGCCGCAGAACTAAGACATAGAGGGATACCTCATAATGCCACTGCCAGGAAGGCAGAGTTATACAGAATTATGATGACCAGTACGGATAATCCACAGCCAGGGTCCAGTACCCAAGATAACATTTATGACAAACTGACAGGGATTCAGACCACAATGACAGCCATGCTGTCATCCATCAATAATTTGAACCAAAGAATGGAAAAGTAATCTCCAGCATCAGCCACCATGTGTTCCCCAGATAACCCTCCTACACAAATCATCTAGCAAACTGTCTCACAGGGTGACGTCACAGGTACACAGATTTCACAGGGTAATGTCACAGGTACACAGATTTCACAGGGTTCCGATACACATATCATCACACCAGCACATATTGTCCCTACCAACATCAAGAAAGACATATTGGAGGGAAAAGACATAAACTTCATGTCCTTACTGATTGCATCACAAGACATAGTTGAAAACAAGATGTACAGCTACGGTGACCTGTCAGTAGTGCTCAAAGCCAAAGATCCTAGGCTAAGTAAGAAGTTTTCCATACAAGACTTTGTACTAGCCTTCGGGTTATATAGAGACGTAATATGCTTCAACTTTCCCCAACGTAGCGAGAAACTGGACTTGTACATGCACAAGTTTGTAGATCTGGTTAACAAGTACAGTGGTACCAATTTTTACGATTATGACAAATCATTTTCAGCCAAGTCAGTGGCAACCTTTGCGCAGTTTAACATCAGGATAGATTGGAGTCACATGGACACTCAATTGTTCTGTCACCACTTTGCTGGGCTAGTACCACCGGCTTGTGCAATTTGCTCTTCAAACTCTCACTCTACCAATTTGAGCTCAAATGAGCCCAGTTTACCCACCACTAGCTACATCACCTCTAGCACTAGTAGAGCCGAACTGAAATGGTTAAAAGATAAGCTGGGGAGACCTATTGTGTTTTTGGGCAAGGCACATATATGCAATAACTTCAATGCAACAACTTCAATGCAGTTTCAGTGCCTGCAGGTTGTTGCATGTCTGCTCTATCTGTTACTGAGCCCACGCTAAGACCATGTGACCAAACCGCCTCATCCCCAGGAAATGACTGACCGAAGTTCAAGTCAACACGTTGGCTTTTTACCTCAACACTCACCCGTCACAGGATTTAGTACAAATCCTGCTCACGGTTTCACGGAGGGGTTCCACACTGGGTTAATTGCACTACCAATAGGCACACTCGATTGTAACAACCTACAATCAGCCACTAGGGAACCAACTATAGTTGTATAGTATATCTGTTAGTAAATAATTAAGATAGTTGACACAGTGTTTTTTTTTTTTTATTTTTTTTTTTTAATTCTTTATTTTTTTCGTGCATATTGAAGGCAACATCCAACATGTTTCTCCGCTTTGCCCCAACAGCTGCAGCGGGATTTGAACAACATATAGCATTTGTATGGTTAAAGTCAGTCATTACGATAATTGTTTTGCACTTTTTAATTGTTTGATTGTGTATGTTGTGGTGTAGCTGGGATGGGTTATAGGAGTGGTTGCGAGTGTGTATTCTGAGATTGTGCAGTGATTTGTCTGGATTGGTAGTGTGGATGTGTCGGGTCGGGCTGTTCGTTTTGGAGCTATCGTATCGTGGCATGTCGTGTATTTAATGAAGGTGGGTGAACTGGCCCGCCATAGGTAATACCCCTTACCAAGCGGGTAGCGGGGGGGGGGGGGGAGAGGGCTGGCCCGTGTGGAGACGGTCTCTTGCCATGTAGTGCCCTGTTTCCCGGTGTTGTGGGTCAAGGGGTGGTAGGTTCCCTTTGAGGGGGCTGTCGTGTGTGTAGTGCTGTAACACCTATGTAACATCTACGTAATATCTACAAACTACTTATAACAGGCTCTGGCATAACACATTGCGAGCAGGTGTAGTCTCTTAAGGGTTCAAGTCCCTGGGTGAGTGGCCGGGTTGGCACCTGGAATAAACTGGGCAACTTGGGAGGGATTCCAGCTCTGTGAGTTTGTCCGTCTGTCGGTGGTTATCGTCTGGGGTGGTATGCCCAGTGCCGTGAGGAGGGTCGGGGCGTCTGCCAGCGACGAAAGCTTGTGTAACGTTCCTTCATGGTCCACCACTAGTAGTCTTGGGGACATCCAGCGATATTTAATACCGGCTGCTCTTAGCTGGCTTGTGAGTGGTTGTAGAGATCTCCGCCACTGCAGGGTGGACCTTGTGAGGTCCTGATAGAAGGTGAGGCTAGCGCCTTCAAAGATGAGCGGCGTCTTATCCCGCACCGCCGACCAGATGGAGATTTTGTCGTGGGAGTGTGAGCATCTCACTATGGCGTCCTGTACGGCTGTTGCTGGGGCCTTGTTGGACTTCGGCAGGCGGTAGGTCCCGTCCAGGGAGACTTTTTTGGCATGTGCAGCTGGCAGGATGGTAGCCACCAATCGCCTCACATAGTGTGGGAGTTCCTCTGGGGTTACCGTGTCTGGGATGCCCCTTATCTTAAGATGGTTTTTCCTTGATCTGTCGTCTAGCGTGGCTTGGTGTATTAAGAGTGATTGTTGCGTGGTTTGTAGTTGTTGGATGGCTTCCTGTACTGTGGTCATACCTTGTTTGAGGTCTGCAATGTCTCCCTCTGCTGTTCTCACTTTGTCATTGACCCTCTGCAGGTCTGCCTTTATAACTGCCACATTAGCCGCCAGCAGGGTTTTAATTTCTCCCACCAAGTTTTGAAAATCCCTCTGGGTGACTGGGGCTGATCCCTCTTCTGTAGCCTGTGTGGTGTGCCCTGCATGTGGCTGGGCAGGCTGTGTGTTGGTCTCGCTCAGTGGAGGATTCTCCTGTGCATCCACGGCCCTGTTGCTCCCAGACGGCGCCATTTTTGGTGGAGGCTGCCTCTGGAGCATATCTCCAATATTCTGCGCCCCTGATGGTGTGTGTGGGGGCGATTTTTGGGACCTGCGTCCCATCTCGGCGGCTGTTGCGACCTGAGGTGTCGGCCTGTCTCCTATCGCACCCGGCGGTGAGTATGCGCCGAACAGTGCTGCCAGGTCCAGGCCTTGGGTTGTGTAGTAGGCCCCGGTTTTCCGTTTCTTCCGTGGCGCCTTGGCCGCTTGGAAGAACGGCATGTGGCGTGTCGGGGTTGCGCCCTCGGTGCTTGTGGGTGTTCCGCCTGCTTGAGTGGGTTTTTTGGGGGTATTTTGGGGTATTTGCCGAGTATTTTGTCAGAGCTGATGTTATTTGCGTCCGCTCCGGTTCAGGCGCAGGCTCCGCCCCGACACAGTGTTTTGTATTCAAAAGATCTATCTAGATTTCATTCACATATCATAAGCCTTCCTGGCCACCACTTCTGGTGAAAATGCAATATATGCTCTTCGGGATCTTCTGTTTATTCATACTATTGTAATACGAAAAAAAGATGCACTCACACCAACCCTTTTATTCACCTCTTTAATGTATATAGTTTTAGTAAATGTAATAAGTGTTACATTCATACATACATACACATACACACACATCTATAGGTATATAAAATATGCCAATGAATATGCCTAAACACACCCGTAACATAAGAGTTTATATATTGATATATGGATATTTTACGAAGATGGAAATAAAACAGAAGCAACTGCCCAAACTGTAACAATCACCCTCTAAATATAAGAAATAATTATTTTTTAATATATTGATGGGTGCATGAAATTGAAAACATACCTCCATGTTCTCTATTTCGTAATAAATCCAACAAGTCCAGAAGATAATGGAAATGAGAGAGTTGTGATTATCTCTCGAGCTAGTCTATTCTAAATATATCTGGAGAATAGGTTACCTTTATTTCACAGTTTTCAATGTCCTCTGCCTAGTCCTTGAATAAGGTGTATAGGGGATCTGACATCTTTGCCTCACTGCATTTACCACTCTTTGTCTACCAAAACCCACTTTCCAGTTGTGACAAAAAGGTGTATTTAGAAAAGAAAAAAAACACCTTAGACTCACAACTGGGCAATCACTAAATCCTGGACTGGCAGGTGTGCCCTGAGGACTGGTTTGGGAACCACTGACTTACCGTAAATTCTTTTTTCCTTAGTATTAGCAGCAGACGAAATTCCCTCCCGATTTAATAATTGTATTTGTTGGCATTATTTTGAATGTCTGCATAATTCTTTGGGAAAACGGGCCTCTGGAATACCAGGTAAGGTTTTCATGGGGTGGTTAAGAAAAAATGACTAATTATTTTCATTTTTATCTATTTGCCAGTATAGGATAAATACCCAGGTGTGCTGCTGCTGAAGAAGAATTTATGGCAAGTCGTTTTGTTTTGTATCTCCTGAGTTCCATTTTGGAAGCATATTGACAGCTTTGATAGCTAATCAAACTAAAGGAATGATTACGATAAACACTACTTCAGCACTATCAGGGGCAGTGCAAGGAGCGGGGTTGGCAGAGGATAGCCTTTGTGCACTAAGACATGAATATTGTGACACTGGCAAAGTGAACTGGAGAAAACAAATTATACTATGGTAGTGTAGGTGATAGTGTGGGTGTGGAGAAGACAGAACTAAAGCTGGTAACGTATCAATCAGTTAATAGTAAGGAAAAGGTGCAGCGATCGTAACGAATGGGGGAGCAGCATGGGGGTGTAAAGAAGCATTCCTATGCAAATACTAAAAAAACTAAATTACTCTTGACTGTCTTCTTTTCTCAGCAGGCTGCAGCATCTCAGTAAAATTGTCTCTCCCAACAATTTAGCTCAGTCTGATTACTATGACAAAGCTGTGTACATACAAAGGAGCTAAGGCCAATCTGAAAAAGTTAAAGTGTTAAATGAGAAAGTGTGGCAAGGAATTGAAGAGTAAAAAATAAACAGCAAGTATAAGAGCCTTAAATCTGTCAAATTAGCTTAACCTGTCTTAGTGTCCATGGTGTCCCTTTAATTATTAAGTCAAAGGCAAGTAAACATTCTGATGTACAAAAAGCGTTGTTACATTAGCAGCTAATTAGTTCATTTAAATCTATCAAGCAACTAATTTTGGAAAGCGTGGTCCACATTAATCATATCCAATCAGATTTAATAATTACATCCTGAACTCAAGCCATTGTTAAGTGTGAAATTACCATAAAATTGCAATTGTTAAACATAGATGTTTTTCTCTAGG
This sequence comes from Pelobates fuscus, assembly GCF_036172605.1. Classification (NCBI taxonomy): domain Eukaryota; kingdom Metazoa; phylum Chordata; class Amphibia; order Anura; family Pelobatidae; genus Pelobates; species Pelobates fuscus. The sequence goes on along the minus strand of NC_086318.1, from coordinate 129,660,699 downwards.
TTCTACAATTCACTAAATAACATTGATAGCACTTACAATTCTATTAAAAATATTTTTCAGACCGAGCACATTAATTACGCTTAGAGAAGTAACAAAGTGAAAAGTTTTAAAGTGCTTCCCATTATGACTCGGGATGTAATATTTCTGTACTTAAAATCCTAATCTGCAGAGAAAAAAAATGTAATTAAGTTCATCATTGCAGCTCACATTCAATACCATAGGTACAACGTTGTTGATTACGCAATATCTACAAACACATTTAAATATTTAAAACTTAACTTGATCGACCATTATGGAGCACAAACACACCCCTGATAGACAGATAGATGAACATTTCTCATGCAAAACAATCTATAAATCAATAATTTGGATATAGACTGTAAACAAGGATACATGTTAGATGCTTTCAAACACTTGTGATTCTCAGAAGGTCTTCATTTATTTATTACTGCCTGATGTGCAGTGTGTTCTTGCTGTTGCCCAGGTTGAATCGGTACCCCACATGTACACTTAGGTTAGTCTGGAAGAGTTAGCCCTTCTAAAAAGTTAAAGGAACACTCCAAGTCCCATAACCACTACATCCCGCTGTAGGGATTATGAAGCCAAAGAACACTTGTGCCCTCCCAAGATGAATAGTCAAACCATTTGAGAACGGTTTGACAAATTACCTCAGGTCTGCTGGGTGCCTGCCCCCTCTTCTGCTTCTGGAAGCCCCTGCACTGAGCTAAGCCTGGTGCTGCAGGGAAGTGCTCATTGTCTGAGAGGACTTAGCTGATGCTCCCAACCAATGAACTAGGCATGCACAGCAAGCTGTTGTAGGAGTTTCTGGCTACAAAACATTTTGAGTACTTGTGATTGGAGGGCACCTTAACCCCTTAAGGACCAAACCTCTGGAATAAAAGGGAATCATGACATGTCACACACGTCATGTGTCCTTAAGGGGTTAAACGCTACACCAAGCTTTTTGTAATGTTGGATAGGATAGGTTCACATGTTAGTGTAACCCTACTAGTACCTTTGCTTACTACATTGTTAATTAGCAGGAACTTCTTGGACAAAAAAAGCTGAGCTAGAATTATAGAAGAGTTGAAGAAAATGTTTCCAATTTGTTATTATTCCTAAACTTTACAATTTCACTGGGAATTCTGGACACTTAGTTTAGTGAATCATCCTGACATAGTAATTACAGAAATACCTTTAAAATATTAATTATAGTGAACTAACAATCGAAATAAAAAATAGATTGGACAAGTTCCTGCCGATCCACCTGAGGTTGGGTCGAAAGGTTGCCAGTTCTACACAGGTGGAATAAATCGCTTTGATATTTATTTTTGGTGTTGCAGCTCCTTTATTTCTTTTCCACCTCTTACAACATCATCCTGGATGTGTCGCTCTCTCAGCGATGGTCCAATCCTTGATGTGCATGCATTGCTTTCCTATGAGCTGCATTTAGTCACATGACCAAGTTTCACTAAATTGTTGCACAGGAAGCTCCTCTAGTGGTTGTCAGTGTGACAGTGACTAGAGGTGTGCCAAACCCTTCAAATATTGCAGTTTCTACAAAACTGTAGCGTTTTATATTGATAGAATAAAATTACAGGACCACTGCACCTAAACCTCTTCATTGAGATAAAGTGGTCTGGATACATTTAGCGGTCCTTTAACATTTGTTAACCAACAATCTATTCTTCTAGTACAGGACTCTAATTATTTCTGTCAGAGACAAAGGGGACATAGAATGGTAGCCATTATGTTTGTATTGGATAACCATAAAGATAAACTAATCTGTTTCAACCAAATGTTTGCTAGGAAGGGGAGCTATGATCAATGGAGGTCCAATAGGAGGGTCATACTACCTGGCGTTCCAATACGTGTTAACTTTGCTTGGTGGTTCTAATGGGGGTCATGAGTCCCTGATGATCCAGCGTGGGAGCATGAGGATTTCACCATCGGTGGATGCAGAAGTCAGTAATCGATCCCTCGCAGTTCGGCACTCAGCAAGTCAGAGTCAGAGTGCAAGCTGGGAACAACCTGAGACTGTGGTCTGACTCACCAGAGAGCACAGGGTTGCAAAGGAGCCATTACTGATGTCTGTACCCACTGGAGGTGAACACCTAGCACTACTATCTCTGACCCAACACCAAGGCTTGCCAGTGGAAGGGCTAAAATAATTAAACAAACTGCCTGGACACCGTGGGTGCCTACAAGTGGCACCCACGGTACATGCCATACCAGCCATACAATAGGTACACCGCGCTGACCTGGAAAATAGCATCTGTCATTCTAAGCCCCTTAACACTTAACACTAGGATTATTCACTTAAGCAAGAGTTGGTTCAAACAAAATGGATCTCAGTCTCACTGATGCAGTGACATCTGTTTAAAAGCATTTGGGACCCATTCAGCTCCAAATGGATTTAATTCAATTCATAGCGAATAAAGTGAACTTCAGACAATTTGTTCAGCTGAATTGAAGCCAATTGAGCTGAATCAAAGTTTAATGAATACACCCTATTGTGTCATCTATCTCAATCCAATGTCTCTGATCACAAGACGGCTGCATCAGGAATATCAGACTCATAATTGCAGTTTAAATATATAGCATAAACCAAGATTTCTTGAATCTGTTCTCTTTCTCACAGTGCAGGGAGACTCTGGGCCTTTCAAAATAGTTTAAAAAAAAAATATATAATTGTGAATCAACACTGCAAACACTTCCAAGACACCAATCTTATAAGGAATGGATTTTTACCATTTCAGTTGGTCACATTTTCAAAGAACATCACAGACAGGCTTTCCAACATCTCTCACTGCACTTGTCCCAGGTATAAATATACAAATTTATCTGGCTTTCGTTTTATTATATAACAGCATACATGGTCTAGCATTCATTTTAATTTTCATATATATTTAATTCATATTACTGTATATAACTGTCACGTTCACATAGAGTAAGATGGAGCTCAACTGCAGATTTCAGACTGAATAGATGTGAATGTAATATATTGAGGAAAATAAAGAGATGACAGTTCACCAGAGAATTCACTGATACTGTGTCTTTAATATTTTGATTGGAGGAACATAGATGCTGTATCTTTAAATACTTCAGAATTGGTGAGTGTGTAACCGCTTGCGGTTCCCTTATTTACCTCTACAATGTCTTAAAGCATAGAACTTAGCAGGGCTAACCATACAGATATCTTAGCCATAATGTTATATAGTTAGTAAGAGATCCTCTATTTAACATATGTAAATAATTGAGAATACAATATAAAATAAGGATTGTCTTGGAAGCAATAGTTTTGTCTTTTAGATATTTATTATATAAAAATATAAATATAGACATATAACATCCATTATTGCAGAGTTTATAAGATGAAATTAAATGCTTGCAAATATCATTAATAGGTTAACATACCCTTCTGAACATGTCATCATGTCAGCCTCTCAGTCATTTTAAGATGGAGCAGCGTCTGTCTCCAAGTCTCTCCTCTGTGTGTTAACATTTAAAAGTACACTTATTTATACCTTAGGTGTCGTCATTTTAGAGTCACCATAGTTCATATGAAAAAGTCCATAACTAGAAGCGAGTGCACACGTCATGGGAAACTCCCGGACCTGGGGAACTTCCATCAAGTTCAAGGGACAAGATGGCTTCCCAAAGTCTGAATAGCTTATCTGTTGTTTATACTAAGACGTAAGTGCACAGTCGTGGGAGATTCCCGGATTTGGGGAAGTTCCATTAACTTGGGGTTACCACAGTATATTGTGTACTGAAAGAGTCGTAGTATAGCCTTGAAGCTTGTTTATGCATTATTGTTATTGTAATTCGTCTTGTAATTCGTCTGGGGCAAAATGGTGCAAACATGTAATGACCTGGGGTTATTGCTTAAAGAAACATCTATGAAAAACAATATGTTCCATTTCTAACACCTTGTCAATTTGCAATATCTCTTAAAGACAAAGTACACAGTTTAAGAAATACAACATTTCATTCTAAAACTTGTAATATTTGCATTTGCCCATAACACCCTCTCCATTAAACTGTGGGCATTGTAGACCATTTCTTCCTTAAATTAGTGAACCAAAGTTCTCCAACAGTCTAGGTTTTTTTTTGTGCTCCCAGCATCTTTGATCATTGTTGTAACAGTAAAACATCCGTAGTGTGATCTTTGCCTGTAAAGGTGGTTGATTAAAATGAGCAAAGCTTTTGTCTAGGAAAGAATTGAAAAGAACACCAAGTTCCAGAGTAAGATATTCTTGGATGGATCCAGATACGAATTGTAATCCAAAGTTAAAAGTAGTAATTGTATTTGTAATTCAAAGTTTGTAAAGGCCTGTAGAAGTTTACATTCCTTAGATATATTGCTGGAGGTTGTGTTTGTAGAATACCCGGGTATTTGTTGTAGAGTATAGGTTGTGGAGTCCAGCTTTCCAAATTTTTGGCTAGAATTGGTTGCAGATATTGAATCAGCATCATCTGTTATCACCGTGGTGATGGTGTTGGTATTTGTCTTTGTCTTTGCTTTTTTTTGTTTTGTTTTTTCATGAAATATTTTTACACCGTTTATGATGTGTATAGATTGGATACTCTCCGATATTCTTTTACAGAATAAATTAATTGACAGCGTTTCCAAGACATCCAAGACATTGTCTTAAGTGACATGGTTCCCATTATAGTAAATGTTATGTTGATACAGCAATCGAAGTGGTATCTCAAGAACGCCTCTTTTTGCTGTACTGGAATCTTTGTAATATCTCAGTGATAGACATCTCAATGACATCAGGTGCTGTTGTGCTAAAAATGTTAACAGGTAAAATCTGTGGAAAAATCTTTACATTTGTTATACTTTGTATAATAATGATAGATGAAATAGTAACATAGTTAATCTTTCTAGTGTTTTGTTTTAAAGATAAACACCCTTGTATATGATTTAGAGATATAAGGATAATTCGAAGCAGCAACGTATTTACCGCCTTTGTTCACAATGGTATGTAAAATTACATTCTCTTTAAATGATAAAAATACTCTTTTATTCAAAATGTCTCAATATATTTAGAATAGTTGATAATTGGAAATATGACATTATTCATCTTTCTTTGTCCTGTTAGGGAGAAGACAACTTATTCCCTAAGTTACGTTTTTTTAATATAATAACTACAGTTATTAGTGGCTTAAAATACCAGAAACACCCAAATATTGAATTTTTTTTTAATTTTTGTTTTACCAAGATCTGACAGCCATTGTGGAAAGTCACGTTCGTAAGATTGGATGCTTAACAATGAGAATCTTAATTTTTTAAATATATTTACCAGCGGCTGTTGGGTGTAACTTAAGATGATTTGGATTTTTTATTATTTCTAAAAGTGAGTTAAGAAAGCACTTAGATGCAATATTGAAGGTATTTATATTTTAACTCTACCTTTGTATAGGTGGCTTTATGTACCTTTAACCATCAAAACCAAATAACATTTCCCTGGTATTTGAAAAACCGATAAAATATTTGATTACGTGTATTTTAATATATATACATAGAGTGGTATGGATGTTGAATTTATATCTTTGACATCTTTTCACCAGTTTGCAATAGGTGACCTAAATGATCAATTTCCAAACTCATCATGTATATCACCTGGACGGGTTAATCCATAATACTCTTTTACTTTCCATTGACTGGCCTTAGCTCTGGCAGACTGAATATGTTTATCATTATAAATAAACTTTATGATAGTTGATGTAAAGTTTCTGTCTGTCTTTCAGTTACATTTTAACTGTTGAAGTACTTCACTTATATTAATTATACCACTCTGCAAACTTAAACGAATATCGAGTAGTTTCTGATTTAATAAGAACACTTCACATTTTCTTCTAAAGTTTAAACGTTATTGCAGTTGTTATTGTAATCATATGATCTTTAACTATCAGGATTCAATTATTTATCTGGGTAATTAGCTGTTATGCTCTTATACTTTATCTAATATATTTGTTTGTAGGCCATACTGCAGCTGCATTTGGCATTTTAGCAATAATTTCCAATTGCGTTTCAGATATTCACAAAGTCTATCCACCTTTGTAATTAACACATTATGTGTTTATTTTATACCATTAATTATAGTATCTGTATTATATTACACGTTGTCACTGACACATTTCTGATACAGGGAAAAAAGTAGCATGATTGCTTTAGTAATTATAATTTTTCTGTCCATGCACCACATTCCTGGAAGTCCAGAATATAGCAAAAATCCTTTGTCGTTTGATTCTATGGAGCCATTTAACGTTTTGATTGGTATAGTTATATCTGCAACAGAACCATTACAGATTCCTTGTTGTATCAATGTTTCTCTGTGTTTATGTTTACAGGAGTTCCTTGCTTTGCAGGTATGTACATAATATGTAGAGTTTAAGAAAAGCTGCAAATCGTGCTTTAGTACAAGTGTCCCATGATGTCAGGTTTCTGAAAGATTTTGCTGGCCTTTTATATTCCATTCTCTTTGCAGGGCATCTGCTCTTAGTAGGCCTGTGTTGTTATTATTTATTAATTGCATCGAGGTTTCTTTCGTTAATTGATATGTTTCTTCCGAATTCAAATTCATATGCCACCAAATGTCATTGTAAAGTTCATTGTTGCAGAATATTATTCCAGCATGGTTTTCACTCCAGTACGAAATCTATATTCCTCTTCTTCTGCTCCTTCCTATTAACCACGTTTTCTGAGTTGTAGGCAACAATCTGTGTCTTGTACTGTGAGGCGCTTTGATAGTCAATCAGGTTTTCTCAGTACCATGTTCCATCTTGAGAAACAGCTGGGTGTTGACAATTATCAGCCTTTATTTCTTTTTCCGGTCATCTTCTGTCTGGATAATAGCAATGTCCAGAATTAACATAGCACTTCTTTTCAGCATAAGAAGGCTGTTTGCGGTAGTCATTCAATGATAAACTATATTGCATAGTCTTTTCTTACATCACCTTCATAGGTGCATCCAAAGTCTTTCACAAGCATCTTTTTCTGTTTTCAGCATGCTTTGCCATCATCGTTGAGTCCATTATTAGGATTTGAAATAGTCCAATCACATCTCTCTCATGTATAATCGGTTTTTGGAATGATCTCAGTAGGTTCCTTGTGAAATACCAGTGTATTCATTTCACTGTGAGCTGTGTCTCTCCTTTTGAGAAGGTTCTTGGAGGTAGTCCTCACGATCAAAGAACTTGTATAGTGTGCAGTCCAATTCAGTTCAGGTGCTTCCTGCTTGTTAACATAATCCCAATGCAGTTTTAAAACGACAGCTAGGGTTGATGTTATGATAATGCTGCAGATTGTAAGAAGGAGACACCATAACCAATTTTCTAGCATCCTTTTGCTTCCATCTTTGCATTTCTTTCTTACTGTATAAGATAATTCAGGTTCAGTCTCTGTTTTCTCCAGTCTTTCTTATAATGATGTTGATGATTAATTTTTCATACATTCCATGTTCACTGGAATCTGTCTGTTCATCCTTCACATTTGCAGGTTCAGATGTCAGATCACGATTCAGTCTGTTACGTGGCTATGATTCTGGTGACTTTTCTGTCGTCCTCTATTTGTTTTATCTTGTCATCTTTAACAGCATTCACTGTGTCAGCAGTCAGTGGTTCTGTGAACGTCCTGTTAGTAAAATATCAAAACTTACTGTTCTCTGTTGGCTCTGATTGTTCTCTGTAGTAAAAGTTCTCTGAGTCACCCTCTCCAGGACAAACTGGCCAACAGTAAGAAAAAGTTGGTGGTGCATGGTGAGATGGGCTGAAAAAAAAATTCCCTAAATTTCTCTAATAGAACCAATGGTTCTAAGCTCTCCCTGGTGCAGAAATATGTTTGTCAGTGAAAAACATGTAACATTTCATATGGTGTCTCACCATTTGTATCATCAGGTATGTTGTGAATGCTCATCTGTACCATAGGAATAAATAGATACCACTGTGTGGGGCAAGCAACTGGTAACTTGGTTAATAATCATTTAACCTCAGCATTTTCCCAGACCACAACCCCACTACTTTGGGGGTGGTTGGGGCACTGAAATCCCAAAGTAACCCAAATGTGATTGCCCAGTTTTAGGTTTCCTTTGCAGTAACTGCAGGACCACCATCCAAATGGATGGTCCTGGGATTATCAAATGCATACTAAGGAAGTGAGACTAGAAAACGTGGTATCAGAGGTGGCACTTCGCACAGGATATATCCAAGTAAACCTGGTACATGCATCAACACATACAAAAACATATTTATAACCATGAGATGTTGGCAAACTTCCAATGTATAGTAATTCAAAAAGTACGTTAGATATTAATATTTCAATAAACAGTACATCAGTAATGTGGCAATAAGCAAATGCTTATGGTTACTAAACACATGAATTACAGTATTTCCCATATTGGGCCACCAATATTCCTTTTCAGGAGTCAGAAGTACATTACCTCTCTCTATAAGAGCTTGTCCTAGCCATGAAAAAGCTTTTGGGCAAGTCTATCTTTCCTCTATAGGAAGAACAACCAACATATTACCTTCAATGGTTATTATGTAATTAACCCCTCTAAACGATAGGAGTATTTATACGGATACCAGGTGGATAAGGTCTGGATATCCTTGCAAGCATAAACTCTGCATCATGACTGAGAGATAGGGTATGCGATGTGATCCAGTGACCACAGACACATTGCATCAAAGTGCCTGTTAACGGCCAACTATATGAGGAGAGGGCCCATGCTTTGTTATAAGCATGTCCATACACATATTACAATGCCAGGCTTTCAATTTGTTACCACAAAGCAAAATGCAGGTGTGGATATAAACACACGACGTATCGTAAGAAAAACTGTTTGAACACCAGACTGAGACTCGAGATCAGTTTACAGTGGACCAAAATAGATAAATGAAATCCTATCAAATAATATACTTTCAATATACTTTCTTTAAATTACTTTATCCTCTGTATTAACTATGAAATATTAAAGTTAAAACAATAACATTTAAAAGCCAACTTTTAGTGTGCATAGGAATTACAAGGCCGTTCGTAGCGTGAGATAAAGAACAGCTTTTTTAAAATCCGAATAGTCTGTGAACACAAAATGACCTTGCGCTGAATATTCACTTGCAGGGGAAAAAAACAAAACCTTTTTTTCTTTTCTTTAGTAAATTAATTATTTAATTAAACATAGTTAGAAACTCCCTCAAAGTCCCGATGACTTTGCAAGAAACATGTCTTCTTTAAATACTGGGTAAGTCTATTAAACAGTGAAATAGCATTTTTACCCTGTATATCATGTTGTCACAGCTATACTGTGCAGTATTACAAACTATTTTATGAGTGTTGTGCAAACTGTTCATTAAAAGCCAGTGGTCTAGCGAGCTATAGAACATTTATTTATTTATTCTTTAAAGCTCTGACCTCAATTGGCAAAGCAATATTGTAATGGTGTCCATTGCAATCTGCGATCTGTACTTGCTGCTCTCAAAAATTCTGAATATGTTCAGAGATTTCTCGGGCAATAATAAATCCCCCACTTTTCATTTATGCTAAACCTGCCTGTTGTAAATGGATTCGGTATATTTCTTGACATAAGTACTTGTACTTAAATCTGTTTAACAAAGCTGTTTATATTGTGGTAAAATATATATATTTTTTATTATTATTATTTATTTTATTTTTTAACATTGCTTAAATTTTTAAAAAGATACCTGCATATTTCATTAAATATCCTTTATATGTCTTTAAGGCATAAAATATCTGCAAATTAAGATTATATACAAAAATGCATGTTCTGGATATTCCCACAATACCTCTTCTATTATTATACATTTTTTTAATTTTATTTTTTTGTGTGAAATCTGATTCCTTTTAGGATGAGCACCCCAGTTTCAGAGGCTTCTTTGGAGGTGACCACAGAAAAGTATAGATTCTATAAAATAGATGTGAGGGGGCTTTGGACAGTAAAGTCACTTTAATTATACTTTTCATATAGCAGATATGTGATATGCAATGGGATTTACTATATCAGAGCATTATCACTTTAATTGACACTGCATTATTCTTTATGCATTATGATTTTTTTTTCTTACATTTTAATGTCTGTTTAGAATATTGCAGGCTTTGCAATATCAAACTAATTTTGCAGTATATATATTTACAATGCTCCTACAACTCATTATTATTAAAATTAGCCTCCTTCAGCATTAGCACTATCTACCACTGGAATTAGTGTAAGATACACCAATATGTCGTGGAACTGAATCCCCATATATGAGATTTGAAACTGTATTTTTTCTACGCTGTGCCTTAATCTGTATTTATATACATAATTGCGGCAGCATATAGCTTTTAAAGAAGCAATTATTTCACCCATCATGTGTGGTTGACTGTGGACTTTTTTAAAACCTATTCTTTATTTTTATTTTTTATAAATCCGTTTCTGGCTCTGAGAGAGCAGGCTGCTGAATGCATGTAAATGCTCTTATTACCTGGTCTATGTACATTTATTTATAAACAACATTGGTGTATTTATTTTATTTTATTTTATGAAAACCTAGTTTATGAAATTTACTGAGATACATGTGTCTGATCTGATTACAGTCAGTAGTACAATATCATTGTTCTAATTTCCTTACTGCTAGCAATACAGGTACAGTGGGATAGTACCACTTATTTAAGTAAGCTTTCCCTTTTAAAATTGGTGGACTTTAATCCGTCCGCCATTGCAATAGACTAAAGACTGTACCTGAGTAAGCAAAGTCATTATGTGCAGGAATTGTGCACTTTAAATAGTAGAATACTTATGCTATTCTAGTGAATTGGGCTGGCTGCTTAACACATCATTTAGTATCTTTTGGTCACATTTAAAGCTGTAAATGTATATAACATTTTATTTAAATAAGCCTTTAATAATTTCAGTTTAAAAGTTATCAGAGATCCTGTATAGTTACAATTTTATTTTGCCCTGATTTATTTTACATATATATTATTTTTAATCATTTTATAAATATTTATTTTTGCAGAGCATTTAGAGAAGCAAAGGGTGTATAACCACCTGTTGCCCTTTTTTTCTAGGAGGGTAGTATAATTTCAACTCTGTTAAGGAAAAAAATGAGCTAGTTATCATATATTATATAAAATATATGCTGCAGTGTACTGCATTGTACTGCATTGAATGTATTTAAAGCCATGTCTTTTCTCTTTATGGCTGTATGTAATAATGTTGTTCATAATTTGGAATATAAACCAACAACTTCTCAATTCCTTGGAATGTTTACATGTCTCCTATCTCCGCAACCTTGGCTGGAAATTCCAGACTCCAATAATAGTTATGCTGTTATAATTCCTGATTTTTAATGAACAGCTAGCGTAACTGACAATATGGAAATTATCGCTGTTTTATAAAACTTTTCTTATATAGTGGACATTAGAATCCAGAATGCAGTAATGCAATAATTAAAAATCCTGTCTGTCTGTCGCTTATGTGGCATGAATATTTTCATTAAGCCATAATGCAATTTTCTTTGCATTCTTGGAATTAGACTTCAAATTTCATCGCTCTGGCTTATCACTTTTCTTTTGACAACATTTTGCATTAATCTTTTTCCTGCGCATGCATACCAAGCAGCTACAAAGAGAACATATCCCCCTGCCTGCAATCCACTGTCCTGGAACGAATCCTGGGCAATGCTGTGCTGGTGTATTAGGCATATCAGGGAGTTTACCAAATATGTATATTTGTTCTCTTATGATATTAATTAAGATCCACAAAATTTCAGCATTGTATGCTGATTACAATGTACCTGGCACCTGAACTTAAAGTGCCTTGTACAAGTTCACATTAAAATCATCTCTATTGATGAAGATCTCTCTCTGAGTCTGGGCTACAAATAGCTCATTAGATTCTTGATATTTCAAGACTTGTGCCATGACAAAGTATTGTGTCTTCTCTTACGTATAAGAGGTTACCTAGGTATTTGTTATTGTTTATTTAACGCTTCCAAGTACAAGTCCCTTCGTGGTCGCCAACTGTAACCGCTTGCGGTTCCCTTATTTACCTCTACAATGTCTTAAAGCATAGAACTTAGCAGGGCTAACCATACAGATATCTTAGCCATAATGTTATATAGTTAGTAAGAGATCCTCTATTTAACATATGTAAATAATTGAGAATACAATATAAAATAAGGATTGTCTTGGAAGCAATAGTTTTGTCTTTTAGATATTTATTATATAAAAATATAAATATAGACATATAACATCCATTATTGCAGAGTTTATAAGATGAAATTAAATGCTTGCAAATATCATTAATAGGTTAACATACCCTTCTGAACATGTCATCATGTCAGCCTCTCAGTCATTTTAAGATGGAGCAGCGTCTGTCTCCAAGTCTCTCCTCTGTGTGTTAACATTTAAAAGTACACTTATTTATACCTTAGGTGTCGTCATTTTAGAGTCACCATAGTTCATATGAAAAAGTCCATAACTAGAAGCGAGTGCACACGTCATGGGAAACTCCCGGACCTGGGGAACTTCCATCAAGTTCAAGGGACAAGATGGCTTCCCAAAGTCTGAATAGCTTATCTGTTGTTTATACTAAGACGTAAGTGCACAGTCGTGGGAGATTCCCGGATTTGGGGAAGTTCCATTAACTTGGGGTTACCACAGTATATTGTGTACTGAAAGAGTCGTAGTATAGCCTTGAAGCTTGTTTATGCATTATTGTTATTGTAATTCGTCTTGTAATTCGTCTGGGGCAAAATGGCGCAAACATGTAATGACCTGGGGTTATTGCTTAAAGAAACATCTATGAAAAACAATATGTTCCATTTCTAACACCTTGTCAATTTGCAATATCTCTTAAAGACAAAGTACACAGTTTAAGAAATACAACATTTCATTCTAAAACTTGTAATATTTGCATTTGCCCATAACAAGTGATTCTTAGATTGTCTTATACAATTGAATTGCAGCAATAATTCAATGAAGGAAGGTAATTGATATTAACTTGCAGAGAATTGATTTAGCTTAATTGGTAGAAAACATATCAGCTGGAGACTGAGGGGTTAATGAATAGGAATTACTCCTATAACGATAGGAGAACGAGCGAGCAGGCTAAAGCTTGAGTGCTCAGAAGTCAGTGGAAAAGTTCGTATAAACAAGTGAGGTAACTTAGCTTCCAGAGGCTTTAAGTTGGTCCCAGAGTCCCCTCCGGGGAGGTTCCGTTGGAGAGAGGTCGAGAGGAGTCAAAGTGTTAGCCGTGATCGAGGGAAGGAGAAGGAGGTCAGTCGAGTACGAGTCCGGTTCGGTACACAGGAAAATTGTAGAGAGGAGTTGCAGCCTGGTTTAAGTCCGCGGTATGCTTTTCATTAATCCAGCGTCTGTTGTCTGGCGCGGTCGCATTATGTATCGCAGCGAGACCGCGTCAGAGAGGGGGAGTGGCAACAGTCCGTCAACCCGGAAGAGACAGGAATTACTGGTAATGGCCATGACAATAACATAGGAACATGTAATAATTGTTATTAAGCACTACTCTTTTTATAGTTTAAATGGTTTTTCATTTGTACATGTATTATTAATTCATTGTTAAATATATTCTGTTCTTTTAATGCAATGTCATTTTCATCTTACAGCTGTCTTACTTTGGACATCCTTGGAATTCTGCAGAATATTTGTAACCATATATGCATTTTAAATAGATTCAGAGGTTCAAATGAAAAAGATAAATGTGCTTTTAGCCTGTAGGATGCTGAATACACCATTAAGTTTGTACCTGCAGGGAACACGTTCAATATAGACATCTATCCATATGAATCCTTTTTAAGCTATCCTGCCCGCCCTCTCTTCTATTATGTTTGAAACGTTTAACGGTATGATTTCTAAGGGTCCGATGCCTGGGGACATAAAAACTGCGCTCATTTTTATCCTTTGAACAAGGATAAAAGATCTTTTTCCCCCTAAAGAATTTCCTTGTTGAATGCCGAGTATAAAATAGTTACAGCGATACAGGGAGGGTATCATGCATACAGAAAACACCATCTTGGCAAGCCTTTCTTGTTAATACAGAAGTGATTTTCTCTAATAATCGAAAACATTCAAGTTGGAAAAGCTTGAACGGTTAAAAATAAACTGCTTATTATCTTATTTTTTTTTTCTTTCTTCTTAAACCTACTCAGAACAGCTTTGGAATGTCATCATGGAGAGACTGAAATGGGACATTGCTCGTCTTATGATGCTACATCGAACTCTATCAAAGAGTAAACTATTAAGCATTACTCTCTCAACTGACAATGGGAAAAATCTTTATCTTAAAAATAGCATTGCTTAACCATGTCTTATAACAATGGATCAGTGGTTATGTGTGAGCAGGTATAATGAGTATATAGAGGAATGTATATACATCATTTTATGCTGTTTCCATATAGCTGTTGAACTTCCAAGCACCATAACTACTACAGTAATGTTACCATGTGCCCTCACCAACATATGTAGTCATAAATAAATGGGAGATGCAGAGAAAATTGCAAAGCTAATCATGACAGACAGAACACTTATTTTATGGAACTCACTTATCATTAGTATTCACATTCCAAATATATATATATATATTTTTTATTGCAGAAAAAGTTGTGGAGGGAGGTGGGGGGAGGAGGGGCAGAATGACTGCCAACGCCTGTCCCTGTGGCCCAGCCTCCACTACACACTTTGCCTTGCATGAACATAATGTGCTGGTGTTGCTTTTCTAGCATTCCTTTATAAATCTGCATCGCTAATCTGATTTAAAAAAAAAAACAGAAACTTGGATAACTCATAACATGTATCATATTCTAACAAAGAGTTAATAAAAGAGTCATATTTAACTTATGACCGATGTAGAGAAGTGTGACAAAAATCGGTATATTTATCAGTTGTAGTCTCAGCTGCATTGTATGCCCTAAGAAAAAATCCAAGGAATTAGGGCAAATTCATCATGCGTTTTACAGACACTAGATCTGGTGATGTACAATTCTTTGTTTGAAGTCTACAGGAATGGGGAACACATGCCTTTCTTTTGGAATGCCCAGTGTTGTGTTGCGTGATAAGAACAGAGGACCCCTGGGGATAATTAGCTCAACCTAATTCACATCCCTCAGTCAGGTCACCGATCCCATGTGTGTATTGACAAGATAAGCATTATATATGGCTCTCTATTTGTGTTTCCGATAGGTGTAAATCATTTGTAAATACATTTCCTGTGTGTGCTGTTGTTTTTTTAAGAAAGCTGGGAATGCATGCAAGTTTAAGTCATGCTAAGGAACAATATTCATTGAAATGTATTACCAGTGGAACAAGCTAGTTCGTATACTCTGTAACAGCCGGAACATAAAACCACAGTATATCCTGGGTTGCCGGTGAGTCTGCTATCAAGCAAACATGACCTTGAGGCTCAGTTTGAGCAGTTAGCAATGTAGGTTAGGCAAAGAGACCCACGGATGATAGCAAGCCTGAACTAGTACACCTTTAGTGCCAGGGACACCAAGGCCATATCGCCACAGGAAGTAAGGGTTCTTTAGTATTATTATTGTATGCACCATGACCATGTTTATATTACCATTAGATAAACAACATAGCCACAACACTGTATGTTAAACTTACTGAGAGTTAAACTTAAGAGTTAAACTTACTGCAATATTTATTAATACAGCAGCCTACATTCTACATCCCCACTCTGCTGCCTAAATATTTGTATAAACTTATTTATAAATGCTAATTTCTTTTATATGCAATATTTATTTACATATATAAAGTGCAAGTGCACCAATTTGTATATGTGTTTCACACACCACACTTAATACTCCCCTACTAAACACACAGGTATATATGTATGTATATTGGTTGCCACATCTATACTTGCATATGTTTCTATGGTATATTCACTAAACTGTTATTTGAGTAAGTATTCTCCATGTGCTCACAAAGCATATTGATGGGACACTCACTAACACTAATGAGGATGTTTGCCCTGGATAAAAAGTTACGCAGCTAAGAATGTGAGGGATTTAGGTAGTTAAGAACAATATTTAAAAAAAACTAAATGAATGTATAATTTTTAACTGCATTGTACAAGTGTATTAACTTTTTTTTTTTTATTGTTGGGAGTGTTAAATGGGTGTTTGAACTTTCTTTGCCTAAATGTGCCTGATATGAGCCAGTTCTATGCTGAAGAATTTCATTTAGCACTCTGTTAACAAATATGTAAATTTGCTAGGAATTCTGCTAGTACAATGTATGGATGAGATCTGATCTAGACTGGGCGTTTGGCGAGTTGTCCAAATTCCGCAACTCCAAATTGACACATGGACTTTTCATAAAACAATCAAAATGGGCTATGAACTGGCTGCTTCATTTGATTTGTGATTCAGAATTCCACTCATGGTACAAAAATAAAAAGAGATAATGGATGTAAAAAAGGATGATTGGTGGTTAGAGGACTGCTACTAAATGTCAATTAAAGTGACCAAAAGAGGGAAAAAAAGAGGTGTAGTAAAAAAAATATATAATAAATAAATAAATTATACATTTAATAAATATATAATATATAAATATATACAGTTGCAAGAAAAAGTATGTGAACCCTTTGAAATGATATGGATTTCTGCACAAATTGGTCATAAAATGTGATCTGATCATCATCTAAGTCACAACAATAGACAATCACAGTCTGCTTAAACTAATAACACACAAAGAATGAAATGTTGCCATGTTTTTATTGAACACACCATGAAAACATTCACAGTGCAGGTGGAAAAAGTATGTGAACCCCTAGACTAATGACATCTCCAAGAGCTAATTGGAGTGAGATGTCAGCCACCGAACACCCACTAAAGACCTTTTAGCATTGTGTCAACCCCAGAGGACCAGATCCCACGAATCCCACCAGACTAACATCCCACATAATAAAGCCTCCAAGCAACATCAAAGTTTATTAATTCCTGCACCATCCTCTTACTTTTTCTGCTTAAAATCATCATGCTAGAACACTTGACATATTTGCTCATCAAACTCTAGTAGCAGGTGCCTTCAGATAAGACTCAATAAAACTCTGAAAATAAGGAAATATGATGTTAGGTTAACTTTATGAGATGCATTAAAAGCCTGAATTTCAGTTACAAATGAAGGGCAGCATTACATATGATCGTATTTTGGAGTCTACTTAGAAAAACAGTATATGTGTTTAGTGCATGTAATACCTTTAAAACATTTTTCAGAAAAGCATACTATGTCAAAAGTCAGGGTTAAGAAAGGTTAGAACATTTTGTTCTTCTTTGCCTTTGGATGTTCAGATAAAGGGATTAGTTTAGAGTTTAAATAAGATTCATCTGGCTTTGATTGATTACTGTTACGTCTGACATGCTCAGGGCCGTCTTTAATTTTGATTGGACCCTGGGCAAGCATTTACTTGGGCCCCCCTGACTACATATAGATACACACAAATACACTACCTGACACACATGCAGATATACACTGACTGCATATAAATACACAAAAGAACATACAGATACACACAGACTACAAATAGATACACTGACACACACATACAAACACTGACATACATGCAGATACAAAGGTACACACACTGACTACATATAGATACACCAAAACACACACTGACACACATACAGACACACAGACAGATGGACATACTGAAACACACATACACTGACAGACATATTGACAAACACAGACATACAGAACCACACGGACACTGACAGACTCACACATAGACATTCTGTCACACATACACACAGACAGACAGAGAGACATACTGAAACACACATACACACAGACACTGACAGACATACACACATACAGACATTTTGACACTCACAGACAGCCATACTGGAACACTCATACACACATACATACTGAACCACACAGACACTGACAGACTCACACACACAGGCATACTGACACACTGACAGACATACACACATACATATATACTGACACACACATATACATAGTTAAAAATGAATTGCAAATGCACAGACGAAAAGGCATTTAATATAGTTGCCTTCTCAACATTTTTAACACAATCATTTTCACATGCGTACATGTGGTGATGCCACACATTTTTGATGGCCAATAGTTTTTTCCCTTAAAATTTATATTTGTTTGTAAACTTTACATTTGTTGAGGTGCACAAATCAGAAAAACATTGCAAAAAAAATGAACACATTGAACATGTTAGCGTGTCTATTTATGCTACTTACCTAAACAAGATACAGTTCATATACATATAACTGCTAACTTTACTTACATTGCAAGCTCTTGGGGTCATTCTGTGCATCCTTTACATAAGAAGAACTGGACAAGCAGAGGATGGTTCCAAAGAGCTTGCAGTCTAGCTCATGTTTGCCATTCTATTAATAATCTTTGCCTAAATTATTCAAGTAAAGCATATAAACAGAAATGCTAGCTTAAGTTTGCAAGCTTTTATTCCTTGTTACTTTTATAGTCATCAAAATAAGAAAGGAATGACCACAAAATATTTCAATCTATAAATCTCCATATTCTTCCATCACCACTTTCTGTCTATATATATATATATATATATATATGGCAGTTGAGGAGAAGAGAAGTTATAAGAACAATGGGTTATGAAGACATATCAAACATGATACATGCACATCCATGTAGTCAATTTTAGTATGGTCGTAAAAGTAGGCATGGACTCCCTCCACCTTCAACCAATGCACACATGGGTAACTGTACAAATTGAAAAAAAAAAATTACTTTTACATTTTTTTTTCATACATGGCATGAAAACAGCTTTACATAGAAAGGCCAACTTCAAGTCAGAGTTCAAAGTTATGCTGACGAATGTACTCAATAGATCAAAGGCTCACAACTCTAGTTCCAAAACATATGCAAAAAGTGTTATAACCAAGAGAGCAGGTGGAAGAGAGACCTAGGAAAATTTAATTAACTTTAAATGGGTCTAGATACAGGGTCCAGATACCATCTAGAAATGCATTTATAACCACTTTCCTTTATCGAATTACACATCGATTTTGTGAAGATAAATTCTACTGTTACATAAGTAGATAACATGACCAGTGAGAGGACCCCTGCACTATTTCCATGGTATTCATTACCAGATTACAAATTCTTATATACGTTCTAACAGGTGGAAGTACATTGACAATTGACTGAATTAATTAATCTAAATAAAATAAAAAACAACCATTTTGTCACCCTGCAGGTAGCAGGCTATTTTTTGCAGGTAGGAGACTATTTTCCCTGGTGGCTCAGTAGGGGTTAATAATGATTCCCTGGTAGTCTGGTGGTGGGTGAATTCTATACACCTCAGTTAGGTGCAGACCATAATAATCTCTCCTTCAAGTCTGGTGCTCAGTGAGGAAGTCAAAGAGCAAGCTGGTAATCTGGTGGCTGCGCTCTGACTCTCCCACAAAATAATGGAACCACAAAGATGCTCCACCACCTGACCACAAGGGAGTTATTTTTGTTACTGAATTGGTAGATTATCTTAATGCTATAAATGATCATAATAAATACTACTACTACTAATCTTTAATATTATATTTACAAAAAAATTGTTATCCTTTCGTGACATCTAAAGGTTAAAGCAAGTTTGCACCTTTATATCCAATATTTACCTTTCTATACGTTTATGGTGTTAAATAGGGAGTTATATAACTTTGGATCAGGAGAGGAGTACATGGGGTTAAGTTGGCAGAGTGCAACTTTCTTAGTTTGAGGTGTACTCAGACAGAGACAGAGTCAAATTCCAGGGAAGGAGTCTAGTGCTCCACCTTCTTTAACCCCTTGTCAATGTTAGAATGGTGCATGCCATCGTAAAGATCGCAGGCTTTAATATTGTTAGGACAGCACGGAACGTCTTACTTTTTAGTGTGAGCAGGGTTAAATACTAGCTAACACCAAGGAGACCCAGGTATCAACTGATACCTGGGGTTCCCTTTTGTCTGCTGGGTCCAAATTTAGTTGCTTCAGACTGACAAATGAGCTCTATGCAGTGCTCAAAGTAAGTACTGCATTTATCCTTTTCAATATAGCACCGCTCAATGTGTGATTGGCAGAGACAGTATGCAGGAGCTGCAATAGGAGAGGGAGATCTTTGTAAAGACATCAATCTCCAAGTCTAGCAATCACACAATAGAGTGCGTGTATAGAGCACATGTATTTTGTGGGAAACCCTCTCATTTAGGGTTTAATGTTAGGGTTAGCATTAGAGTTGGTGTTGTGTTTGGGCTGATAAATGAATCTATTTTGAGATCTTTAGTTGCATTCGATGTATAAAACTTGTTTCTTTTTAACAGTTTCCCCCTTTTTTAAACATTTTAATAATACTTAATGTGGTGTTGTGTATACTTATATTAAATGAAAAATTGTTTTTGTCCTTTAACCCCTTAAGGACCAAACTTCTAGAATAAAATGGAATCATGACATGTCACACATGTCATGTGTCCTTAAGGGGTTAAAACAATATATGATATGTATTGGTGTATTTAAAATATGGTTTTGTTTTAGTTTACAACTTGCACATTTGCTTCCATCCGTAAGGGGTTAAACATCACCAGTTGCCACTGACTGAAATTGTTTTTATTAACGAAGCAATGTACTCAGTTTTATTTGCTGTATTCTGTTTCATGTATTGCTGTCTTCTGTATCTCTTTCACCCATACACTCTGCCACCCAAGATAAAAACAAGAGAATATTTAAATGTTTCATCTCACGCATTCCCATTAATACACCGACACAGGTTTTAAGATCAATAGTTTAGGGACAAACAGCTTATCAAGTTTATCTGGCATTTTATACGATGATGTTTAGTGTTGCGTTAGAGTTATTTACATCAACCTTAAATCTTTAAAATAAAAATAGCTTTTTGACAGGCCACGTTTTTTATTTAAGATGAAAGAAAATTTCGACTTCACTTTGAATTCTCAAATTTGTAAATAACTGTGATGGTGTTGTCAAACAATGTGCATATTTGTCATGAGAAGCCTCTGATTGGGTAAGTGCATTGATTGCTCTGCATGCTGAATATGTCTTCTCTTCGAAGCATTGGATTGAACCATAGATCATCATCAGGATGAGCTCAGAAGAGAAAGAACACATGTTAATGGCTGGATGACTTGAGCAAAAACCGCTTTGTTTTTTAATTTTTTTTAATTTATTTATAATTTTGGAAACAACAAGAATCTAAAAGCACTGAGAATTATCATTAAAAATAAATATATTCGTTTTTATGTTAGACAGTTCCATTAAACAGGTTAGATCAGCGGTTGTCATGTAGCTATAGATAAATCTTCATAGTAGAGTTTTAGTGATCTCTTACTTCATACAAGGTCATGAATAGACACATTCCTGCAGTTTATACTTTCTCCAAAGGACACAATTGATTATGTTCTCTTTTTGTTGGATTAGCTCTGCTTAATTAACGTACTCACTTGCTATTTTATTAAGATTTAAACAACCTCTCTACTTTTATTGTGACATTATTTCGACTTGGTGGAAGCAACAGCAATTAAAAAGGGTCAATTCTAAATCATTATTATGACATTAAATCATACCTAAGCATAATAAAAAAAATATTAATTTGGTGGAAAATATTTTTTTTTTTGCATTCTACAGCCCTGTGGTACATCCAATGTTTTGTTTTCCTCCAAACACCATGCAGTACCCCAATACTAACAATAGATGGCACTTGTGCTTTAAATTTACCTATGGAGCACATTGCAGACATTTTATTGATTGTCACTCAGTGGTTATAATGGCACTTAGAAATGTGATTGTATAATACCACAAAATTACAACATATCTATTTATGGCTATCAAATGGGTTTGGCCCATTGAAAACCTAATCAGTACAATTCAAAATACAGGTAATATGAATGCACAGATGCAATGTTATCAACTTTAGATTTTAATGAAAGACTGCATATTGTATCTGGACATTTAACCACTATTTATGCATTGACAGTGTGCAATTAAATACAACAAGAAAAGTATTATAGATGCATTTTACAAAATAATATGGTCATAAAATCAAAATATCACTGTAAACTTTTTTTTTTTTTTTTTTGCTGATTTTCAAATATTATATTTTTTAAACATTTCATATCCTTTCTAGAACAAATAGTTTGCTGGAAAAAAACGAAAAATAAACATAACTTGGAGGAAAGTAAGATTCTTGAATGTATATCTCATGCTAAGGGTTAACATTTCTCAAAGCAAGTATTCAAATCATAAGGAGAAGAGTGATTTTCATTTTTAGCCTATTCACAAATCATTGTGTTTCATCTGACTTTACCTGGTGTTAAAAATTAAGGAAACATGATTTGACTTTTTAAATCATAATTCATACAACTTTGTTTACCAGATGCTTATACGCAGAGCAGATATTTTTTGATTTATGTTTTAATCTTATTTTTTTTTTTTTTACTTAATTGACCTAAAAATTCTAGTGATTGAGTTTTGCCATCTCAAATACAGATGCTTACTAGGTCACAGATCTTAAGACCTTTTTCTTTGTCTCCTGAGGTATTTTTCTTTTTAAAGACCTTTAAAAATAGAGCGAGAGAATGTTCGTAGGTGAACGGAATTTTAAAATTGTTTCCTGATGGTTTCTTCTTGTGACTGTTCTGTGTGTTTGAAGGTGCATTCATTGCTTATAATAAAATCAACTATCACTTTTTTACTCTCGTTAAGAATAAACATCATATTTAAAGTCAATGTTGAACATGACACACAGGGTTAATCTGCGATGAGAGAACCTTCCCAGTGAAATCACATTTTTACTGCATCTAGTAACAGCGAGAGTTTGCATATTATGGAAACGAAACCACACACACAAAAAAAATCATTTATTAGGTAGTTAAAAATCTTTTTACAGGATTAGTATTCACAAAGTGATTTCATTTTGAGACAGAATCCAATAAATGTCTGACTTACTGTAAAGCTTTGATATCTTGGGCACGCAGCCATTTATGTTATATGTAATTTTAAGATGTATTTCAGGGCTGTTACAAGAGGAATGTAAATTACATCTGCACCTTTATGGACCAGACTTGCTGATGCAGCAATAGTCTTATGAATAGGTTTTTAAGCAATTTTATTTTTCCCTGCATGAACCAGGGATTGTTTTGAAAATTTGTGCAAAGTGGAGCTCCACGGTTTAGAAAATACTTCTACTTATTGGGTTTATTTTCAAAACACAATACATAAATACAATGTTTTTATAGCATCTGTTAAGAGTTCAAACATGGGACTTTTTAAGAAGAATAAATGCAGAACTCACCTTAGTACATAGCCCAACATCTTCTACTAAGTATCAATATGTTAGTTGCTAATTTCTTCGCCATTATGATATATATCCAATTATAGTTACAATTTCCAATTCTCATACATTTAGCATTAGTTGTTTGGAGCTGAGTCTTTATTTGATTTTTAGGCAATCTTTGAAACATTGATTACAACAGATGATAAAAACCTACCCTCAAGTATGTCAAATGTCAGCAGTTGAATATAGGGTTGCAGAGTATTCTCGTGCATGGTTACCTCTATTCCAGGCAGGGCCGGCCTTAGGCATTTAGACGCCCTGTGCGAAAAATCTTCACAGCGCCCCCCCCCCCCGTCATCCATGTATGCTGTTATGTTTGTGTTGTCTGTGTATGTAATAGTACGTGTGATGACTGTGTGTGATATGTATGCTATGTGTGATATTTGTAATGGGTATATTAACAGTGTGTGATATGCGTGTATTGGTTGTATGTGACACACACACACACACACAGAGTCAGACGGCCATACACACACAGGAAGACATCCACACACACACAAGCAGACAGTCATACACACACACACAGGCAGACAGTCATACACACACACACAGGCAGACAGTCATACACACACACACACACAGACACACAAAGGCAGACAGTCATACACACAGACACACACAGGCAGACAGTCAGTCATACACACAGACACACACAGACAGTAATACACACAGACACACACAGAGGCAGACAGTAATACACACAGACACACACACAGTCATACACACAGAGGCAGACAGTCATACACACAGAGGCAGACAGTCATACACACACACACACACACACACAGGCAGACAGTCATGCACACAGACACACAGAGGCAGACAGTCATACACACAGAGGCAGACAGTCATACACACAGAGGCAGACAGTCATACACACAGACACACAGAGGCAGACAGTCATACACACAGAGGCAGACAGTCATACACACAGAGGCAGACAGTCATACACACAGAGGCAGACAGTCATACACACAGAGGCAGTCATACACAGTCACACACACAGAGGCAGACAGTAATACACACAGACAAACACACAGAGGCAGACAGTAATACACACAGACACACAGTGGCAGACAGTAATACACACAGACACACAGTGGCAGACAGTCATATACACACACACACACACACACACGCAGACAGTCATACACACACACAGGCAGATAGTCATACACACAGAGGCAGACAGTCATACACACACACAGACAGTAACACACACACACAGAGGCAGACAGTCATACACACACACACACACACACAGACAGTAACACACACACACACAGAGGCAGACAGTCATACACATAGGCAGAGAGTCACACTCACCTGGCAATCACACAGTTACCTGTGGAGTTCATTGTGGAGGCAGTGCAGCTCCTGGTGACTGTTTGGTGGGGAAGCAGGGACTCCTTCCTGCTTCCCCTGCAGCAGTTTTCCGGCGCTTTTAGCTCCGCCCCCGCCGCACGGTAAGCTCCGCCCCCGCTGCAAATGTAAAAAAAAAAAAAAAATTATTTTTTTTTTAAAACGGCTGTGCGGCCGCACGGCGCCCCCTGCTCCATGGCGCCCTGTGCGGCCGCACAGCTCGCACACCCCTAAGGCCGGCCCTGATTCCAGGTCAATGCAACCCGTACCAAAATCATCTTTTTTATAGTAAATTTTGTGGTGAGTATTTTAGTGTAATACTTGTTCGTGTACAGGCTCCAGAATCTAATGACAGATAACTAGTTGGCTGGTCTGGTTGCTTGCACACTTTTTACAGTTTATTAATTCCCTTCTACTGATAGTAGGAGAGCAATGGGAGAATAAATATAAATTCAAGTAGAATCTTGCTTCATCCTATTCAGAATAAATTTAAATCTATGTAGTTATTATAGCATGAAATAAAATGCAACTTGAAATTTGATTAGTAATTACTGTCTGCCAGTGGCGTACACACAATCCATTGGGCCTTGGTGCGAAACTGAACTGTGTCCCTCCCTCCCTGTTCCCCCTCCCTCCCTACCCTTCGACAGACACACACACACACACACACATACACACACACACATACATACATAGAGACACACACACACACACACACACACACACACACACACACACACACACACACACACACACATACAGACAGATACATACAGACACATACAAACATACAAACACACAGAAAGACACACACACACACAAGACACACACATACATACAAACAGACAGGCACACATACATGCATACATACAGACAGAGACAGAGACACATACATAGAGACCGACACACACACAGACACAGACAGGCACACATACATACATAAAGACACACAGACAGACACAGACAGACACACACATACACACATACAGACACACACACACACACACACACAAGACACACATACATACAAAGACACATACATACAAACAGACAGGCACACATACACACAGACATACAGACAGAAACGCACACACACAGACACATACAGACAGACACACACACACATACAAAGACACATACACACATACAAACAAACAAACAAACACACACACAAAATGTTTAAGTTTCCTACCTTTTAGGTGCAGGAGGGTGACTTTCCCTGGGGTCCAGTTGTGGCTCAGGTTGATGGGAGTCAGAGTTCCCACTCTGACTCCCTCCTCTCCTACCTCCCGCGCGGCTCTCTGATAGCTGGGAGCAGTTACGGGCAGTCACTTCCTTCCAGCGTGTGATCTCATCACAGCGGGCCCGGTCGCGCTGTTATAGCGGTTTGCTGCACGGGCCGCAAAAGATGGTGGCAGGTACTCAGTTGCAGGGGTCTGCATTGCGGCCAGGCCCCCTGGGGTGACGGGCGCGGTCACAGCTGTGACCCCTGCGACCGCGGTATGTACGCCACTGCTGTCTGCACTCCAGTTTGCAAACCCATTGCATGCCCTTTATATTGTAAGAATAAGAATTTTCAGAGGGTGTTACCAAAGAGCCTTCTCGGTGGTTCTATGAGCTCTAAAAGCATCAAAAGCTAATGGTGCAAAGATAATGGCTCAGGGGTTCCGCTGTGAATTAATCGCAAGGAGCACAGAAAACTTCTTCCTCTTTGCCTGATAGTCAGATGTTAGGGACCCTGATGTGATCTGCTTCTGTTTAAGAGAAAGCTGAATATATATCATGCCTACTGGGTATTGATCAGAAAAACTTGGCCACTACCTGTTTGTAACGCTCAATTGTTGATAAGATGGAAACAACTGCAGATTTCTGAGTTTGATAATGTTTATTACTTTAAATAAAAAAGATAATCAATTTGAACTGTCTCTTTAATTCCTGGCAGGTTATAACCAGCAGCGGTGTTTGAAGTTGTTTTAGGATAAGGTAAATTTAACACAACCAGCGAGAAGTTCCAAATTAGGATGCAGATAATTAATAAGTAGGTGTTGGAAACAAGATTATGAGTTGATGTGGAGCAGATAGCGAACCACTTAGATTTAGGATGGTTATATATTAAGTTTGAGCCAATCTGGTTTACTTAACTTATGAAGGAGTGATAATCCAAATTGGTGATAGAGATTCCACAGAGATTCGAGGTTGCAGCAGGCAAGAGAATATCCAAAAACAGTCCGAGGTCGTAGGAGAGGAGAAGGAGGGTAAATGATTAAACAGTCCGGGTCCGATACACAGTAGAAGTAAATATTCAGTTTGAAGTTCGCGGGAGCTTTCGAGTTGATCCAGCACTGTGGTGTTGACGCGGACTCTCTATGAACCCTGGGAACGACCACGTCATAGGAGGGGGAGTGGCCGCGCTCCGAGAACCCGGAAGTCCACGGTTAGCGAATGCCGGAAGGTCTGACAGAACCCCCCTCATAAGAAGCAGCCACCGGATGCTGTCAACGAGGTCTGGATGGGTAGCGAGCATGGTACGCGTTGATAAGTCGACGAGCATGCACCGCGGAGGACGACACCCATGAGTCTTCGTCAACTCCGTAGCCCTTCCACCGGACAAGATATTGTAAGGAACCACGATGGATTCGTGAGTCGAGAATCCTCTGAACCTCGTATTCCTCTTCACCTTGTACCAGAACGGGATCAGGAGTGGTATGAACATCCCTCATGAAAGGGTCGGAGTGGTGTGGTTTAAGCAACGACACATGGAAGACTGGATGCAGTTTCATGGTAGGTGGAAGTTTCAATCTAACCACGTTTTCGTTGATGAGTGACAATATACGAAAAGGGCCAAGGAAGAGTGAACTTAGTTTCTTTGAGGGACGGTTGGTAACAATGTTTTTTGAAGAGAGCCATACAAGATCACCAACCTTGTAAGTAGGGGAAGGTCGTCTACCAGTATCGAAAAACTTTTTCTGAGCAGATGATGCATTTTTAAGGTTATCACGTAACCTGAGGAAGAGGGCAGACATGAACGAGTTATGGTTGGAGACGTATGGATTAGAAGAAGGAAGTCCTTGATCGGGGAATGAAGAAGGATGGAATCCAAAATTTGAGAAGAATGGAGTCATTTTGCTACTAGTGTGTACCGAGTTGTTGTATGAGAACTCTGCCATTGGTAACCACGTGATCCAATCATCTTGTAAATGAGAGCAATAACACCGCAAGTATTGTTCAAGACATTGGTTAACTCTCTCTGTTTGTCCGTTGGTTTGAGGATGATAGGCTGAAGATAATTTACGTTGAATGTTGAGGGAGGAACACATCTCATTCCAGAATTTGGAGGTGAACTGTGTTCCTCTGTCTGATATGATTTCTTCAGGAAGACCATGGAGTTTCACGATGTTGTTGATGAATACTTTTGCAAGTTCAGATGAAGAGGGTAATTTCTTTAAAGGAATAAAATGGGACATCTTGGTGAAACGGTCTACCACCACCAGAATGGTGGTATGATGTTGAGAAGGAGGGAGTTCTACCAAGAAATCCATTGAGATGGACTGCCAAGGTCTTTCTGGAACAGGTAGGCTCAGTAATTGACCGAATGGTGGATGATGGTCAGATTTTGATCTCAGACAGGTTGGGCAGTTTTTGACATAAGATTCTATGGTTCTGTCCTGGCGAGGCCACCAGTAATATCTTTTAGACAGCTCCAGTGTTTTTCTTGTACCAGGATGACCAGCCAGAGGGGAATCATGAATCAAGGAGAGTATTTTATTCCTAAGCAAGGGAGGAATGTATAACCTGTCTTTGAAGTAGTACAACCCGTCCTTTTTTGATAGATTGTCTTGCTTGGGAAGTTCAAGATCTTCTTCTTTAAGATGTTTAATATCATCAGTTAATGACGAAATAATACCTATGATTTTAGGAGGTTGAGTTTCGTTTACAGGAAGATCTTGGTGAATTCTGGACAGGGCGTCTGCCTTTTTATTTCTGGATCCAGGTCTGTAGATGATTTGAAAATTGAAACGGGAAAAGAAAAGATTCCAGCGTACTTGTCTGGCAGAGAGTGTTTTGTTGGAATGAAGATATTCAAGGTTCCTGTGGTCGGTATAAACAATTACAGGAGTGCGTGTGTCTTCAAGTATGTGACGCCAGTTTTCGAATGCAGCTTTAATACTTAATAATTCTTTTTCTCCTACAGGATAATTTCGTTCAGCAGGAGACAAAGATCGTGAAAAAAAAGCTACTGGATGGAGAGGATCTTGAGGCGTTTGGTGTTGAGAGAGGACAGCCCCGATAGCTGTATCAGAAGCATCCGTTTCCATGACGTAGAGAAAAGCAGGATTAGGTAGTTGAAGAATGGGAGCACTTGTGAATCTCCGTTTTAATTCATCAAAGGCTGCTTGAGCCTCTTCGTTCCAAGCAAAGGACCGTTTACTGCTATTGAGCAGGTTGAGGGGATGAGCAACCTTAGAGTAATTCTTAATGAACTTCCTATAGAAGTTGGCAAATCCCAAAAAACGTTGTAAGTCTTTAGTATTAGTAGGAGTAGACCAGTTGACAATGCAATCTATTTTGGAGGTATCCATACTTATTGAATGAGGGGAGATAACATATCCCAAAAAAGTGATTTCATTGACTTCAAATATACATTTTTCTGGTTTTGCGTATAATTTGTGTGTTCTTAATCTGGATAATACCCATCTCACGTGTTTTCTGTGTTCTTCAAGGTTGTTGGAGTAGATGAGAATATCATCTAAGTAAATGATGACACAAACGTCTAGGAGATCTCGGAAGATATCGTTAATGAAATGCTGAAAGGTTGCAGGGGCGTTACATAGCCCGAAGGGCATGACAAGATATTCGTAAAGACCATATCGGGTTCTGAACGCCGTTTTCCATTCATCATTGGCCTTGATTCTAACAAGGTTATATGCCCCACGAAGGTCAAGTTTAGTGTAGATGGTAGCTGTTCTTAATCTTTCAATCAACTCATTGATCAGGGGAAGAGGGTAACGATTCTTAATAGTTATTTTATTTAAAGACCTGTAATCGATGATGGGGCGTATAGTCTGGTCCTTGTTTCTCACAAAAAACATGCTGGAAGCGGCTGGTGAACAGGAAGGTCTAATGAACCCCTTCCGGAGGTTTTCATCTAGGTATTCCTTGAGGGTTTTTAGCTCTGATTCAGAGAGGGGATAAATATGTCCAAAAGGGATAGGAGCACCAGGAACAAGGTCAATCGGACAATCATAGGGTCGATGAGGAGGAAGTGTCTCTGCTTCCTTTTTACTGAACACATCAGCGAACTCCGAATAGCTGGAAGGTATAGTGGATTCCCTAGTAACATGCAAAATGGGGATGTGTTGTAGACATGTTTTCTGGCAATATGCAGAGTTAAACGTGAGAGAGAAAGGAGCCCAGGTAATAAGTGGGTTGTGAGTCCGTAACCAGTCTATCCCTAATATTATAGGATAAAGAGGAGAATTTATGACATCAAAAACAAGAAATTCAGAATGGACATAATTAGTAGTAGTCCTTAAAGGGACAGTTTCAAGGCGAATGGGCCCCGAGGAGATTAAGGAGCCATCAATAACTCTGACAGAGACGGAATTACGTTTTTGAACACAAGGAATTTTATTTTTTGTAACAAAGGATGAGTCCAGGAACACCCCATTAGCACCGGAATCAATAATGGCCTTAGTCGTAATTCTTTCTTTGTCCCACTGTAATATGAGAGAGACAGAGGAGAAATGAGAGGTTGGTTTAGAAGGAAGTACACTCATTATAGTCGTGGTAGAACCATGCTTACTGCCTCTTGGACGTTTCAATAGGGGACAGTCTGGGACCACATGTTCTTGCGAAGCACAGTACATGCAGAGGTTCAGTTGTCTTCTTCTGGTTCTCTCTTCTGGAGTAAGAGGACTTCTCACAACCCCTATTTCCATAGGTTCAGCGGGAGTTATAGGTTTCTCCGGTGCCTTTGAAGAGGTGAAGGGTTTTTTCCATAGAGAGCTAGTGAGTGATTTCTCAGCTTTTCTTTCCCTAAGTCTTCTGTCGATACTGATTGACAGTTGAATAAGTGTATTTAGTGTAGTAGGTAGTTCAGTTCTGGAGAGCTCATCTTTGACAGCTTCAGATAACCCAATACGGAACTGGTTACGTAGAGTTATGTCATTCCACTGAGTTTCAGGTGCCCATCGTTTGAATTCAGCAATGTAATCTTCAACAGGCCGGTTTCTTTGCTGCAGTGTTCTAATGGTTAAATCTGCAGTCGCTTGTTTGTTTGGGTCTTCGTAAAGGAGAGACATGGCTTCAAAGAATTCATCCAGAGAATCCAATATGGGATCATCATTCTCAAGAAAGGAATGAGCCCAGGCCATGGGTTCACCTCTCAAAAATGAAATAACAGAACAAACTTTAGATCTTTCTGTGGGATATGATCGGGGTTTTAATGCAATCAACAACTTGCAAGAATTGATGAACTCTCGGTATTGGGACCTGTCTCCAGAGAATTTTTCGGGGTTGGAGACAGCAGGGTCACTAGCCGAGTGTGTAACTGTGTGAGGAGTATGGGTTTGCAAGTCCCTTACATAAGTAAGGATTCTTTCATTGGTGATCTGTAGATCTTGCATGCCTTGAGTGAGAGTATCCACCCTTTGGTTTAATCTGGTGATTTCAGAAGTGAGATCTGCTGTATCCATTAATTAGGCTGGATCAATCTGTAACGCTCAATTGTTGATAAGATGGAAACAACTGCAGATTTCTGAGTTTGATAATGTTTATTACTTTAAATAAAAAAGATAATCAATTTGAACTGTCTCTTTAATTCCTGGCAGGTTATAACCAGCAGCGGTGTTTGAAGTTGTTTTAGGATAAGGTAAATTTAACACAACCAGCGAGAAGTTCCAAATTAGGATGCAGATAATTAATAAGTAGGTGTTGGAAACAAGATTATGAGTTGATGTGGAGCAGATAGCGAACCACTTAGATTTAGGATGGTTATATATTAAGTTTGAGCCAATCTGGTTTACTTAACTTATGAAGGAGTGATAATCCAAATTGGTGATAGAGATTCCACAGAGATTCGAGGTTGCAGCAGGCAAGAGAATATCCAAAAACAGTCCGAGGTCGTAGGAGAGGAGAAGGAGGGTAAATGATTAAACAGTCCGGGTCCGATACACAGTAGAAGTAAATATTCAGTTTGAAGTTCGCGGGAGCTTTCGAGTTGATCCAGCACTGTGGTGTTGACGCGGACTCTCTATGAACCCTGGGAACGACCACGTCATAGGAGGGGGAGTGGCCGCGCTCCGAGAACCCGGAAGTCCACGGTTAGCGAATGCCGGAAGGTCTGACACTGTTTAGTGTTTTCAGTTCTGTTTGGAAGGTTCTATCTAAATTACCAATGTAAATGCTGCACGTTGATTCCCTTCTCAGTGTTTGAATCATCCTGTTTCAAGCATGCAGTGCCACACTTCTAAAAAAAAATTAGACACAGGTGCGCTTGGAATTAGAATAGCACACAGGGAAAACGAACGATAAAAGAAGATAAAAAATATGTGTTAATAGTCATGTAAATTTAATTAAAATGAATGTGATCTTCTTTTACAAATATAAACCCAGGAGAATATTTATGACATCAAGTGAACGCAAAAAATAAGTTGTATTTTAAGAACCCTGAGAGAAAAGACATCATGCCTCACTACTTTTAAATTAGATCACAAAATGTCTGGCTGATGGTAGCGTCTTACTGCTCACCCAGAAGGCAAAGATCTGAACAAATTACATTTTAATATCCAGGGTTCATTTACACACACTGAGATCACACAGAAGCAAAGGAATTCACATACATGAATTTGCTGCAGCCCTGAAGAATTTAACTGTAAGAAAGAGGTAACAGCTGTGGTAAAATCATACTGTGCTTGTGTAAAATCCAGCATTTTCCAGGATAGGAGAGGAATATTAAATGAGAAGGCAAGTCTGATATATGTGTACTACATCTACTATCAGGGCCGGCGCCACCTGTAAGGCGACCTAGGCAGCCGCCTAGGGCGCAACTTACAAGGGGGCGCCGGATCCCTGTCCCCGGTGCACCTCCTCATGCTGCGCCGCATGCTGCATGGAGGGCGGCCGGGTTTCAGTGACCGGCAGGAGGGAAGCGCAGAGCGCTCCCTCCTGCCGGTCTCTCCATGTAGCGTGGCCGGGCGTCGCGGAACCCGGGACAGGAACCTCTGTTTCCTGTACCCGGATGCCGGCGGACTGAAGGGAAGCGCTCACTGAGTGAGCACTTCCTGTCAGTACGCCGGCGGCCGGGTACAGGAAACAGAGGTTCCTGTCCCGGGTTCCGCGCCGCCCGGCCACACTACATGGGCAGGAGGGGAGGGTAAGGACCACTATGGGAGTGTGGGGGGGGGGGGGAATAACGGACCACTATGGGAGGGGGGTGGGGGTGGGGGGAATAACGGACCACTATGGGAGGGGGTGTGGGGGGGGGAATAACGGACCACTATGGGATGGGGGGTGGGGAATAACGGACCACTAGGGGAGGGGGGGTGGGGGGGGAATAACGGACCACTAGGGGAGGGGAGGGAATAACGGACCACTAGGGGAGGGAGGGTGGGGGGGTTGGATAAGGACCGGGGTGGGGGGTGGGGGTGGATAAGGACCATGAGGGGGGGAAAGGACCACTAGGGGAGGGGAGGGAGGTAAGGACCACTGGGGGTGGGTAAGGACCAGGGGGGGGGGCTAAGGACCAGGGGGGTAAGGACCATGAGGGTGGGAAAGGACCACTAGGTGAAGGGAGGGAGGATAAGGACCACTAGGGGAGGGAGGGAGAGGGGGGATAAGGACCACTGGGGGGGTAAGGACCAGGGGGGGTAAGGACCAGTAGGGGAGGGGAGGGAGGATAAGGACCACTAGGGGAGGGAGGGAGAGGGGGGGATAAGGACCACTGGGGGTGGGTAAGGACCAGGGGGGGGGTAAGGACCACTAGGGGGGTAAGGATCATGAGGGGGGTAAGGACCACTAGGTGAGGGGAGGGAGGATAAGGACCACTAGGGGAGGGAGGGAGAGGGGGGATAAGGACCACTGGGGGGGGTAAGGACCAGGGGGGTAAGGACCACTAGGGGAGGGGAGGGAGGATAAGGACCACTAGGGGAGGGAGGGAGAGGGGGGATAAGGACCACTGGGGGTGGGTAAGGACCAGGGGGGGTAAGGACCACTAGGGGGGTAAGGATCATGAGGGGGGGTAAGGACCACTAGGGGAGGGGAGGGTGGATAAGGACCACTAGGGGAGGGAGGGAGAGGGGGGATAAGGACCACTAGGGGAGGGAGGGGGTGGATAAGGACCACTGGGGTGGGTAAGGACCACTAGGGGGGGGTAAGGACCACTAGCGGAGGGGAGGGAGGATAAGGACCACTAGGGGAGGGAGGGAGAGGGGGGATAAGGACCACTAGGGGAGGGAGGGGGTGGATAAGGACCCCTGGGGGTGGGTAAGGACCAGGGGGGTAAGAACCACTGGGGGGGGGGGGGGGTAAGGACCACTAGGGGAGGGGAGAGTAAGGACCACTAGAGGAGGGGGAGGAAGGACCACTAGGGGAGGGGAGGGAGGGTAAGGACTACTACGGGAGGGGAGGAGGGAGGAAGGACCACTAGGGGAGGGTAAGGACCACTAGGGGAGGGGTGAGTCAGGACCACTGGGGGAGGGGGGGTGAAGGAACACAGGGGGAACAGGGGTGGGAAGGTAAGGACCACTGAGGGAGGAGGAGGGGAGGTCCACTAGGTGTTTGGGAGAGGGAGGACCACTAAGGAGGGGAAGGACCACCAAAGAGGGGTAAGGTGGGAGGACTACTAAGGAGAGGGAAGGAGGGTAGGACCACTAAGGGGGGGGGATTACCACTAAGGGGGTGGTGGGAGTAGGGGAAGGTCTACTAAGGGGTTTGAGAGAGGGAGGACCACTAAGGGGTTTGGGAGAGGGAGGACCACTAAGGGGGGGAGAGGGGAGTGAGAAGACCGC
This sequence comes from Pelobates fuscus, assembly GCF_036172605.1. Classification (NCBI taxonomy): domain Eukaryota; kingdom Metazoa; phylum Chordata; class Amphibia; order Anura; family Pelobatidae; genus Pelobates; species Pelobates fuscus. The sequence continues at coordinate 129,625,958 of NC_086318.1, read as the reverse complement.
CAAGGGGGGACTGCAGAGGGACAGGGGGCCAAGGGAGAGCACTAAGTGAGACACACACACACACAGAAACATACAATGCATTCCTACTCACACACAATACATCCCTTACGTTCTCTTACATAATTAATGCACCCCTTACAGACACACACTGCATTCAATTACATACACAGAAACAAACCTTGCACCCCTTACACACACACACACACACACACAGAAACATACAATGCATTCCTTACACGCAAACACACACTACATCCCATATAAACACACTACATCCCTTACACAAATTGCACACATAAAAAATCCCCAACTCATGGATGGGCCATGTAGGTGGATTTATGGGTGGGCATTGTAGGCGTATGCCCCCTGGGGGCCCAGACCTTGAGCTGTGTAAGGGGCCCTAAAAAATTGAGCTGCTTCCTGTTCGTTAATTGTTGTGAGCACTGTTAAAAACAGTCTCCAGAGAGCCTCTTCTACACCAGACCTGTGGAGCCAGACTGAGCCCATCATCAGCCTCTTGTCCTCAGCTGGTGGTAAGTAGGCAATCCAATATATTATTAGTGGCACTAATCTCTAATTTACCGCACATTAAATGGATACTATAGTCACCAGAAGCACTACAGCATAATGTAGTGGTTCTGGTGTCTATAGCCTCTGCCTGTAGGCTTTTTAATGTAAACACACTGTCTTTTCAGATAAAAGACACTTTGTGAAGACTGGCGTTGGCCCATATGGCAGAGCATATGGGCGGGGCATTGTGATGTCACATGGTGGGCAGGACATATGGGGGGGGCGGCAAAATTGTTTTTGCCTAGGGCGGCAAAAATCCTTGCACCGGCCCTGTCTACTATGATATTGTATTAAAGATTCTCTTAGAAAACAGGGAATTGGGGGCACACCCGTTACATGCATTTTTAAGTTGTGGTGCTGTTGTAAAAACTAACATATATATAAAAAAAATACGGATTAAGAAACAGCGCACCCACAAAAATAACAGTTTTACATTTTACAAGGCTAATTAAAATCACCTAAGAAGCCTCATAAATTTGAAAACTGTAATATTTGTGTGAACACTGTTCATTAATCTGTATTTTTGGTATATTTTGGTCTGTACGACAGCACCACTACTTAGAAAAGCATATTCTCGGGTGTGCCCCAATTCCATTTTTTCTGTATAGATTTGGAATTCGGAACAGATTCCTATTGGGCTGAGCACCCCCTCCATTCACTACAGGTATTCCTGCAGTGGAGGTGACCACAGAAAAGCATACAATGAGGAGAGTCTCTGGAAGCAGTTAAAGCAGTATGTATTGCAGTTAACATGTTTATTTCCCATGTTAAAATGAGAGTAGGACCCACCGGTATTGGAGTGCTGTGACGAAGCGGTGGGCTAACACAATATGGCCATATAGTGTGACTGAAGCCTTGTAATATTTAAAACTGTATTATTTTTGTGTATGTCCGCTGCTTCTTTCTTATTTTTAAAGATTCACTTACAATAATATATTCTTATTATAATTTGATATGTGAACACATTTAAAGATGTTAGAATAGTCTTTTAATACTTGTGTAACATTTTAAGGTTAATTTTCAGTCCACATTTGTGAATTTATCAGGTTAAATTAAGCAAAACGTAAATGAAAGAAAAACTAACTCTCTGTAATCTAAAGTCCCTCTGGACTATTATTGAGGTGACCAGGGCCGGCGCTACCTGTAAGGCGGACTAGGCAGCCGCCTAGGGCACCCCTTGGGAAGGGGCGCCTCCAGGAGCCTCAGGCGGCTGCAGCTTTGCCCGGGCTGGTGCGTCCAGAGGGCGCACCGCCCGGGCGCAGCATTAGGAGAGGGGCTGACAGGAGGGAAGCGCTTAGCGCTCCCTCCTGTCACTCCCTCACTGTAGCGTGGCCGAGCCCTGTATGGTCCGCGGGTACAGGGAGCATCTGTCTCCTGTACCCAGCCGGACTAACAGGAAGTGCACACTGAGTGAGTGTGCACTTCCTTTTAGTCCGGCCGGGTACAGGAAACAAAAGCTCCCTGTACCCGCGGACCATACAGGACTCGGCCACGCTACAATAGAGGTAGGGGAGGGGGGGAGAAATAAATTAGTAGGGGAGCTGGGGAGAAATAAATTAGTTGGGGAGCTAGGGAGAAATAAATTAGTAGGGGAGCTAGGGAGAAATAAATTAGTAGGGGAGCTGGGGAGAAGGAAATTAGTAGGGGAGGGGGAGAAAGAAATTAGTAGGGGAGGGGGGGAGAAAGAAATTAGTAGGGGAGGGGGGGAGAAAGAAATTAGTAGGGGAGGGGGGAGAAAGAAATTAGTAGGGGAGCTAGGGAGAAGGAAATTAGTAGGGGAGCTAGGGAGAAGGAAATTAGTAGGGGAGGGGGGAGAAAGAAATTAGTAGGGGAGCTGGGGAGAAGGAAATTAGTAGGGGAGGGGGAGATGGAAATTAGTAGGGGGGAGAAAGAAATTAGTAGGGGAGGGGGAGAAAGAAATTAGTAGGGGAGCTGGGGAGAAGGAAATTAGTAGGGGAGGGGGAGAAGGAAATTGGGAGGGGGAGAAGAAAATTAGTAGGGGAGGGGGGATAAGGAAATTAGTAGGGGAGGGGGGAGAAGAAGAAATTGGTAGGGAAGGGGGGAGTAGAAGAAATTGGTAGGGGAGTGGGGAGTAGAAGAAATTGATAGGGGGAGAAGAAATTGACAGGGGGGTGAGAGTGACGGGGGGGGGTGAGAGTGACAGGGGAGGGAGGCGGAATGAGAGTGGGGAGAAGAGAGTGACAAGGGGGAGAAGAGAGTGACAAGGGAGGAGAAGAGAGTGACAAGAGAGGGGGGGAGAAGAGAGTGACAAGGGAGGGAGAGGGGGAGAAGAGAGTGACAAGGGAGGGAGAGGGGGGAGAAGAGAGTGACAAGGGAGGGGGGAGAGATTGACATTCATCACACACACACACAATCACACACAATGCACCCCTTACACACACTCAATGCACCCCTTACAGACGCACACACTGCATCCCGTACATACACAGAAACACACCTTGCAGACCTTACACACAAAGACAATGCACCCCTTGCACACAGAAAAACACATAATGTATTACACAGACAATGCATTACACGCACACACACACACACAAGCAATGCAACCCTTACACACAATGCATCCCTTACACACACAGATTCACACAATGCATTCCTTACACATATATCAGGACATCCCCTACACACTCCACCCCCTGTGAACAAACTCATTGGTGGAACATGAAGGTGGACCCTGGGACCCAGACCTTGAGCTGTGTAAAGGGCCCCCCAAAAATGGAGCTGCTTCCCGTTCTCCCAGAACATTGATTTTTGTGACCACAGTTACAAACAGCCTCCAGAGAGCCTGTTCTACACCAGACCAGTGGAGCCAGACTGCAGCTAGAGCCCATCATCATCTTCATCTGGTTGTAAGTAGGCAATCTAGTATATTATTCGTGACACTAATCTCTAATTTACCTCACATTAAAGAAACACTATAGTCCCCAGAACCACTGCAGCTTAATGTAGAGGTTCTGGTGTCTATAGCCTGTCCCTGCAGTCCTTTTAATGTAAAAACGGTGGTACTGCAGCACTGGCGTTAGTTAACATGGCAGATCATTGTGATGTCACATGGGGGTGGGGCGGCAAACTTTACTTTTGCCTAGGGCGGCAAAAATCCTTGCACCGGACCTGGAGGTGACTATGAACATTTTCTATACCTTCAGCATTCAATTTCTGTCCTAAAGAGAGGAAGGAAGAATCCAAACTAAATTTTTATTTTTTCCCTTCAAATTAACTTGCAATGGAAACATTTAGGGACTGCATACTTATGTGATTTAAATCTTTTACATAAGGTAATTACATCATCTAATTCAGGAAAGACTCTATACTAAAAAATATCTTTAGAAGAAAATGTGCCTTTTCTCTGAGAGAAACCTGCCAACAAACTCAAGCAAGGCCAAGTTTGGTAAGGTGTTGATCCGTGGCTAATCTTTACACTTTCTATGTTAGAAGATCCTAGAGTACACGAACACAAAAAAAAAATGTTTTCCACTTACATGTGAATTTTTGGGAATTTAAAGTATATTTCAAATTTTAGGCCACAACATTGGAATCGAATTTCCAAGTCAGTTTTGTTTTTGGTTCGCTATTTTGGTCTAAAATTCCAAATTCCCTTTAAATGTTTGACTGTTTCCAGGGAATGACTTTAATAATAACAACACATTTTAAGTAAGATATGTGCAGTACAGCTTCATTTTGATTTACAATGGCTCTATCACTTTTAAACATGAAATTCATGGCCAATTTGGTCAAACTAGAAAAGTTCTCCAAGCCAACTAAAGTATTGTGGCCTTAAATGTTATTTAGAATTCTCACTTTAGTGAATAATCGTCATAGAGTACATGAGACAAAATAGGAAAGTTGCAGAGGTTGAAGATGTATGGTGGCAACAAAGAGGGAGGACTTAAGATGAATATATCTCACTAATTGCTCTCCACCGAATACCTTCACTCTAGTGGACCAGAAATAAATAATTGATAAAAGGAATGGGGCATTTTAGTTATGAATGAAGGTTAAAAAAAAAAGGTTAAAAAAAATTCAAAATCTCTTTAGTTCGGAAAAATGGCACCTCAAAGGAGATATGATAACATTATAGAAATATATTTGGAGCCAGTACAAACCATTGCCTGGAAATCTATTCATAAACAGGGCTAAACATACGACACAAGGTCATGCATTTAGGCTGGAAGAAAGGAGATTTATTCTAAGGCAAGGAAAAGGCTTTTTTTTTACAGTTAGAACAATATGGAATTCTCTGCCTGAAGAGGTAGTTTTATCAGGGTCCATACAGATGTTTAAACAGCAATTGGATAATTGCTTCCAAACACATAATACACAATTGTGATCAAAAGTTTGCATACCCTGGCAGAAATTGATCAATTTTGGCAATGATTTTGAAAATATAACTGATCATGCCAAAAAATATATTTTATTGAAGGACAGATCATATGAAACTATTTATTATCACATAGTTGTTTGGCTCATTTTTAAATCATAATGTTAACAGACATCACCCAAATGGCCTGATCAAAAGTTTACATACTCTTGAATGTTTGGCCTTGTTACAGATACACAAGATGACACACACAGATTAAAATGGCAATTAAAGGTTAATTTCCCACATCTGTGGCTTTTTAAATTGCAATTAGTGTCTATGTCTAAATAGTCAATGATTTTGTTAGCTCTCACGTGAATGCACTGAGCAGGCTAGATATTGAGTTATGGGGAGTAGAAAAGAACTCTCAAAAGACCTGCGTAACAAGGTAATGGAACTTTATGAAGATGGAAAAGGGTATAAAAACGTATCCAAAGCCTTGAAAATGCAAGTCAGTACTGTTGAATCACTTATTAAGAAGTGAAAATTTTGGGATCTCTTGATACTAAGCCAAGGACAGGTAGACCAAGAAAGGAATCTTGTGAAAATTGATGGCAAGATGAATGCAGTATGTTATCAGAAAATACTGACAGACAATTTGCATTCTTCTGCACAAAGGCTGAACATGGGACACTCGTGGACTTTCCATCCTGACAATGACCCTAAGCACAAGGAAGAGTTGACCCCTCTAGTGGTTGCAGCAGAAAAAAGTGAAGGTTCTGGAGTAGCCGTCACAGTCTCCTGACCTTAATATCATCGGGCCACTCTTGGTAGATCTCAAACGTTCGGTTCATGCAAGACTACCAAAGACTTTGCATGACCTGGAGGCATTTTGCCAAGAGGAATGGGCAGCTATACCATCTGCAAGAATTAGGGGCCTCATAGACAACTATTACAAAAGACTGCACACTGTCATTGATGCTAAAAGGGGCACTACATTGTATTACAAACTAAGGGTATGCAGACTTTTGAACAGATGTAATTTGATTTTATTCTTTGTTGTCATGCTTTGTTTTATGATCATGCCATTCTGTTATAACCTCTGTTATAACCTACAGCTGAATATGAATCTCATAAGAAATAAAATGAATTTGTTTTGCCTGCTCAATCATGTTTTCTTTAAAAATGGTACATATATTACCAATTCTCCAAGGGTATGCAAACTTTGAGCACAACTGTACAAGAATTAATATAATTTCTAAATAGTGGGGTAATAGCTTTGTTTTGACTTCCCTGATTTCTGGTACCCTTGACTTGGCTTTTCCTTATCTCTGTGTCTCGTTCAGTGTCCCTGACCTCAGTTAGTTTTCTGACTCTTCTTGGGTACGTTAAGTCCTGACATTCTAAGGCCCGGTAAAACATAACTCTTAGTTCTAGTGTGTGATACTATTCTGTGTGCTGGATCAATATAATCCTGACAATTCCAACATAAGAACATTTGCATTGGAACAGAACATTTTAGGAACACATGAACATTTGGCTCAACCAGACTGCAATTTCCCTTGATTTAAAATGTCAAGCTCTATTTTATCCTTGGCTGCGCTATCTGTTGTGCACATAGCTATGTCTATTATAAGCATTTTAATTACCTTACTGCCAGCACTGTGCCTGCAAATGACTATGTGAATCTACCTATCTTCCTGAAAAGTGATGCTGTCTCCGATTTTCACTGAGTCAACCAGCCTTCAAATTCAAATCATGGTATGTTATTACTGGGTAGCAGCTTTCAAAAATATACTTATTTATTACATTTTCTTAGATTTGTGGTTCTGCGCGTTCATTGTATTCATTGTATTTTTTATTTTTTTTCAATGCAAGCAATACGTTTTTTTTTTTTATATAACAAAACTTCAGGGGAATTTTAGTAAATATAATATTTACAGTAGCAAATTTGGTTCAGGCAAGTTTAGGATAATTCAGTTGGCCCTGTTCTGTTGAACTCCACCGTATTTAATATCAGCGTAATTCATGAAAAAAATAAACCAAACCAAAGTATCTCTACATTGACGTAAGTTATCTCTGAACTAGCATACATTCATTTAAGAATTTTTCAAATAATAAATATGCAATTTATATAAATATAAATATATATCATGCCATGCCATATTTTCAGCAATTAGAATGCATTGACCTATTCACTAAAATAGAAATTGTGATATTTATGATACATTATATAGTAATTGCTTTAGGAACTGTTGCAATTTAATAGGAACCTGTCATGACAACTTGACTTTAAAACCTCAAAATACACATTTACACAAATATGCTAAATTGATTATAATGACTAAATATGCATATGTTATCTTCTGTTTATATTACAACAATTAATACATCACAATATATTGAATGAATGTTCCATAAATGTTTTTTGTAAATCTCATAAAAGCATTAGTTAATTATGAAGACATAGTATCAGTTGGAATGATATCGAAAAAGCAACTACAGTTTTCTATTGTTTTATATTGATCTCAGATGGTCTTTCTGAGACCATCTGGTTGAAATAGCAGGATTTTAAAACCACAAGAGGTACAAGAGGCATTTAAACTCTGCATTGAGTACACTACAACAGCCTTTACACCAATCCGAATCATTGATCATGCTCAGTATGCTCTATGGCCAGTTGGAATGTACCTTCTTTCCTCCTTCATCATGAAATCTTGAGAATATGATATGTAATTTCACTTTTCTTTTTTTGTGGTCTCGGAATTGCAATATTTGTGACATTTATACATATACACAATATCTACAAGATTTCTATAGCTGTGCCCTAGAAGATCAATGTTTATTCCTGGAGCATTGGGTGCAATCATCATCTGGTTCTTAGTTCTTTTCCACACACATTGTGGACATTCTTTTGTCTTTTAAGCTTACCATTAAACTACCCCATCTTGTTGAAAGCCCTTCCATACCAACATCAACTAAGTTCTTATATTAAGATGAAAGAAAATAACTTTTCTTGTTTTCATGAACATGTCAGCTCTATCTCTTCCTTATTTCAGGATCAATGTCATCATTACAATCTGGTCTTTCAGGATCCTATCAGGAAATAGAAAGCCTTACTCATGTAGTGATGGCAGTGCTGCATAAACCTTGATATTCTGTATAAGCTGGACATTACATGCTAGCATAAGCATTATGTTCCTAAAAACATTGCCTTTGGACAATAGGGGTTAGATCTCCACTGGTGTGTCTTCTGTTTCTGTCTTTATTTACTCTGACAGATATGACTTTGGTCTGTCTCACTAAAAGTGTTGAATACTTCATTTAACATTTCTATTTTGTGTGCACATCTCAAAATTCAGCAGAGCCCTTTTAATTTATCTTTTCCCAATGACACTTAACTGGACTTGTATTGAGGAAATGTACAGGTTATGTTTAAACCTCTACATTTTAAGGAAAGGTGATCATTATTATTCAACAAGATTGTTCCTTACCCAAGTTTCCCTTGGTCTGAGTAATGGTTGAATAACATAGTGAGTAACATAGTGAGTTATCAACATCGAAACATTCTCCTATCCCTTCTGTTGATCCAGAAGATATCAGCATACACTTGGTAACTAAAAAACACATCAAGAAAATAAATTAAAACTATATACCTGTGTTCCTAGATGTAACCTTCAGCTTAGTTACAGGCTCCAAATTCCTTCTCAGTCAACCTTACTTTTGGATTTCATCTTCTCTTTTTCCTGCTTTAGAAAAATGTGTTAGGAATCTATTCAGCCAAATTTCTGTATATATTGCGATAACCCTACTGATGTTTTTTTATCTATTCATTCATCATTTCTAAACATAGTCTCTTTACTTCCTCTCTTCTGACATATGTATGGGTCCTATTCCTAGGATAATTCAGTTTCTTAAGGGATTATATATAGTGATGTTGTGAACATAAAATTTTCCGTTCGCGAACGGCGAACGCGAACCTCCACAAATGTTCGCGAACGGGCGAACCGGGCGAACCACCATAGACTTCAATAGGCAGGCGAATTTTAAAACCCACAGGGACTCTTTCTGGCCACAATAGTGATGGAAAAGTTGTTTCAAGGGGACTAACACCTGGACTGTGGCATGCCGGAAGGGGATCCATGGCAAAACTCCCATGGAAAATTACATAGTTGATGCAGAGTCTGGTTTTAATCCATAAAGGGCATACATCACCTAACATTCCTAAATTGTTTGGAATAACGTGCTTTAAAACATCAGGTATGATGTTGTATCAATCAGGTAGTGTAAGGGTTACGCCCGCTTCACAGTGACAGACCAAACTCCCCGTTTAACGCACCACAAACAACCGCAAACAGTCCATTTGCACAACCACAAACTCCCCATTTGCACAAGGTTGGATACCAAGCTAGCCATGTCCCGTTCCTTGTCCTCACTGATGTCATCGAAGGTCTCTTCCTCCACCCAGCCACGTACACCCCGAAAGGTGACAACAAGCACCCTGTATTTTTTTTTTTTAAATGTACACTACTGTTACACCAGATATGAGTTGCACTGGTGTGACACTGTGCCCTGGCAGGCCCTGAAACGCACACGTGTGCTATTATATTACAGTCAAAAAAGTTTTGTTTTTTTTTAAATGCAAGCTATTGTGACACCAGATATGAGTGGTGGCACTGGCAAGTGGGCACAGTATACGATGTGAGCCTGACACACACGCTGCCAGGCAGGCAACTGCAATTAGATTACACAGGGGAAAAAAAAAGCAGACTGATGTTCTAGCCCTAAAAAGGGCTTTTTGGGCTGCTGTCCTTACAGCAGAGATCAGATGAGTCCTTCAGGACTGTAGTGGACACTGAATACACTAGCCTAGCTATCGATTTCCCTATTAAATCAGCAGCAGCTACACTGTCCCTCCTCTCACTAATAATGCAGCTTCCGGGGGGCGGGGCCTAGCTTTCATGGAGGAAAGACGCACTTTGTGTGAGCTCCCTCAATATCTCACTTTAAGCAGCTATCAACAAGCGAATTTCACCCCAGAAGGGCATGACCCAGCAATGTTGCTCCTACCTGACCGACCCGACATGCTTAATAGTGGTCAGCAACTCGACAGAGTCTTACTTACCTCCGCGTGGCAAGTGTGGCCTGGTGCTCACCGGGCAGGAGAGGCGGCTGATCTCCTGATCCTGGGATGCCCAGGAGCAGCTACTTCCCGGCAGGAGCTCCGTTCCCCCCCCCCTCGGACCGGTGGGGGTTATCCCGGTCCACCCCTGAGAGGCTGTCTGGAGCTAATGGATGCACAGAGCACAGCCGCCCAGGCTGACATACTCATCTGCGACTCTCCCAATATGGTGGCAACCGCGTGTCCTCCTGGTACCAGCAAAGCATGGCAGGATATTGAGTCTAAGCTGGACAGACTCTTTAATCAATTTTGGAAGCAAATAACAAGCAGGAAGCTCCAACAAGCTCCACCACAGCCCCAACAAGCTCCACCACAGCTAAGCGAAGCAGTCCCCATTAAAATCCACCAACGCAAAAGGCGTCGAAGACAGGACTGGAGGCACAAACAGAAATGCAGAGCCTGCCCCACGTCAAGCACTCGCCTCCACCTTAAGCCACCAAAATCCCGCACCGGACGTGAAGCACCACCGGGACAGATCCAACCACCCGACAAAACAAGCTTCCACCACCTCAAGCCGCGAACCCGGCACTCAGCCAGAGACTTGCCTTTGTTGTTCCTGGTATCAGGGACTCCCAGGGTCTGCACCTGGCGCCCAGAAGGGATCAGATGAGCACAAGCAGTAAACAGCAGCCTGACAAGCATGTCCCACTCTAGCCGATCCTCCACACCATGCCTTTGATCACATGAACTGCTCTCTGCACATTAACTAATTGTAAAGTAGCAAGCGTTTAAACATGTCATTATTTCACCTCCTAAAGAGTTTATTGTCGTAGTTCCTTACATGCCTTTACCTTAACCATTCATGTATTATGTTATTCACTAGTCTCATCTCATGGGGCGACTCACACTTGATTTATAACTAGTGGTGGGGCTGCTGATATAAATACACAGTTGATAACGTGCAAGCTACACCCTAAACATGACAGCCACTTTCACAACAATGTACTGCTATATACTCATACCCCCAGTGCAACACGTTCAGCCTAGCATGCTCAAATATAACACACTTTTTTTTGTGTAAAAAAAAAAAAAAAAAAGAATGCAGCTTCAGAATTAATCTAAATTGTATGCTGTCTAGGAGGTGGGAGGGTCTGGGAGGGAGGGTCTGCTGCTGATTGGCTGGAATGTGTCTGCTGACTGTGAGGTACAGGGTCAAAGTTTACTCAATGATGACGAATAGGGGGCAGACCAAACATCGCATATGTTCGCCATCCGTGGCGAACGCGAACAAGCTATGTTCGCCAGGAACTATTCGCCAGCAAACCGTTCGGGACATCACTAATTATATATTGTACTTCAGAATAATAAATAAGTATGCTGGCAAAAGGTCTGAAGAGACCAGACTGTGACAATTTCAAAGAATATCATTGGTCCACAAGGGTTAAACTCTGTTATATGCAACAAAAGATACACTCAATAGGTGTTTTAGAATTGCAAAACAAATTGTTAAAAGAATTAGTAATGTAATTGCTAATACTCCCACCTGAACTTTTTACTTTTTCATATCCTGTGGTGTTATCTTTTTGAATTAAGAAAGATCTAAATAATTATTTTTTTTTACACTGATTTACTCAAATAGTGTACAATACGAAAGTGGGAAATAAAACATTGTAACGAAATCAGCTCTAGTGATAGACTTAAGAGCATCGTCCCTCACAATTTAGTAGAGTGATTCCAGTATCAGGTTGAACAGTATGCCAGGATTGAAAGCAAGATAGATAGAGTAAAATATAAGCTACTTCTAGAGGAATCTGCTTTGGTCTGCAAGTGACATTGAAATAAGGTTGATGAAAAATAAATGTCCATAGGCCAAAATTACACAATGGTAATTTAAAGACAATGAACTAATCGTATGTCACTATGAAATCTGACGAAGAATCAGTGGTAAGACATGACAAATATTGTTTATGAATACCTCCAGACAAAAGCATGACAAATAATTGCAATTACTTTCCAATGCCGAGATAAAAACACCCCCAAAAAAAGACAGACAGACGTAAATTGCTGTAACTGGAGTTTCTACCAGGACTGAACTAACACATCATTCCCCTTTTCTTCTATATTGCTTCTCTCCTATATTACACTTTTCCATTGCTTTATCTCACTGACATTGCCCTTTTTCTTAGTCCCATTGCCCAGTCCTCTATCATCACCTAATTATCTGATTTAAAAAATTAAATTAAAATAAAAAAATTACATTTTTTTTTTTAATTAAAACCTTTCTTTTGATTGTTTAACTTCCTGGTGGGGAGTGAGGGTGGGCTCTGTAGTGCCTATGTGGGTCAAGGTATCTTTGCACAACAGCAGACACAGCTTTTATTGCTGTCCTTGTAGTCAGTCCCAGCAATGAGAGGATGTGATCTCAACCCTCATAAACCCAATGCACAGTAATAATAATGATAATTGATATATTTTTTTTTTTAAGCATTTATTTAAGCCTATATTATGTACACACCTAGTGGTCACTTTAGTAGGCACACCTGTACATTTGCTTATTAAAGGAGGTATATAATCAGCCAAACATATGACAGCAACGTGATGTGTAAAAGCATGCAGACATGATCAAGAGGTAAAATTTGTTGTTCAAACCAAATATCAAAATAGGGAAAAAAAAGTAAAAGGAACTTCTTTAGGAACTTATAGAAGTAGCGCTCCTGTATGGTATGAGAATGAACTAATTTACTCAGTTCTAGGCTACCAATCAGGCGATAGATACAGGCTATGTTCAAGTCAGGGTTTGTATGAATATTTCCCCGTTGTATTCTAGGGTCTATTTTAGCTATAATAATTATTTATTGGTTATTTACACCAGATATTGTACTTTATGGAAGAAGATGTAAACCATATAGAATAGAAATACAGTATATGGAACTGCTTTCTACAATGCAATGAAATTAGGTATCACTTAAAAAAACACTTTAAAAGAGTGATGAATATAAATGACAAGAAGTTTATTAATAAAAATAAAAATTCTAAAAATACAAGCCAGGAACGGTGTGCAAGAATATTACCAGCAAAGTAGGAGTCCTTATTCTGAATTTGCCACAGGGACCGGCTAGGATTGATGTGGATAGTTTGTAACAAAACAATCTCTCTAGCTGTCGGCTGCCGGTGAGGTTAGCGTGCGTCTCAGACCTCACTCTGAGAGGTGAACGCTGTGAGCCAATCGGTCCGTAAATCGTGGAAGGTTTTCGGTACAGGTAAGGTTCCTACTGCTGGATCAAAAAGCTGCGTCCGTATCCTGCTCGATTAACTTCAGTCTGACGCGTTTCGTGGGTGTCAGCCCCACTTCTTCAGAGACGGAATAGAGCTTGATGGTTCAGCAATGATTTAAATATGCATCCGACTAATTGATAATGGATTACAATTGCTGCATATGACAAGTCATTATACAATAAAACTATAAACTATAAAAAGTGGTGGGATAATTTTGGGTTCAGTGGTTTCAATTTGGGATACCTGAGAATTATTACTATGCTGCACAGAGATATACTATAAAAGTATAATATAAAAATGGTGTGCTAATTTTTGAAAAGATAGAGATAATAATTGGGATATGTCAAGGTTGACATACTACTGCACAATAGAACGACATATTTTAGACAATAATTCTTATGTTATATAGAAAATCAGATACAAATAACACAAGTAAAATTACACAAGAAAAATGATAGAAGGAGGATTGTGAATTTCGTTGTTTAGCTGGGTTCAATGCCAGATGTGGGACATGAAAAGAAAGAGAAAAAAGGAGTGAATAAAAACAGTTAAAAATACAAATATAAATGTGAATATGACCGAAAAATAGCAAAATAATATAATAAAATAATATAATATAATATAAATCCAATGTGTACATGCCAAGTTTAAAACATATAGACACATGTTTATGTGGTATAGCTTTGTGTGATATGTTAAACATGAATGAATAATTTTTTTTTACATATGTATGAATGTATTATATTCATATCTGAATCATTAAATAAGTGATATAAATGCACCTGTTTGTGTCATGGTGTTATAATGTGTCATTTATAAGGTGTTATGTCATAATGTTACATTTACAATGTAACAGTATTATCATTGAGGTGATCTTATTATGATCATCATATAGTACATCCTTGGCATCAGGAGAGAACGATATAATGGAATTATCTGTGACAACTACCTGCCTACATTATGTCTGAGGAAGTGGACTTCCAAGTTCCTGAGGGTTTCAAATGCTCACATATTCCTTTTGTGTGCAGTCTAATACACTTTTTCCATGATCATTGGATTCTGCAGACATTCTCAGGGTTCTGGATGAATTTTCTGTTGGCTTCAGTACAGGCCTCTTCTCCTCCTCCTATTCTCTCAGCAGACTGGCAGTCCATGGCATAGATTAATATGGAGCTGGAGACTCCATATTTGTCTCTGTGAGACAAACAAATGATAGAACCTATCCAAGGTCCATCACCCTATGCAAGCTCAACTCTCATGTCATATTACAAACATTTCAAGATCGGACACATCTATCTCCTCCTTTGTGCGGGTGATTGGTCTGTCATCTGGATTTGATGGATGCCAGATGACAAATGTGTTCTTCAGATCCACTGGGGAAATTGACTTTTGCAGTTCACATGCATTCCTTTCAGTTTCAGTTCGACACCCTGGTGTTTCACCCAACTCATAAAGCTAGTCATGACTTCTCTTCACACTCAGGGGATTCAGCCCATTGTGTATATGGATAATGTACTCCTGTTGGCGCAGGATTGGAACACCCTTGATGGTACATGGAGATCATGGTTCAGCTTCTTCAGGATATGGGTCTTGTCATCAACCCTGCAAAGTCATTGTTTCAAGGTCCTGTGGATTCACAATGTGTTGGCAGTGCATTATATAAATTATTATGGGGATCCTGCTCCAGGCTGTTATTGGATGTCACAAAGGATCTATATCATTATGAACTGGACAATTATCTTTTCCTCCCAGACCAGAACAATCTGGTGGCAAACTGTTTTTCTCTGCATTGGAGGGACACCAGCAACTGGAAGCTTCACACTGATGTAATTAGTCTCCTGGGTTACCTACAAGATTATTTTGCATCTTGATTGAACCACCTGATGACCAGGCCTTCGGCAGGCCTTCAGCTGGCTCCTGGACCCTCTCAACTCAGCAGTGGACGTGTTTCTGTAGAGCTGGCCTCCATTGGGAGTAAATACATTTCCCTATTTTCTCTATGATTCTAAGAGCTCTATGTCTGTTGAAGCATCAACTCATGACAATTCTGCTGATTGTTCTGGAAAGCTTAGCTCTGATTCCACTCACTTCTGGAGATGTCTTTCAATGATTCTGTCCTTCTCCTGCACTTGCCGTTGTTGCTTCATGATCTGGAAGGATCATCTTTTTGCTAGTTAGGACCATTTCAAGGGATACTTGGATATGTCAGGTGTATCATGAAGCAGCTCAAGAATTGCTCTGGGTTTCCTGGGCACCATGTTTGAGGAAGTCTTATCTGCAGGCCTGGTGAGCTTGGTACAGTTGGTACCTGGAATGGGAATTGGATTCATTTACAGTGCCTGTCATGGCCTTCTTTAACTTTCTCTCCTCCTTCTTTTACAAAGGGAAATCTTATCGGATGATTAATATTTTTCAAAGAAAAAAAGTTACTTGCGCACAATCACAAATCACTATGCACATTTAAATAATTGGACTTTTTTTGTATTATTATTATTATTATTGCCATTTATATAGCGCCAACAGATTCAGTAGCGCTAGTATCACTTCAATGGCCATTTAACCTGCCACATCAAGGTAAAACATTTTTTTTATAATGATTTCCCTTTATTGCTTTGTCATTGCCGATATATACAGTCTACTTTCATGTGTTTTTTTCTCTCTCCTTTCAGTTTAATCTGGGCTTGTGTTTATTTTAGGGGTTGCTCTCCTACTCTAGTTTATGTCCTGTTTAGGTTTCTGTTATGGCTTCATCTCCTGCTGGACCTCGTCAACGAAAGAGGAAGTTGGAAGGTCTTGTTCGGGGTTTGGTATGCCTATCTATTCTCTAATTGATTGTTTTTATGACCATTTATTAACAGTTTCTTTGATGCTGGAGATGTCAGTAAAGAATTAATACACACAATATTTGACTCCCCCATAGTTAGAATAATCCACAATTTTATAGAAACAATTATACTACAATTTATAAAAGCTCCAAAAAAATGGATTTTAGAATAAATCTAGAGATTACGCTGCATTCTTTAACTGTTATAATAGAAACATTGGGAACAAAAGGATTATTATTTTTCTGCAAAACAATTAAATAAATAAATAAAAATACAATATTGTAATTTCTCATATAAAAAGTGGAATTATGAAGGATTGAGGTTAAAATCCCTGAAAATTAGATTTTTTCGACATTCTTATTTAGCTAATTTTTCAAGTTTCAAGCCATACACAATGATTTCACAAAACAGGCCTTTTAATATATTGTATCTTTGAAAAGATCTCTATACAACAGAGCCACTCTATACTTATACTGAACAGAGGAACTCTGAAATGACAACTATTAACATAAAACCATATCACACATGTCAACTCCTGTTGGTTAGTCTCATACATCATTGCTTAGAGTATATTTAATCGTAAACATAGATGTAGAGTCTCTATTTGCAGTTGACACTTGTGGTGAATGCATAAACAATAAATTAATCTCTACCACTACTCCGTGTAGAGAAAAGGAGAAGCTGATAAAATTAATACACACACATCAAAGAGGCACAAAGGCCTCTTAAGAGCATATCAAAGTTTCTAATTACGCTATATGTGTGTCTATACATAAAAAGTAGGCATCAACTCAAAAAGTAGGCATCAACTCAGAAACCCTGCATCAGCAGTTCAGTATAAATGCAGAAACATTTCTTTTTCTGTAGAAACCAAATTGACGATATCATAATAATAATAATATTAATAATAATTAACAATTATATACATTATTTTACTAAAAAGGAATCACTTAACTAGAACTAGTTCTATTACCCACTGTAACGGACCATTTCGCTCACCAGAGGTTAAAAACCGTTTAGGCGATATTCCCAGCTACTGCAAGCACCAGTCTCCCGAACTGCAAACTACACGAATCTTCCAACTCTCGAACTGCACACACTTGAATTCCCCAATCTCCCGAACTGGAAACACACGAACACTGGAATAGCTGAACAGGAAAAGCATACAATCTGCTTACACTCCTGGCAATCAGCATACAATCCAATTCCCCCAAATACGAGACGACACTTCGGTTTGAGGGTTAAGCAGAATCTCACTGTCCTGGCACATACAGTCTCTTTAATTCCCAATCCACAACCACAGTACAGCCCACAGGGTATTACAGAACAACCAATCAATCCGTACAATACACACAGACACTCCCACACAAAATCCTCCCCTCTGCCTGTGATATGATTACTGAACACGATGGGTAATCTCATTATTACAGGCAGAGGAATACAGTTTTTACACAATATTTATAACTTCTAAAATATACATGTCACAAACATAAAACATAAATTTTCATAAGCAGCATACTCCAAATACAAACATATGTCAAAATCATCCAAATTGGTCCATTGGTTCAAAAGATAGATCGAAGTCCTTTGTGACCAAATGAAGCATGGCTTTTCTGCCCAAAACCAGTTCCACAGAGTCTTCTATCCTGGAGATAATTGAGAAGTAATCCAATTATCCCCAAGGACAGATGCAAAACTCCATTAGCCACATGGCAGACAAAGGACAATAAAAGACATAAAAATACAATAAAATACACAAGGTTACATTTATTACATAAAATACAGACATTCTACCTATCCCCAGATAGCTTAGATCTGAGCGCACATTATTACCGGATGGCGCTCAGATCACATACATACAGTTCAATCGCCATGGAGCCAAAGTCTTTCATACAGTCTTTCAGTATACGGCTGGGCTCCATGGCATAGCTATCTGGGGTAGCATGGCTTTAACAGTCCGCAGGAAGGCACAAACCAGCCTTACTGCAGGGAAAAAGAATAGGGCCATAGTCTAAAGGCAAGATGCGGGCAAGCTGCCCCCTCCAAGGACACGTGGCGAGGTCGGTTTCGCCACACGCACCAAAGGAGATACTCCAGGTAGATACTATAATTCTACACTTAAAACATTCTACCAGCTTCAACTTACTCTCAGGTGCACAAATTAGTAATACTATCTATCTATCTATCTATCTATCTATCTATCTATCTATCTATCTATCCGGGTTAGTATGTGTTTGTGTGTGTTTTGTACATTTTAAAAATGTAGGCTATATACTGTTGAATATCTAACATTTGCTAGCAAAGGAAATGCAAATATTCCCGCGAGATAGCCATTTATCTCATCTGACGAATGAAAATACGATTTATACTTGTGACCTTTATAACAATATATTTTCCATTGCAAATGTTATTCATGTTGCAGTTTATAGAAGTGTGTTGTAACATCCTGCCTCTATAAACTGTAATTTACACATTCACCCTTAATCCAATGTTTCACCATATTCACCATAAAGTGAACATTCCATTTACGATCCCACCTAAATCTCATACTACAACTCCTGAGACCTTATTTGCTCTTTAAATACAAGCAAATCAAGGCTAAATGTATACCCTGGCACTCGTGCACCTTTCAGTTAATTTCATCTTATGTATCTTTATACTTAAATTGAAATCAAATTCTGTGCAATTCCATTCAAGCAGCCTTATGTCCCATGTGAGAGTTTGCAATGTGAAGAAATCTTCCCAAGTCCTGTTGCCGTAGCAACAGATCCAACCTATAAATGCTATACAAAACAGAAAACATAATTCATCCATCACTGAAACTTGTGAGGCAGGGAATGAGATTACACATCAAAATGTCTTTCTATCTGGTATATGAAATCTGTCCATTAGAGAGTATTGTTATTTGCTTTGTAATGGAAAATTCAAATGGAGACTAAATAAACTAATATGTAAAAAATAATATATTAAAGCCAAAGCAATCATAAATATAGTTTACAGTAACAGGTGTGGTTGTGCGTGTGTATATCTATGTGTATAAATATATATAAAATTGAGCTCACTTCAGATCTATCTGTGTGTTTATGTACATTTCATGTCCTCTGTTTTAGCTTATTTGTATGCAATGTAAGTGTCCCTATGGCTACACGGTAATCACCTTGTTGACCCCTCGGTCATTGTGTGAAGGTTAATCATTGTGTGAAGGGTATAGGCGATACATCAGTGACAAGGCTGAAACAACTCTGGTGGCTTTATCTCTCATGCATAGATTTCCTGCCTAACATTTTACTTCTGGAGTTTCTAATGTGGGCAGCGTTATACTGTTATACTGATATATTATATTTGCTCAAGTGAACTAGAACATCCACAGAGAAAGCTATAAAGCTTTTGCCCAATTTTCATTGTCTGTCTCTTACACTCTCTTGTACAGCCTAGTTCAATCATGATTACTAAATCACATGATTGACAATACAGTAAGGGAGTAACATTAAGCTTAAAAAAAACCTCATACATGAAATGTCATAGAATTGTGATATCTGTATGAAATATTGAGGCCACAGGTAGTATAGAGTGTCTGACTCTAGTCATATTTTTTTTGAAGATTTAGGAACCAAAACTCAACAAAACATCTGTGAAACTGTTGGTTTAACCCCTTAACCCCCTAACCCCTTAATGATGCTCGATGGAAATTTTCCGTCAAGGCAGACCTACCCTTAACGACGCTTGACGGAAAATTTCCGTCAATTACTAAAGTTAACGCCAGATCGCCAAAATCACGGCGATCGTGGGGTTAACGCAGTTGCTGGCTGCCTCGGCATTTGAGGAAGCCCAGCAACAGCCAATAGCGCTGTCCCAGCACATGTGATCGCTGTGACTCCTCCCTCCACCTCTGTGTGTGATTAGAAGTGGAGAGAGAGACGGATCGTTTGAAACTTTGTGTCCCTGACAGACACAAAGTTAAAAGTAAAAAAAAAAAACTTACTACTCTTCTTTTTAAAATTAACAAGGGTTTAACCCTTTGATCACTGACAACAGTGATCACAATACTGATCACAGTACTTTACTGTGATCAGAGTTTGTTTTTTTAACCCTCAGGGGTTAACTTTATTTTTTTTTAACCCTCTGGGGTTAAATATATTTAATTTTTTTTTTACTATTATTTTCAGTTAATTAGTTAGCTGGGGTGGATTGAAGCTAGGGGGAATTGGAGAATCTAGCATTAGTGTAGCTAGGAAGCTGAAAAGTTTCAGAAAGATATTAAAAGTTTGTAAAAGGTATTAAAAGTTTATAAAAGTATAAAAAAAGTGAAAAAAGAGAAAAAAAAAGTAGTTTATTTTAAGTCAAAGCATTTCTGCTATGCTAGGTGTAAGCACTGTGTTTAGCGGTGATCTGATTTCTGTTTTTACCCACAGGGGTTCATTTTAAAAAAAAGTTTTTAGATGTTTTAGAAAGTTTTTAAGAGTTTTAAAAAAGTGAAAAAAGTATTAAAAAAAGTTCAGAAAACAAAAAAGGTATAAAAAAGTAAAAAAAAAACAAAAATAAACGTTATTTAGTTAATGTTAAGCTTTCACCATGCTTAGAAGGTTTAGTGCCGAGGAGGCATATAATATATTAGCAGCCGACTCAGAGGCAACCGACACTGCCTCAGAGAGTGCAGAGGGTGACTATGTGCCAGACACAGATGAAGAAAGTGACGATACCCCTGGTACTGCTCCTGGCGCTGATATCTGGTTGCCCTCTAACAATTTTGTCCCCGACATCCCTCTGCTCACTGTGACTCCTGGTATTCAGGGAGACGTGACCAGCTATAACTCCCAGGATTTTATGAAGCTGTTCCTTGGGGATGATTTTTTTAGGGCAGGTAGTTACACAGACAAATATTTATGCAGCGCAGTATCTGGCACAAAATGCAACAAGTCACCTTGCCACAAAAGGGAGCTGGTACCCCACCAATGTGCCAGAGTTAAAACAGTTCTGGGCACTAACCATGCTAATGGGAATTATAAAAAAGCCCAGCATCCGAATGTACTGGTCCAAAAACCCAGTATGCAATACTCCTATTTTCTCTCAGACCATGAGTAGGCCCAGATACGAATCAGTACTGCGTTTTCTGCACTTCAATGATAATTCGAAGTGCGACCCCAAAGATCATCCGCAGTATGACAAACTTTATAAAATCCACCCCCTAATTAACCATTTCAATAAAGAATTTGGCATCATTTATACTCCCCAAAATAATATATGTATTGACGAGTCCCTAATGAAATACAAGGGTAGACTGGTGTTCAAGCAAAGATCCCAGTATGGCATCAAGCTATACAAATTATGTGAAAGTAGCAGTGGGTATGTTTATACCTTCAGAGTATATGAAGGTAAAGATAGCCACCGGGATCCCCCAGGTTGCCCTGATGTAGTTGGGACTAGTGGAAAAATAGTTTGGGATCTAATGAACCCACTACTGAACAAGGGGTACCACCTCTACCTTGATAATTATTACAATAGCATACCCCTCCAAAAAATGCTATTTGTTTTGAGACTGTGGTATGCGGCACTATCCGCAAGACACGCACTGGCTTCCCCAAGTCTCTGACAGAGAAAAAAATTAAAAAGGGGGAAACGGCTGCTCTATGCCAGGACGAACTGCTGGCTCTTAAATACAGAGACAAAAAGGAGGTGTTCATACTGACTACCATGCACAGTGAACACACACGCATGGTCGCAGTTCGTGGCAGACAGGAAACAAGACGGCTGCCTGTCTGCATTAAGCAATACAATAAACACATGGGGGGAGTTGACCTGTCTGATCAACTGCTGCAGCCATATCTGATAATGAGAAAGACCAGGGCCTGGTATAAGAAAGTGGGCATTTATTTAATGCAAATGGCTACTCACAATGCATTCATCCTTTTCAAAAAGGCAAATCCTCAGCTGAAATGTACTTTTCTTACATTTCAGTTTCTGCTAATTTCTGTGCTGCTCACTGAGTGCCACAGTGGAGAGCCATCAGCAGAGATATTCAGATGAGAAGACACCCACTATTCCACCAATGACTTTAAGGGATTAGCCCTATATAAGATGTTTTATGTGTTAGCTTGTTAGGGTGCTGTTTTTACTTGATGTACCTGTTACTGGATAATTATTGAAAGAGGTCCCTGAGGAAGTCCTGTTTTGTATAAGGACGAAACGCGTAGGACCAATACCTTTTATCTACATTTGTTTTTACTATTTTATTTCATTTTGTACACCCTCTTAAAATCCTTGTAAGTGAATAAATTGCCTTTGGAGTATTCCGTTTTGGTTGCTGTTTCCTTGGAATCTTTGGCTGACCTGGATCCCATATTGGCTATCACTGGAGGAGGGAAAATCAAAAAGACAAAACCCCCCCGTTTCCATCAAGGGGAGGCACCCATAACACGCTTAATTTTTCTGGAATATGTGAGTGCATATTAACCACTGAAAGTTTTAAACAGTTTTGTAGCAATATTTGCACTATGTTTTGTCCTTCTTTATAGGTATACTAGCAGATACCCAAAATAGCCCATCAATTACACAGATCACTTCTGCTTTTGGATACCACCAACCCTCCCAAAAAAGACCCCCCAGAAAAGGTGCAGGCTGTGTTACCAGAGAGGCATTCGAACAGAGACCAGTTTCTACTGCCCTGATTGTCCCTCTCAGCCTGGCCTTTGTATTGGGAACTGTTTCATACTCAGGGTCAATAAATTCTCAATACAATTAATATTCTTGTTGTAGTTCTTCTGTTATTTGACCACTGACTATATATATATTTGTGTGAAGGGCTCATGATGGTAAAGAGTAATAAGACCTTAATAAGTGTAGGAAGGTATAAAAGTAGCAAGTCGGTTGTGGTGTGCCGGAACCGACGATGAGGTAGGCCTGAAAATAAAGAGGGCCCACCAAGAAGAGATGTAATAAAAGGAGTTTGATAAAGAGGAGTGGGTGGGAGGGTGATGCAACGCTGACCTCGAAGGTATGGAGCCAGGTAAGGGGTGTCCCTTAAGTAGGGAAGGGGTGTGTCATACGCCCCTCCCACAAACACAGGCCAAAAGGCCTTACTACTTGTGTGAAGGGCTCATGATGGTAAAGAGTAATAAGACCTTAATAAGTGTAGGAAGGTATAAAAGTAGCAAGTCGGTTGTGGTGTGCTGGAACCGACGATGAGGTAGGCCTGAAAATAAAGAGGGCAAAAATAGAAATTTCAATATTTAATACAAACTACCAATATACATACTTTTAACAAGACATGTTCTGAAAAGCATTTCTTACTTCTTGTACAGGGTTAGGAATGTATCGTGTGTAAGCGGATGATTTCCAGCGCCCCAGTGTCTTGATAACATGAACCGGTATGTTTACACTGGAGGCTGTGGAGGCCGCTCCTATGCGGAAGGAGTGGCCTGAATAGTTAGCTGGCTTGAGTCCCAGCTGTGTTAGTAAGGACCTGACGTGGGTCATGAAGTTGGTAGTAGTGAGAACTGAACCTCGTAGAACAAAAAGTGGTTGTGATGGCGGTGCCTTGAGACTCTCTGTATAAGAGTCCAGTATCTGGACGGGGCACCATCTGTTGTGAGTCGGATAGTATTTAACCTCTACGGGTGGAGCATGTTGACTGTTTTTGGAATGAGGTAGTGTCAGGATATAATAGTCCATGTGTTTGGTTAAGTGCGAATGGAGCAGTAGGTCAGTGGATTGTGTTGTATTGATGGCGGTAAATTCTCTAGGTCTCAGAAACCCATAAAAAGCCACGTAAATTGCTGTTTTGATGACTAGAGTTGTGTTGATGGAGAAGGGTTTTAGATCTAGTAGTTGTGATAATTCCTTAAAGATATGAAAATCTATAGGAAGCCTCTGTGCTGTATGCGGGGGTTCTGATCTTTGTATACCCCTAAGGATGTTCTTGATTTGGTATGATGACATGAAACTTGAGTTGTTGGGTTGTAATGTCAGCATGTGATGTTGGATGCCTGTAAGATATAGTTTGATTGTGTTGTAAGAAAGTTTGAGTTTGATGTTGCAAAAAGAGGCAAAACCTAAAAAAGATGTCATGATGAACGGTTGTAATATGTTGTGTTCCAAAAGGAATCTTTTGAATAAACGGAAAGCTCTGTTGTAGGTTTTCCTGGTATTTGTAGATAGAGCTAGTTGGGACAAAGTTCTGCAATGTTGCATGATAACGTCTAGTCCATTACTAGCTGATGGAACAGTGGAGTGGCCGTGGCTGTGAGCGCGGCTGATGGGAGAAGTTGATGAAAGACCTGGAATTTAAAACGAGACAAATTATCAGCTGCCTTGTTACATATGCCTGGAATATGAACACAATGCAAGAAGAAATTATGACATGCTGCCAACCAAGTGAGTTTCCTCAAAAATCTCATGATAGTAAGGGATTTGGAGCGACCTTTGTTAATAATGTAACAGGTTGCTTGGTTGTCTGAGTAACACCTTACTGATTAACCTGTCCATAGATGTCCCCATGCCACGGCAGCCGCCACGATGGGGTATATCTCAAAAAGAGCTGAGGTAGAGGAAAAACGCTCCAGGTCCTGAACTTCTGAAGGCCAGCTGCCCCAAAGCCATTCGTTCCCAAATATCGCTGCAAAACCTGTGGTAGACGCCGCGTCTGTCCAAACAGTAGGAGAGGTGTCAGACAATTGAGGGAGGAACATGCTTTTACCATTCCAGGTGGTTAAAAAGTTTCTCCACATGAGAAGGTCTGCCGTGGCTTGGGTATCTAGGGATAATCTGTGTGCATCATGTAGAAACAGTGGGAACATGCTGAGGAGACGTGAGATGAAAGCACGGCCTTGAGGTATAATACGCATGGCAAAATTGAGTGACCCCAGTAAAGATTGTCATTCTTTGCGGTTACAAGTGCGTAGTTGTATATAGAAGTTGATGTTTGTCAGGATGTTTTCTACCTTAGTTCGTGGTAGGCTAGCTTGCATGTTGGCCGAGTCTAGCATGATGCCCAGGAAAGTGATGATGGTATCTGGGCCTTCGGTCTTGGTAGGGGAGACTGGGACCCCCAACTGGTTGAATAGGCTGACGGTTTCTTTGAGGCTACTGGGAGGGGAGGAATTCTCCTCGACCATTAGGAAATCGTGCAGATAATGTATGACTGTAGGGCATCTGGATATATTGAGTAGCAACCAGCATAGAGTTTCGGCAAATATGGCTGGACTACTTTTAGAACCAAAAGTTAGGCGTGAGAAGAAGTAGTAGTTCCCTGCCCACTTGATGCCATGTAGGTGCCACAGTGTGGGGTGGATTGGTAGTAGTTTGAATGCATTTGTTATATCGGTCTTGCTGAGCCATGCACCGACTCCTGCCTGTATGATAGCCGTAATGGCGTGATCTATAGTGGAATATTGCAGGGAAAATTCCTCCGATGGTATTAGGGAGTTGAGGCTAGGAGTGGTAGAGGTGTGTGGTGCCGACAAATCGATAATAAGTCTCTGCTTGTTGGAAGATTTCCCTGTGACAACCCCGATAGGGTTTGTCCTCCATGTAGTGAAAGGAGGGGATTGAAAAGGCCCCAATAAGAAACCTTCTGTCACTTCTTTAGCTTTGAGTGTGTCAACAGCTGTAGGGTTGTGTTGGGCGGATTGTAGATTTGGACATTCCAGGATTCCTGAAGGCATATGTATGATACCCGTGTGGAATCCTTCTGATAGACCAGAGATTATGAAATCTACTAAATGTGTAGATGGATGCTGTGACAGAAATGTCGAAAGTAGGGATATGTTTATAGACGTTAGGTACTGTTTGGGATACATTTTATTGGGACACATGATTTTTGCATGTGCCCTGAAACATTTTGAGCATATATGCAATAAACGACAACCGCTGTAATTACATGTACCAACATTAAAGTTATTACATATCTGGGATTTGCCCAGAAACTTGATAGGTCTACCCAGTTTGTCTTTAGCTATTTTCTCCGTAGGACCAGCGGAGCTAGGTCCTTGCAAGTGGGTATACTCGTTAGCAGTGGTGGGACAAAAATTTGCCGAATGAGACATGGAGGAGCAGTATGCACAAGCCGGCGTCCTTAGACCTGCAAAGTGTCTGCAGAATATCACTGTGTCTATCTTACTCCAGTTGGACCTTGTCCCGTACTGTGAGAAGGCGCCTGACACTTTCGCAGAAAAAGATCTATGGTAATCGTAGAATGCCGATCCACCATATTTATTGCCCAGGTCCACCAGCCTGTGCATATACATGTCAAATTCTTCACGCCTGTGTGGATAAACGGCACATATGACATCCCGGTAGATGCCAAAAGCCAACACAAATTCCGGGATGGTGAGTTTCCTGTTTAGGCGTGCATCCCTGGACTTGACCACCACAGAAATATCCTCATACGCATAAGTTTTATGCTCCACCACATCCTGGGAGGCAATTAGTAGTGCAGCTAAGTTGACATCTTTACCTTCCAGGATGTCTTTCTTAAGGTGCTCAGGTATCATATGGGCAGGGTTAACCTCTTGCTCGTCAGAGGTGGTGGCTGGAGAAACTAGTGGCAACTCGACCAGTGGCGGAGGGGTCACAGTGGCTGACCCAGCCATGGTAAGGGCTGTGGTGACCGATTCCAGTTTCTCCAGCCTGGAGTTGACCTTGCCCATGGATGACATGAGGGATGTAAGCATGCCGTGTATATCTGTCGGGTTGGACTGGCTAGTCCCTTCCCCTGCATCAGAGTTATCAGTTGAGGTGTGCAACAGATTGTATAGTTCCGCTTTCCTGGCAGTAGCGGGGAAAGGAATGTGTCGCCTCCTGAGTTCGCTGGTAATGCGAGGGATTGTCCATGACCTGAACGATGCAGGACTAGCCATGTCTTCTTCCGGTGATGGGGTATTTGGTCTAACCGGAGTGCTCGGGATGGAGAAATCCTCTAACCCTTCTTGAGACATACTAGATGAGAAAATATATCGTTAGGGTGTTGAAAACCCCAGGGGATGTACTGGCGGGCTAACTATGCCGGCTAAGGCGAAAAATTTATCTTGTTCTTTGGTGACCGGTGAGGCCCTGCTAGTTGCCAAGTGGCTATGAGAGGCTCTATCTATGCATTGGCGCGAGGGGATGTTGAGGCCACCCATCGTAGTGGCAGGAATACGTAGGCCTCTCGGTGATAATAAAAGAAAAACAGGGAAGGGAGTGACAGGTGACGCCCTCTCTATAATGCGAGGCGGCTAACTCACGTGTGGCTCGAGGGGCGTTTGCCTCCGAAACGTTGAGGCAGGGTGTTGGCCTCGCGGACCGCTAACCTATATGCAGTATGCCAAGAGGGGAGATACCTATTTGGGCCTATACCCCTGATTGCCAGTACTCTAAGTCCTATGTAGGGAGAACGTATGTGATACGTGAGCAGGCTTACGTACCTGATAGTATGTATACGTATATGAAACGTCAGGTAAAGAACAACCTGGATAAACCTAAATGGGTAAAAATAGAATTGATAGTATGAGAATTGGATCCTGTGATACTAATGTAGACTAGAAATGCTATCGTAGAATTTGACCGTATGTGTAGGAGTGGAAATTTTGAGCATGGTAGTCACCTGCCTGATATGTTATGGGGTAACACCGGAACGCAGGGATTTACCCTGGTAGTGGGTGCGTATAATGTGTCTACCTGGTGACCAAAATTATCAATATATATGGCCATGCTACTGTAGTATTCCTGGTGCCGGGAGTTTTATGTGATTTATCCAGTATAGATTAAATAAACCTTGATATAAATTCAAAGATGTGGGTGAGGGGGCCTGGTAGAAAATATGAAACTTGACAATATGCAGAAAAAGTAGATGTATGAGTGGTTGAAACCGAAAGTGTGATTCAACCCGACAATTTGTGATATTGTGACCGTGTTCTTGTATACTCGATATATCGTTGAGTACATGCAGAAAGGTCAGAAGTGTACGTGCCATGTAATCGTGTGTACATGGATGTGACAACGTAATATACAGAAATACCTTTAGAGAAAGTTTATCACTTTTATGTACTATAACTGCTATATAATTTAATGAGAAACATGAATTATTGTATAAAGTCAGGATAACATAACAAATAATTAGATTTAAATAACATATCCTATGGATTGTACATAAACAGGTAAATAACCGACCTATATTATCTATATATATGTATACAGGCTGTGCTGAATTTCAAGCTATGAAAGGAATAGCGATGTGAATGACATGAGCAAACTGCCGTGAGCATATATCGCTGAATAACCAGAACTGTTTGATACAGAAAATATGCGAAAGTTACGTGTATGAGTAATGCAGAAAACCGAAAGACAGTTAGTTCGAATGATTACTTATGCTATGAGACAACGACTTGAAACGAAGTGGGTACTGGTGAATGAGTACCATTCGTAAAGAAACTAATGAAAAGACTATTAGCCGCCAAGTGTAGCTGGCCGTAAAGTGTTAGGCCGTAAAGTGTTAGGCCGTAAAGTGTTAGGCCATAAAGTAAGGCCTGGTTAACAGCGCGACGCCGTGGGAATGATCCAGGCGTCGAACTTACGATTTGGAAGTCACTAGGACGTAGTCTGCGACGAAGACCGGATTCGTGAGGAGCTGGACGGGCGGAAAACCTGTAAGGAATCCTGGACACAGTTACACCGGACGAAAACCGCGGGATTTTTGAAAAGCAAGATGGCGCCGCACGTGAACCGGAAGTGGATTCTCATGCAACGCTGACCTCGAAGGTATGGAGCCAGGTAAGGGGTGTCCCTTAAGTAGGGAAGGGGTGTGTCATATGCCCCTCCCACAAACACAGGCCAAAAGGCCTTACTACATATATATATATATATATATTTTTTTTTTTACTTTTATTTAGTTAATTGGGGTGCATATGCTAGGGGTAAAAATGCAATAAAAAAAATCCACAAAAATAAAATAACATTATTATAACATTGTTATGTTAAAGTTCTTGTGTAAAAAGTTCAAAATGCTTAGGACGTACTGTTAGAGAATTCTGACAGCGGATTCAGAGGTGACAGACAGTGCCTTAGAGATTGACCCAAAATGGGACATGGACCCAGCATGAAAATTCAAAGTTTAGAACAAACCTGAAATGGCCGAGTCTCAAATTTGCCCCTTCAACATCCACATATAACTGGGAAAGGTACACACGGGGGTATTGCTGTACTTAGATGACATAGCTGAGTGACATATGAAGCGTTATACTGCCGTAGCACACCTAAGGATTGTAAACTATGCAGTAAAATCTCAAAGTGTGTGTCAAAAAGGCAGAAAAAATGCTTACTACTACTAGACTTGGTACTTACTAGCAAAAAAATGATCCCACCCTAAGGTTCAAAATGAGCCTTTTGAAATACCCTGGGGTGTCTTCTTTAAAAAATGGTAGGCCTTTGTGGGGGAAGTTTGAATAAGCAACCTGCTATTAGACCCCAAAATGAGTCATAAACCTTTAAAATTCTGTAAAAACTGAAATGGTCAGGTCTCCTATATGGCAGTGTAGCTTTAGGAAATACGGCCAAAGGCATACATTGGGAGTATCGTTTTACTCACAGGAGATAGCTCAGCATAATTTGGGTTGTTTGATCATATTGGAACATATCAAATATACAAAATGGCCAGCACAAATGTAATGCATAAGTTAAAAATGTGAAAAAAAAATTTTTACCACAAAATTTGACATATAATGGTGAAAAAATGGCGACGTGTTAAGGCACAATATATGCCATATGAGATAACCTGGAGTGTCTACTTTCACAAATGGTAGGCCTTTTTGCGGTTATTGAAACAGTCAAACTGCTATAATGGCCCAAATTGAAACATAAGCCCTGCAAATCCGTCTCTCAAAATTCTACTCTAAAAACTGAAATGGTCAGGTCTCCTTTATGGCACTGTAGCGTCATGAAATAGTGTCAAAGACATACATTGGGGGTATTGTTTTACTCAGAAGACTTAGATGAGCATAATTAGGGGTGTTTGATCATAGTGGAACATATCAAATATACAAAATGCCCAGCACAGATGTAATGCTTAAGTAAAAAATGCGAAAAATATTTTTTTACCACAAACTTTGACATATAATGGTGAAGAAATGGCGACGTGTTAAGGCACAATAAATGCCATATGAGATACCCTGGAGTGTCTACTTTCACAAATGTTAGGCCTTTTTGCGGTTATTGAAACAGTCAAACTGCTATAATGGCCCAAATTGAAACATAAGCCTTGCAAATCTGTCTCTCAAAATTCTACTCTAAAAACTGAAATGGTCATGTCTACCTTATGGCACTGTAGCATCACGAAATAGTGTCAAAGACATACATTGGGGTATTGTTTTACTCAGAAGACTTAGCTGAGCATAATTAGGGGTATTTAACCCCTTAACGCCGTTTAAAAGGGCTTTAAAGCCGGTGCGGCGGCATAGAACGCCGTAATGGCTGAAGCCCCTGGAGCCTTGAGAATACTCACCTCCGCTGTGATCCTCTTCTGGAGGGCTGCCTAACAGCCCAGGCAGCCCTCCCACGGCAAAAGAAGCCCCCGGGGGCCATGTGATCACTCTTGAAGAGCGATCACATGGCCCCCTATAGCTGGCTGTGGATCTGCCAGCAGGGGGACTGTCTGAAATGTCAGACAGTCCCACTGCTGGGGGGTAGTGTAAAAAAATAAATAATTAAACATGTTAAAATAAAATAGAAATGTATTTTTTTTTACAGTAAGTGCAATAAGGATATGGAATTATTTGCCGGAAGAGGTGGTTTTGTCAGAGTCTATACAGATGTTTAAACTGCAATTGGATAAATACTTGCAAAAACACAGGGATATAATTTCTAATTAGTGGGTTAATAGCTGCTTGATCCAAGGAGACAGCTGACTGCTATTTTGGGGTCAAGAAGGAATTTTTTCCTAGTTTGTTGCAAAATTGGAAGCGCTTCAGACTGGGTTTTTTGCCTTCTTTTGAATCAACAGCAAAAGCATATGTGAGGAAGGCTGAACTTGATGGACGCAAGTCTCTTTTCAACTATATAACTATGTAACTATATATATAATATATGTACGTATGTTATATATATATATAATATATATACATATTATATATATGTAACGTCATACAAAGTGTATTTTAATATTAATATAAGTACATATATTAGTATTAAAATACACTTATTTGTATATATACGTATAAAAAACAATAATAAATAAATAAAATAATAAAATTAATAAATAAAATATTGAAACAAAATTTAATATAAATTATATATTCATATGTAATTTCATTCTAACTGTATTTTGTTATTAATATATATATATATATATATATTGGTAACAAAATACACTTAGAATGACATTCTATAAATATCTATCTATATATAAAATACAAATAACTGCAAATATATATATATATAGATAAATACATATAATTATATAAACAATTACATTAGTATACACGTAGAATTTAAATACCCATAAATGCATATATATTAAAATTCTACATGTATATTTAAGTAATCTTTTAACATAATTATGTGATTTGATTAATTAAAATTTGATTGACATGCCTGACAACACAGGGAGAAAGTGCAGAGAATTTAATTCGCAAGCACTATATTTGACCCTGTAACTCTCCAAGACACCATAAAACCTGCACATGGGGGGTACTGTTTTACTCGGGAGACTTCACTGAACTCAAATATTAGTGTTTCAAACTGGTAAATTGTATTACAACAATGATATTTTAAGTAAAAGTGACTTTTTTTTGCATTTTTTACAAACAAACTGCACTTTTATGGACTATATTATTGTTGTAATATGTTTTACTGTTTTAAAACACTAATATTTGTGTTTAGTGAAGTCTCCCGAGAATAACAGTACCCTCCATGTACAGGTTTTATGGTGTTTTGGAAAGTTAGAGAGTCACATATAAGGCTTGCATTTCATTTTTTTGACATTGAAATTTGCCAGATTGGTTATGTTCCCTTTGAGAGAGTATGGTAGCCCAGGAATGAGAATTACCCCCATGATGGCATACCATTTGCAAAAGTAGACAACCCGAGGTATTGCAAGTGGGGTATGTCCAGTCTTTCTTAGTAGCCACTTAGTCACAAACACTGGCCAAATATTCGTTTTTTGCTTTTTTCACACAAAAACAAATATGAACGCTAACTTTGGCCAGTGTTATGACATTCACAGCTAAAATGTCAGACGGAAATACAAATTAAAAAAAAATCATATTTTCTCACATTTTTTACATTTTATTCATAATAAATTATGTTCCATATATGAAAAGTTAATGATAAATTAAAGCCATGTTTCTCCTGAACAAAATCATATATAATAAGTGTGGGTTCATATAATATGAAAGAGGGGAACTACGGTTGAACAGACATAAAGCGCATATTCCAGTATTTGTTTACGTTTTGTTTTGATCAGAATGTGCACTATTGACTCCGTCCTGAAGGGGTTAAGGACTGAGCCAATGTAATAACAAATAAACCGTGCAATGTGGGCGCTCGAGTATAATATAGTGAAGAACCTGAGTACACTAAGCAGCTCAACACACGTGAAGTTACCTCCAACCTTAACACAATAACATGCAAAAGAGTGGGGTGGTATAAGTAGGACAAAAGGTCACAACAAACAAGACCCAGTGGAGCGCTAATAAAAATAACTTTAACTCACCCTTGTAATAAGAAAATCTAAAAGAAGAGAAATAAATAGAGACAATGGTGTAGTATATATGGACTTGATGTTCTTAGCAAGAAGGACTGTAAATGTAACAAACTCACATGGCTTAGAGCCTGGGGAAGATAGGCTCAAATCGTAAACGTAGAGGTATTTTAAAGCAAATACCAAACTTCTTCAATAGCTGTATTGCAATCCTCGAAGAAAAGGAAAGAAAGGACAATGGACCAAAGTCCTAGTGTGTTATCCTTAATACCAATGTAATAATAAAAGAGCTTTTAGAGAGCCAATCCAAACTGGGCTCTCAGTATAATAGGCTATATGCCTTTAAGAGGGCACAACTCTTCTTTGTTTTCAGGAAAAAATAAATGCAGGTCATGGAGCTCATATGAAGAATAAAAGAAAATTATTTATTATAAAAACTTACATAAAATGCAAATCAAAGTCCCATCAAATAATGGTTTAAATATGAGTCCTCGTCCGAGACGCGTTTCGCCTTATAGAAAGGCTTTTTCAGTCAGTGTCCTGCTTGAATTTTCCCTCCGGTTAAATAGCCACAAGGTCCGTTCCTATTGGTTCCGGCCATCTTCTTTCCTTACTTCCGGCTCGCCAAATAAGGTGAGGGGTATCCAGTTCATCTGTTAAGAATGTTCGTAATTGCGGAAGTGACGTATCGCACTTACCGCAACGTCACTTCCGTTTAGTCACAATCGCCATCTTTGTCATTGGCAAACTTCATGTCTTCGAGCACATCTTTACATCACTTGTATGCTCGGTATTGTGTGTAAATACAGACATAAAAGGCAAAAAAGACATCAGTCTAGTACAGTGACGGCGAACCTTTTTGAGCCCGAGTGCCCAGACCGTAATACATGCCAATTTTTTTCCCTCAAAGTGCCAAAACGGCAATTAAACCTGAATACTGAGGTTTAAGTTTAGAAAAAACAACTCATACAGTTGTCCGAACTAATTAACATCTCTGTGTGTGTATTAAGCAGTTTGTGTGTGTGCTCGGCAGTCTGTCTGTATGTGTATTAAGCAGTCTGTCTGTATGTGTATTTTGCAGTCTGTCTGTATTTAGCAGACTGCTGAATACACACACACACAGACTGCTGAGCACACAGTCTGCTAAATACACACACAGACTGCTAAATACACACACACACAGACTGCTGAGTACACACACACACACACACACACACAGACTGCTGAGCACACAGTCTGCTAAATACACACACAGACTGCTAAATACACACACACACAGACTGCTGAGTACACACACACACACACACACACACACAGACTGCTGAGTGTACACACACACAGACTGCTGAGTGTACACACACACAGACTGCTGAGTGTACACACACACACAGACTGCTGAGTGTACACACACACACAGACTGCTGAGTGTACACACACACACACAGACTGCTGAGTGTACACACACTGCATTGAGGGATACAGTGTATGTGTTTGTGTGTGGGGTGATGTGTTTGTGTGTAGGGTGATGTGTATGTGTGGGGAGTGATGTGTGTGGGTGGTGTGTGTGTGTGTGGGGGGGGGGTGGGGGGGTGGGGTGATGTGTGTGTGTGTGTGGGGTGGTGTGTGTGTTTGTGTGGGGTGATGTGCGTGTGTTTGTGTGGGGTGATGTGTGTTTGCGTGTGTGGGGTGATATGTGTAGGGCAGGGGTGCTGTGTGTATGTCGTCCCCCCTCCCCCCACTGTTTTCTTTCCCCCCATCCCTCCCTCAGTTTTTGCCCCCATCCCTCCCTCAGTTTTCTTTCCCCCATCCCACACTCAGTTTTCTCCCCCATCTCTCCCTCAGTTTTCTCCCCCCATCTCTCCCTCAGTTTTCTTCCTCCTCCCATCTCTCCCTCAGTTTTCTCCCCATCTCTCCCTCAGTTGTCTTCCTCCTCCCATCTCTCCCTCAGTTTTCTTCCTCCTCCCATCTCTCCCTCAGTTTTCTTCCCCCTTCAATTTTCTTTCTACCTCCCATCCCTCCCTTAGTTTTCACCCCCCCCACACACACTTGTCCTTGATCTCCTACCTTGTAGCGTGGCCGAGCGCACTGCGGAGCTCAGTTTCCTGTACCCAGCCGGACAGGAAGTGCTCTCTCTGTGAGCACTCCATTTCCGTCCGTCCGGGTACAGGAAACATAAGTTCCTGTACCGCGGCGCGCTCGGCCACGCTAGACAGTGTGCCTGGCTATGCGCTCACCTCCTGCCGGTCACTCCGGTTTTGCGCCCACCAGGCGGGTGCGCCCTAAGGCGGGTGCGCCCTAAGGCGGCCACTTGTGCTGCCTTATGGATGCGCCGGCAGAGCGCACCCTCCCTCCGGCGACCTGTGGCCGCGTGCCCACAGAGGGGGCTCGGCATGCCACCTGTGGCACGCGTGCCATAGGTTCGCCAGCACTGGTCTAGTATCTTAACCCCCATAAGTATATCTTCATAATTATAGTAAAACAATGAAACAGATTAAGTATAAGCCTGATGTAATTCCCAAACACATTAATGATTATTATAAACATAAAGGGAGGGGGGAACTGAAAATATCAGTCTAATATGATAAACATTTGCATATATCACTCATATGGAGCAAATTGTCATATTGTCCAAATGCATAGGTTATATTAGTGCATAAATCAGTATTGAGTGATATTGCTACCATAAAAAAAAAAAAAATTACAAAAAATGAATATTTCAAAAATTAAATTGCAAACGTCATTGTTCATCGATCTGTAGTGGAAACTATGTGAAAAGACTGAGAGAAAAAAAAGGGAGGGGAAGCAGAAAATGGAGGGGAAAACAAAATCACTCATAAAAAATGACAAAGTTCAAAATCATAATTTAGACCTTTTGGATATAAAGTGTCTATTTGAAAAATCCATTTCATCTCAGCTTTACCCATTTTTTTCACCAAATTGTCCCCTCTCCAATCTGTAACTATTTTTTGAATACCCATAAATGTCATACCTTTGGGATCACTGTTGTGTGTGTTTTTAAAATGAAGTGATACATTATGTTTTATGAATCCTTTTTTTTAAATTTCTGACGTGTTCCTGTATCCTCACCTGAAGAGGGCGTGTAGTCCGCCCAATATATAGGAGGCCGCATGGGCACGTCAGCATGTAAATTACTTTTTTAGTAAGGCAAGTAATGATGTCTTTTATTTTATAGTTCTTATTGGGATTATTGGGATCTGGAAATTCCCTAATTACTCTTTTACGATTGCTGGTGTTTTTGCAAGCACCACAGACCCCACAACCATAAAAGCCTTTGGATTCATTAAAAGGGTTTGTAACTTCTTTGGCCCTATTCGAATTATTGTTAGAGAGACTGTTTCTTAAATTCGATACTCCCCTATAGATGATTTTAGGTCGTTCCGGTAGGAGAATGTTTAATGTCTCATCACTTTTGAGGATAGGCCAGTGTTTGCAAATTACTTTTTTGACTTGTTTACTCTGAATATTAAAGTCACAAATGAAGGCCAGTTCGTTATCTACAGAAGTAGTTGGTTTCTCTTTATATTTCAAAAGAGCTTCTCTTTCTTTAAGACTTATCTCATCGTAGGCATTGTCAAGTAGCTGTTTATCATAACCCTTATCTGAAAAATCGGTCATAATTGTTTGTGCTTGTTCTTGAAACATGGCAATATCAGTACAGTTGCGTCTCACTCTGAGAAGTTGCGCCTTTGGTGTGTTAAGGAGCCAGGGTGAGTAATGGCAACTACTGCCTTCAATGTAACTGTTCACATCGACCTTTTTGAAAAAGGTACTGGTTTTGATAGTATTATTCTCAATAAAAATATTGAGATCCAAAATTCAATTGAATTTTTGCTACTATTTCTGGTGAGTTTGATACCCCAGTCATTATTGTCGATTTGTGAAAAAAAAGAGATCAAGGGACTCACTGCTACCCTTCCAAACGAAAAAGATGTTGTCTATATAGCGGTTAGTCCCTTGATTTTTATTGAGAATAATACTATCAAACCCAAGGTATTGCAAACAACCCAACAACCCAAGGTATTGCAAATGGGGTATGTCCAGTCTTTTTTATTAGCCACTTAGTCACAAACACTGTCCAAATTTTGTGTTAATATTTGTTTGTGTGTGAAAAATGCAAAAAACAGATTTGAACTATAATTTTGTCCAGTGCTTGTAACTAAGCGGCTACTAAAAAGACTGGACATATCCCATTTGCAATATCTTGGGTTTTCTACTTTTGCAAATGGTATGCCATCATTGAGGTAATTCTCATTCCTGGGCTACTATACGGTCTCAAAAGACAACGTAACCAATCTGGTGAATTCCAATGTGAAAAAACTGAAACACAAGCCTTATATTTGACTCAGTAACTTTTGAAAACACCATAAAACATGTACATGAAGGGTACTGTTATACTTAGGAGACTTTGCTGAACACAAATATTAGTGTTTCAAAACCGTAATACGTATCACAAGAATTATATTGTCAGTGTAAGTGACATTTGTGTGTGAAAAATGCAAAAAAAAAATCACTTTCGCTGATGATATCATCGTTGTAATACATTTTACTGTTTTGAAACACTAATATTTGTGTTCAGCGAAGTCTCACAAGTAAAATAGTACCCCCCATGTACAGGTTTTTGGTGTCTTGGAAAGTAGCAGGGTTAAATATAGTGCTAGCAAATTAAATTCTCTGGACTTTCTGCCAGGGTTATCAGCAAATTGTAATTAATAAAATTACTTAATTATGTACAAATATTACATAAATATATATGTAGAATTAAACAAAATTTGTAAAAATTATTTTTATTTATATATAGGTATATTTATAGTGATATATACATATATATTTATTTTTATAGATATATATAATATTTTGTTCTAAGTGTATATTGATATATATATATATATATATATATATATATTAATATAAAAATACAGTTAGAACGAAAATTACACACTTTTTTTAAAATCATTATTTAATTTTTAATTTTTAACGTATTTATATTTTTATTTTTATTTTATATATTAAATATATATACATACATATATAATTATATATACTTATTTAATATCATTCTACGTGTATTTTGATATTAATATATATATATACATATATATATATATATATAAAATTACATATATACATATATATATATATATATATATATTAATATTAAAATGCGCTTAGACAGTGTATTTGGATGTTAGTGTAAGTGTTTTTGCTCACTTGTGCCTTTATAAAGAGAATCTATAACATTTGCATAGCAGACTGAACCCATCAGGGCAGTCCAGAACTGAAATGCCAATAAGTTCTTCATCAGAGATACAGCAATCCAGGATGATCGTGTTGGCCTTCTTTGTGCCTCGTCCAGGTGTGCTGTATCTCTTGTGCAGAGAGAGCTTACCAGTATGTCGGTTCTGGACTTCTCTTATGGGTGGGACTTACCAAATAGCCAGTTACTGAGTTCCTAATCTTTTGCCCATTCTCATTGTAGTGGACCACGGGTTACCTGACTGGTTACCTCCGCTATTACCTTCCTTCACCACTCTGGAACCATCAGCACAAGTAAATACCCATTCCCCCAGTAACCAGACAAGACATAGTCCTGGGAATCAAGCTGAACTGAACTGTTTAATGGGACATGGTACAGCCAATTTATCCGCAGATCCAGCAGGAGGTCTCCATACAATTACACAAATCTTTCACCAATGGGAATACAGAACAGGTCACAGAGAAAGAACTACAAAGCAACAAAGTGATTCCTCACACTAGTTACCACCTCCCCCTGTGCCAACACACCATGACAACAAAAGGTTATCTTGGTTGGACCCCCTGTCCCTTTAGAGCAATCTCTGGTTACATCAACACAGCCCTTTGCTGTAGTAGTTAGACTTGATGGCTCCCACAGCAGGTGGTCACTCCCAGTGCAGCATTTAACTTGATTAACACACAGAATACATTTCATACCTAACTATACTTTATAGTTCATAGAGCTGCTGCACCCCCCCACTTTGTTGACCCACAGCTGCAAATACAAACACACACATTGCTCTATGTAGAATGAAGGTACACAATACAGCGGTTTCTAGATACATGGAAACCCGTTACAAAAATGGCGTGCCACAAGCTAGAGTCGCATTCTCCCTGAGCTCTGTCAAAATTTCCCAAAATAACAGTTTTTTCTCTGTGGAAACCAATGTTAATTCTTGACACTAAGCATCGAGCTAGTGGATCCAACATGGGTCGCAAGAATAAAAAACCCAAAGCTGAAAAGAGCCCACAGATTCGGGATATCAGTGAGCTGTTCCGCAGCTTGCAGAAGGCAGCGTGGGACAACATGGCGCTCCTTGAAGAGGGCTCCTCATACACTTCCGAGAACCTCGCCTTTGCGCTACAACTAAAACAGCCCTATTGGAGGCCTCACATGGCACCCACGATTCTAGGCTTGTTAAGGTGGAAAAGGAGATAGCAGACTTGCAGCAACAGCACCAATGGGCTGAACGCAGAATGGATGCCGTGGAGGGCCACCAGAGAAGGTACAACTTGAAGATAATGGGAGTACCTGAGTCTCTAGGGATGGTGGACTTACCCCACTTCATACGGCGGTTCATTGCTGCCTCCCTGCCTCCCAAGACTGCCAAAGCTGTGAAGTTAGACCGAAACCGACAGGTGCATCTCCCTCTGCTGTTCCAGACCTCATTCTCCGGTTCTAATCCCTGCTGGATAGGGCTCTGCTCAAGGCAGCGTTACGGGGTAAGAGCCACTTTGCTGATCTTTACGGACATCATGAGAAACACCCTCAACTGGTGCAGATCTCTGCAACCACTGCTGCAATTACTGCATGCTAGAAACATTCCCTATTGCTGGGGATCACCCAGAGCCATCCTACTCACTTCACAGGGTACGACTTACTGTGCAGGAACTTACCAAGAATTAGAAAACCATATGCGGGCGCAAGGCCTTGTTCTGTTGATGTGGGAGGCTGTGGCAGGCTTGTCACACATTGATCCAACGACGATCCAAAAGTTCACTCCCCTGGCAGTGCCATCCCCCTTGTCTTCTAGAGCAGTGACCTAAGTACCTGGTGGACTTTAGGGGGCTGATGTCCCTGGACAGGAGTTTCTGCGCTCACAGAGACTTGGATAAGGATACCACCGATCAGCTCCGTTTACATCTTTTGTTTTTCTTGTTGACAAGTT
Source organism: Pelobates fuscus (assembly GCF_036172605.1). Taxonomy (NCBI): domain Eukaryota; kingdom Metazoa; phylum Chordata; class Amphibia; order Anura; family Pelobatidae; genus Pelobates; species Pelobates fuscus. The sequence continues at coordinate 129,585,979 of NC_086318.1, read as the reverse complement.
TTTTTTGTGTTTTTTCTTAACCACAGTATTCACACAGTTAATATTTCTGCTTCACTACCACACTGTGGGGCAACAAATTCACTAGACAGCGTATGCCTTATATCAGGCTTATAACTGTACCTAGTTACACAGGCTCACAGCTTTAGTTGGGTGATACTTAGACTACTTTGCTAGACACAATTCGTTCTCTCTTACCCTCCCTCCCCCCTCCCATATCCTCCTATCGTCAATGGCTATGTACAAGGTGAAGACTCACAATACTACTCTAAAGGGGGAATACCCATTATGGGGGCAGCCAAGTCTTTGTAGGACATACATATCCTGCAATCTTACTTAGGACCTATTGGGGAACATTAGTCTGTACTTACTCTCTAGAGCTTCTCTTATAACACAAAACCCTCATTCCACACTTTTCTCAGGCATTGTATTTAGACACCACTTTTCCTCTATTCCAGGTATAATCCAAATACTGTCTCTGTTGTGTTGATGCTATGCTCTGTACCGTACTGATTGATCAAGTCTGTTATACTATGTATATACTATTGTAGAGTGAGACAAAATAAAGAATACAAATAAAAATAAAAAAAATGAGGGTCACAAAGCTACACTCTTTAAAATAAATAAATAAAATAATATTAATTAGGATTGACTATCAGCCAGTTATAAATCCATGATTTTTTTTGTACCTTAGTGAACAACTTAAAGTTGACTTTCAACCCTTGACTCAGGTGAACCATTTGATTGCAATCAGCGCAGAGTACTTTGACACAACATACAGATCTTGGCACTTACATCTTGACCACAGAAATTTATTTCTGAATAACCACATCATAAAAATGAACTACAAATAAAATAAAAATAATAAAAAAAGATGCGCTAAGAATAAAATCACTTAATATTTTTTTTTTTTTACTAATTCGTGCTTTAGCTGACAAAAACAAATTCAACATATATGTTTCTGAATATACTTTTGGAACAGTGAAAAATAGTGTTACCTCTTACAGCCCTTATTATTTACCATTTATTGGTCTATTGTTTTTCTGTTTTTCTTTCTTGGCACTTCACAATGCCTGAAGATATATATGAGTATGTATATGTGTGTATTATGTATTATATTGGCCTGCTACATTGCAGCAGTTTTATGTGGTTTGGTTGAGTTTGTGCGTCTATAGATTTTAAAGAGTTGCATGGAAATTGGAGAAATAGAGCTTCTCTACTTTTTTGAGTATTTTGAGAAATTCTAACCTTAATGTCACTACGAATGTCACAAGATAAGATCTTGGGGAGTGAAGTGATCTTGTCCTGGGATGTACTGTGCTCTTCAAGTTGACAGAGGCATATAAAAACAATTTTTTGCCACCATGGGTCTGGATTGAAAAGGAAGTATTAAATGCACGTTCTTAAAAGAACACTCCAAGCTCCATAATTACTAACAACTGCAGCTGTTATAATAAGATCTTAATACCTATTGTAAAGTGCTACGGACTTTGTTGGAGCTATATAACTATAATAATAATAATTAACTTGCATCCTTACAGGTGTCCGTGGCTGCATGCTCAGTATCTGGTCTTCTCCATCTGGAGATACTGGCTGTTATTGTTTTGGCTGAGAGCTGAGCATGGACATGCATTGTTCTGCTTTCTACTGCTGGTGGAGACCAGGTGCATCTGATGCGACACTAGAGCCCAGCAGACCTAGATGAGTTGTCAAACAGGGATACAAGTGATATATTACCATGGGATGGATCTAGACCACTCTTGGCACTCTAGCCACTATAACAGTAGCGCTGTTTATGGTCTATGGAGTGTTCCTTTAACAGTTTTTTTTTTACTGGGTTACTGGGTGCTTGTTGGCTGTTGTACCCTATGGAGTATATTTATTTAAATCATATTACAAGACATCCTTTTCCTGTCATTGGTGGTATTTTTATCCATCATAATGGCTGGGAAGGACGGGTTAGTCCTGAGCTATTCACTGGGTTCCTACATGCATTCAATTCCTTTCATCTCCACACACATGAATTGGACAAAGGCAGGGTTGATAATGCTTTACCCCTTGGTTAATCTTTTAATCTTTTTGTTTTGTAGCATCCCCCTATTCAGAGCAGTGGATAAGGTGAGACAGACATTTGATTCTTATAATTGATCATGTGTTCTATTAGAATTCATATATTTAATGCTCAATACTGAGCCACATAAACAGTTAAAGGAACACTAAGCACAAAACAACCTTAGCTTACTAAAGCGGTTTTGGTGTATAGATCATGCGCCTGCAGTCTCACTGCTCAATTCTCAGCCATTTATGAGCTAAATAACTTTGTTCCTCTCTATGCAGTCCTAGCTACACCTCTCCTGACTGACTGTGATTGACACAACTTGCATGAAAACAATGGTTTAATTTTTAATCAGAATAGTGTGTATAGTTTAGAATTTTTTTTCTTCTGCTAATTAAATCTTAATGACAAACTCAAGATTCTTGCAGGCTCTAGAAGGCTACTAACAGAGCAGGAGATAAGATATTCTACATTAAACATGTTCAATAAACAAAGTTTAAACATTAGATCTCTCTTTACAGGAAATGTGTAGGGAGACTGTATAGTTCACATGCAAGGAGATGTGGCAAGGGCTGCATAAACAAAGCGAATGACACAGAATTGAGCTGTGAGACTGCAGAAACACGATCTATACACCAAAAACCACTCCATGAAACAAGATTTGTTTTGGTGTTTATAGTATTTCTTTTAATTTAAACAGTCTTGCCAGTCATAATAGAAATGAGTGATGCTTTTTTATGGCTAGTGTGACATTACAATCTGAATATAGGTTATGTCAAATTGGTTTCTTTTGTTTCCAAATACACAGTTTCACTGTGGTCAAAACATTTATTTTCTGCTGAAACAAGGTGCTAAGTATAATCTAGGCTTGGCTCTGGTAATTATTATTATTATTATTATTGCCATTTATATAGCGCCAACAGATTCCGTAGCGCTTTACAATATTTTGAGAGGGGGGGATGTAACAATAAATAAGACAATTACAAGAAAACTTACAGGAATAATAGGTTGAAGAGGACCCTGCTCAAATGAGCTTACAGTCTATAGGAGGTGGGGTATTAGAAACATTAGGATAGGAAATATCAAGTAGGAGTGAAGCAGAGCTGGAGGAGAGAGCAAAGCACTATCCCATAGGGACAGGTATGTAAGGGAGAGATTACTCTGGGAGGCCATACGCTTTCCTGAAGAGATGGGATTTAAGGCCCTTCTTAAATGATTGAAGACTAGGGGAGAGTCTGATGGCAGTAGGCAAGTTATTCCATAGGAGAGGAGCCGCCCGTGAGAAGTCCTGCAAGCGTGAGTTGGCCGTACGGGTGCGAGCAGCGGTCAGGAGGTGGTCGCGGGCAGAGCGGAGAGTACGAGGAGGGGCATACCTCTGGATCAGTGAAGAGATATAAGAGGGGCTGGAATTGTTCAGTGCTTTAAATGTATGGGTTAGCACTTTGAATTGACTCCTATAGGATACAGGGAGCCAATGTAAGGACTGGCAGAGGGGCGAGGTGTGAGAGGACCGACTGGATAGGAAAATCAGTCTAGCTGCAGCATTCATTACAGACTGTAGCGGGGCAGTACGGCTTTTGGGGAGACCAATCAGGAGAGGGTTACAGTAATCCATGCGGGATATTACTAGAGCATGGACAAGCTCCTTGGTAGCATCTTGCGTAATTCAACTGATATGTGTGCAGAATATGTTAATAAAGAAAATCTATCCATCCATCCAGTTACAAATTCATAAAATTGTGATAGGATCCTGAAAAACCTATACCATCTGGAAAGAGTGTTACCATAATGGGTCATACTTGGTCAAACAAACTGAATGGTCATTAGCCTAGTGACTCAATCTAAAGAACTAGAATTTCCTAATAATAAACCTGTAGCACTTGTAACATTACTCAGCGAGTCATACTTATATACTTTAATTATGCTTAATTCCCAAAGCAATGCTTTTAAGTGGATATCACCTTAGAATGTCTGCTTAATTTTTTGGATGAAGAATGATGATTCAGTGTTTACCCATTCAACTTGTGCACAGTTAAGAACATAATGCCACTTGTTTAACCATACTCTTCACCTACCCAAATTATTTAAAACATACAATCATCTCAGTTTAAATATACAAGAGAACTTCTTGAGAATGACAGTATGAATAATTACGCACAACAGAGACTGGCAGGAACAGATGCTAAAAACATTGTGTTCTAGCAAAAGGTTTATTATACCATGCTATGCAAATAAGCATCTGTGCTCTTTGAGAAGTACGGTCACCTGCATGAACAGGATAGAGTTGAAAAAATCTGACATCAGACTTGTCCATTAAATATTTCTTCAATTGTTCTCTCTCAGCATTGTAATTTAATCCAATAAAACCTCAAATTGGAAACCGTTTGACCAGGGCTTTATCAGAACAATTTTAACAGATTGTTTGGTTTCTTATTGAAATTCCTTAATTTCTTAAATACTTTGTTTCTACATTTTTTTCCCCTGCTTTTTTTACAATTTGATTTGCAGAACTTATGTCAGAGCACATGAACATATTTTCTTTGAAACAGTGTGCATCTGTTTAATAAAATGTACAATTAATATAAGAATGCAGGGAGAATATAAACTGAGAGAGCTTTTTTCAAGCTGAAGGATTGCACATTTGTGCTTTGCATCCACACCAAAGAAAATCATTAGGATATACTTCTTTAAGTGGCCTATGTCTCAAACCCAATAAATAATCAACATATACAATCTTACTAACGCGTTTCACCTTACAACATTTTTAACGTGCTGACATTTTTTCTCCTGAATTGTTTGACTGTATACACCCTTTAAATATATCTGTTTGCCATATTGAATCTGCAGTCAGGTATCCTGCTGTCATATTGGAAATACTGAGAAGTTTGCAATGTTTGTGGACACCATTTTGGATTATACTTGCAATGCTTTGAAGATGACCTATTGGATCGCATTAATAATATTGCAATATATGTTGCATCCATGAAAATAGAATAATTGTTTATGACATGTGATCTGCAGTTCTGTTTCTATTGTCTTTATCTGAGGTAAGGCTGAAGGGCATTTAAGTTTTTTGCCAAACTAAATATGCCTGTAATTCATTTAAACACAAAAGCTCTAGAACACTATTATCAAATAGAAGGATGTAGAATATGTCCATGGATCTAAATCAATAAAATGGCTAGATTCAGCATATCTCTGTTAATTAAATTAATGCAATTAAAGTAGGGCTTTTCAATCCCAGAGTTAAATAGTTTATCACTTGTAGTAGAATCTAGTACTTGGCATTGTATAGGTTAAATATATAAAAGGATCTAAGCCTTAGAGTAATCTAAAACATTAGACAAGCTAAAAGATTAAGATTCCCCTGAATATTATAACATGGATATTATAGCAGCTGCATCTGCTATTGCTTGGCTGTGACAACAAGGGCTTGATTCTAACAGATTACATGTAATTGATAGCATATTTCCCCATAAATGTCTGTTGGAGAATTGATATTCTGTTACCAGAATTAAGTTAATAATTTGAAACAGAATAAGAGCCTTAATTATGAAATCAAACCTAGACTGCATGCTCTGCTGGGCAACAATTTCGCAGTGGCTAAATTTTTTTTCTATATAAGTGTGTTTATTATTAGCCAGGTATGTCATTATTATTCTTAATAAGCTGCAAGGAATTTATATTTTCCTTTATTCATTAATAATAAAACACATTTATATATTGCCTTTTCAGACAAAAATTCAACACCGCTACTACAGGCATGGAAACAATTCCCCTACCATAACGAACACTAGCCAAAGCAAGTTTAAGAAATACATATTTAATATCCAGTCACTTAATCTTATGTTTTAATGAAAATGTCTAATTAGTTCAATTTGCGGTGCACAGTTTCCATCGCAACAGCTTGCAGGTTACATGTGGTCAGTATAATATGACTTGAAGACAGCTCTGCTTTAGAACCACACACGAGAAGATATATCACTTTTCCTAATTTATATTAAGCTAAACCGTAAAACTTATTATAAGTCAAGTAAAAATGGAAATGTGCAATAGTAAAATGACTTAAATTTTCCATTAAAACATTTAAATGCTGGCAGTGGGTTTATGCGTGTAATATTGATTGCCTTATTAACACCATGGCAATGGCATCCACAGTACTGCAATTCTGGCAGCGACATAGTTGATGATACCATTTCTTAGGTAATTTCCAAAGATGCACATTTTAGCTCAATATTTACTTTTCTATAAATCTTTGCATAAATGTTCTCATCTTGTAACGATTGCGCTGCGAACTGCTTTTTTTTTTTTCATTTTAATCAACTACAATTAAAAAGTGCTTTCTACATCCAATGTGTTAATTCACAAAACAGAGAATTGCTGTGAATTGTAAGTGGAATTTGCTAATTCAAAGGGAAAACAGTGACAAATAGAAATTTATTATAATTTTTATTTGTCACTGTAATAAAACTTATAAGTGGCATTACTATTCAAAAGCAAAGTCAAGTTCAGAAAAAGGCCAGTAAAAGGCCAGGTTTCAAAATTATCATTCCTTGACACCAGATGGACCATGGTATAGTCACAACTACTAATATATTCATTTGATAATACTTAATCAATTAGTTATGGTAGCAGGCTAAAGAAATACTTCAAATGCCATAAACACTACAGCTATGCTCAGGAGTCCTGCCCGAGTAATCTATCAAACCATTTTAGAACGGTTTGTCAACTTACCGTAGTCCTGTAAGGTGCCTGTGGCCGATGCCATGCATTCGAATTTTCCTTGCAGGAGAACCTGGTTAGCTCGACTAAGCTACGCAGGGCTCTGCAGGGGTGAGAATGTGAGCATGGGCGTCCGCAGGAATTTTTCCAGTGGGGGGCATAATTGTAATGACATCCATTACTCGACCCCTTTTTGCAGGGCTGGACTGGGGATAGAAGCAGCCCTGGAAAAAATGTATACCAGCCCCATAAGTCATTGTAGTGTGTGTGTGTGTATATATATATATATATATATATATATAGATAAATCCAAGGTGCTTGCACTCCATGTATATAATGACTGTGATGCCCGGTGCGATTCCAGCAAAAAAAATCATAGGTATCCAAAAAAAACAGAATGCACTCCAGGTTCTTTGTAAAGTAAAATTTAACTTTTAATTCATGTACAAAATAACTTTTTTTTTTTTGTATATGAATTAAAAGTTAACTTTTACTTTACAAAGACCCTGGAGTGCATTCCGTTTTTTTGGATACATATATATATGTGTGTGTGTGCGCGTGTCTGAGTGTATGTATGTATGTATGTATATGTGTGTGTGTGTGTGTATATATATATATATGAATTTTCTCATCCCTCCTGGGTGGTATGTTTATTCCTTATTCTCGGGTCCTCTACAAGAGACTTGTGAGGGTTCTGCGCAGTATCTTAGCTATTCCTGTCCCAACTGAAATCTGTTGAAGCCACTCCCCCAACTTGGGAGTCACAGCACCGAGTGCTCCTATCACAACTGGGACTACTACCGCCTTCACTTTTCACATCCTTTCTAGTTCTTCTTTCAGTCCTTGGTATTTGTCCACCTTCTCATGTTCCTTCTTCCTGATGTTTTAGTCAATGGGTATTGCCACATCCACCACAATTGCAATCTTTCGCTCCTTGTCTACCACCACGATTTCTGGTCGGTTGGCCAGCACTTGTTTGTCTGTCTGGATCTTGAAGTCCCACATGATCTTAGCCCTGTCATACTCAACTTCCCTTTGTGGTATCTCCCATCTGGACTTCGACAGGTCCAATCCATATTCTGTGCAGATGTTTCGGTACACAATCCCAGCAACTTGGTTGTGTCTCTCCGTGTATGCTGTTCCTGCTAACATCTTCCATCCGGCTACTAGGTGCTGGACTGACTAAGAGGCCTCTTTGCACAGCCTGCACCTTGGGTCTTCCCTGGTGTGGCAGACTCCAGCTTATATTGATCTGGTGCTGAGTGCCTGCTCCTGTGCTGCTAGGAATAGTACCTCAGTGCTGTATTTGAGTCCTGCCTTTGCACCTCTTAGGATTTTGTCATGTGGGCCACATCAAAGAACAAAAGAGGAAGATCTAGAGAGAGATAGAAAACTCCTAATCTCTATTAAGATCGACCAGAGTAGGTAACCCCTTCCTAATAGAAATACTAAAACTTAACCTTTAATGGAAATAAAATAAAATAAAACGAAATAAACACCAATTGTACAAATAACTAAGAAAACAAAAAATAATAATACAAAAAATAGTTTAAAAAGGAGTGGTCTCTAAATAACTGTGGTAATGGACAATAGATATTGTGGAAAAATCAGCTATCGTCCTTCAAAAACCACCTATAGATAGAGACTAGAGTCCAGACTATTCCCAAATACGGGGAGGTATAGAGAGGTAAAGGGAGAAAGTTGGAATATGAATAAGGTTAACCCTTAAAACTCGTGAAATAAAGGAATTAAACCATACATGAGAAAAATTCTTATAGTATACTGGCTAGCAAGTGCTAAACAAACTTAGTACTAAGCACTTATAGCAAAAAACCTAGGTCCTTAGGTGGAATGGTTAGCAACACTAAAAAACTGTTGCATGTAAGCTAACAAGTGGGTACTGTAACAAAATACCACTGCCAAATTAACATTTGTAGCAAAAAAAACCCTGTATCCAATAACCAACTGGACCTCAAAGTTTACAGTAAAAAAATATTCGGCTAAATGATATTGCCGACAGAGACACTCTCCCCCTAATATCCCTCTTGGAAAAACCTCAATAGTTGCAATATAAGAAGCAAAACTATCTAGTCTAGACTAAAGGCTCGAGGTCTGGAACTCACTCCTAAACTAGCTACCTGACGCGCGTTTCAGCGCTATAATTGCGCCTTCATCAGAGGTACAAAAGGCCACATCCACTATCTGCGGGTGGTAAACCCAATGGAGAGGTTTGTCTTGCCAAGGAACCAACTCTTTTTCTGCATTCTCGATCTGTGGAAGTCTCAGGCATTTCCTTAGCAGTTTGTCTTTGGGAGCCATCTTCATGATGTACTTGTGAATGCTCTGTGTTTCATCCAGGACTGTGGCCTTGACACTCATCAGGCCCCGACCTCCTACCTTCCGGCAAATGTACAGTCTCTGGGTGCTGGATTTCGTGTGGAATCCTCCATTCATATTCAGTAGTTTCCTGGTCCTGACATCCATGGTGACTAGTTCTTCTCTTGGCCAGGTTATTATTACAGCGGGGAACCTGCTGACCGGTCGGGCATATGTGTTGATGGCTTGGATCTTGTTCTTGCCATTGAGCTGGGACTTCAAAATAAGGGATAAGTGCACTTGTTAGATTTTCAAAAGGTGTATTAGAATTTAGAAAATGCAGACACAGACAATCTCACTGACACAAGCACACAAGCTCATTGATATACAGGCTCACAGACAGACAATCTCTTTGACACAAACATGCTCACTGCAGAAATGCTCACTGACACACATGCTCATTACAGACAAACTCACCTACACACACAAGCTCACTACAGACAAGCTCACTGACACACACAAGCTCAATGACACACATACACATACACACTACAGACAAGCTCACTGACACACACATACTCCCTACAGACAAACTCACTGACTCACACATGCTCACTAAAGACAAGTTAACTGACACACATGCTCACTTACAGACAAGCGCAACACAAACACACATACAAGCTCACTCACTAGCAGGCACACACACACACAAACGCACACACAATCACTGAAGCCTACCTGTCACAGGCTGTTGGAGACTGGGAGCACTGGGAGGTGAAGTCTCCATGTTCTGTCCTCTTGGTGAGGTCATCAGCATAAGTGCAAGGGCGGAGCTTGCATGCCAGAGGTGGGGCCTGAATGTGGGAGTGGAGCATAAAGGCACAAAATGACTGGGGATTCAGAAGGGAGCCTCACAGTGCTTCCTCCGGCCTCCTGGAAGATTAAATGCCCCCAGCACATCCTTCCAGCCCCCAGCAATTCCTTTCTTTTTTCCCTCGGACTGAGCTGTCAAAGTCCAATGGAAAATTGCCTGTGGGGAGGGGGCAAGTTGAAAAATCCAGGGGGTGGGCTAGTGTTCCTCCCTTTGACCCCCACTACAGACGCCCCTGAATGTGAGCTGAATGCTCTCAGCTAATGAACACAGCCGTCTTTCAGAATCTGCTTAAAGGAAAACTGTCACCACCAAATATATTTTTTAATATAATAATTCTAACATCAAGTTTTGAAATAAAATAGATTTTTTTAAAATGGAGAATATGTAAAAAAGAAATTAGAAAAAATGCATTATTGCTTTTAGTACACGACAGGATACTTCAGTCATATACATCCACCTTGGGTCAGACAGTTTGAAACCCGAAAGTTAATCTCTATGGTCTTTCTTTTTTCTGTACAGGGAGTGAAGCAGGGAAGATCACGGAGATTAGCTGTAATAACAAAAAAAGGACTATCCAACTACAGTTGCCCAATCACGTTTAACATACACTTTTAAGAGGCTCCCCAGTTCCCGCAAACGTAGGCAGTGGGTGGAGGTTCTAATAATATAAAATTCACATGCAAGTCTCAAGAAAAGTGAGATAGCATATGAAAGCTTGTATAAGGGATTTTCCCATCATGCAAGCTCATTTAAGTGGAACCCTCGATTGGTGAGTTTTGATTCTTTTGCCTAGTGATTTTTTGTGAGTCATCCTCTTTTTTATTTTAAGAGTTGAATCAGGACCTAATGGATTTTTGTTTTACCATTTGTTTTGGGCTGAAAAAAAAAGATTTAAGAAGAAAGAAGACATCTAATAATTTTTTTCAACAATAATTTAGTGGACCCACTTTACTATTATTAGGGCAGGTGGAGTCGGCAGGCATATTTTACAGGTAGGTTGCTACTGTCTTGGGGACCCTTAAGCATCTGGGGAGTGGACAATGGTGACAATTTTAAAGGGGGTAGGTGGTATGTCCGCGGCCCCTTCTATATTTAATTGTAACCCCTACCCACTGCCAATGGGTGGGGGCTGGGGGACAGTCACTTTAATTTTAATACAATGACCAGACACTAGCTGCTTGCTGTTTAGCAGACATTGTTCCACTTGTGGAATGGGTGGAAACATGAGGTAGTTGTAAAACCTCCTTTGTACTAATCTATGGGTCATGTTAGCATTCATAAGCTTCATTTGTAACCCCTTAAGGACCAAACTTCTGGAATAAAAGGGAATCATGACATGTCACACATGTCATGTGTCCTTAAGGGGATATATAATTTTAATGACGAACATGGTTAGTCATTCGAAAAAAGCCGATACATATGCTTCCTAAGCACATTTATCCGAGGATTTTCTCAAGCAGCCAACTCATTTATTGGGTTTGATTGCAAGAATTTCAACTGGCATTAAATCCCATAAAAGTTTGATAAAAATTGTTGGCCAAAAACAGTTAATAGTGTTAGACATGACTTTGCCCATAGATCTAGGCCATAGTATGATGATTCCTTGCATCATAGTGATGTCATATGTGATGCTATAAGACTGTTGGCGACAACAGAAAAATGAATACTTCAGGGCGCAACAAAATCTAAAAAATACTTTTACTAATCACTGCCTTGAAGTATCCAACTTATAAGCCTCACAGTATAAAGCAATACTTTTTCCACCAAAGTACTATTTCTTGGTGAAGTGTTGGGTGTGTAGTTCATCCAGCATTTAAATTAGTAACTTTGAATTAATATTGCATACTGGGAAAACAAATAACATAGTAAATGCTAACATATTATCTAATATATTTTTACTTCTAAAAATATGTATTCTGTTTATGGAGTACAATAACTGATGCTCTATGGATATTTTTGAGCCATGGTAAACAAACTGCTATTATTTTCTTAATTTCACATATAACATCATTTCATGCAGGCTGTCAATGGCATATTTACCACTGCTTGCTACAATACTGCAATATATCTGGGTCTAATGTCTGTGCTGTTACATATTAATCCCAGAATTTGTCTCTTTTTGGTATATTTCATTTGCCTTTGTAGAAGCATTCCCGAATGAACATTTAAAGCAGCAGTATTTCTTATCCTATTCCTTGTACGAAAGAATACATCAGATCCATTGCCGCCTGCTACAGACCTTGCAATGCAACAAGGTTAAATGGTATTGACATTTAGTTAAAGCTGTCAGAACAGAAAAAAATACAACTCCTAGACTAGACTGCTAAGGAATACACAATATATTAATGATGCTAGTGATTCTGCTATTGTGTTCTAATGACTAGGCTTGTATAATGTTATCAATTATAACCCTTAACCTTCCACTGCTTTAATTGTTAAGATTGCTCTGTTACAGGGTCAGAATTGCCATATTAAATGCTACAAGGAGATTTCATTAAAATAAATAAATAGATCATGGGATGGGCCACTGGTTTATTTTGCGTACGGTTTGACTGATTATAGAAAAGTTTAATCTGGCTTTTTTTTCACAATCACATGTTAAAGTTTTAAACTTTAAATCAAGTTCTTAGTTTTTTTTTGTATTTTTTTTTTTTCGGCAGGCTTCAGCATTTATCTTTACAGCATTTCAATTTCAGCAGAGATTTGTCCTGGACCTACTCTGCAGAGAGCTCTAATCACTGACTCAGGCTGTTCTTATCCTGTAACATCTTCCTCCAAAAACCAAAAGTCTGTAATGCAGCAATGCATTAAATCTTTCCAAAAGCTTAGAGTTTTACTTATGATTAGGTGAAATCTAAAGAGCTTTGTTAGAACCAGACAATATATTTTGAGAGGCTATGTTTCCTCTTGAAAGCACATTTAAATAAATTATATATTACAGGACTGTATTGAATTATTTCTTCTTTGTAGAAGACTTGTTTCATAAACACCCTTGGTTAAAGGCATATTATAGTCTCCCTAAAATTAGAAAATATGAAACTGGAATCATAATAGCCATTTGCTTCACTGTTCTTTAATGCCGGCACTGTTCTTTACAAATAAACAGTGATACAGGGTTAAATAAAATGTTCAATTAGTATTTGTTCTGCATATTACGTTATTTTAAATAAATGCTTGCAGTGAGCCCCGCACTTTTAAATCGAGGTAGTTTAATTATAGTATGTCATTAGGAGAAACATTCTTGATTTAAAAGCGTTATGTGAAATGTACATTTATTAGTTACATTTGCCTGCATAGCATAGAACAGATCTACTTTAATATGCAGCATGTATCTACGAATCCGGTGTGTAATTTACCAATCTGACATCCATAGGGGGTGATTAGAAAATTACTATGCAGTAACATATCTCAGCAGCAAAATGGAGGACATCTGCCTAATCCTTATTTGCACATAGGCGTAGTGGCATCATTATTAAAGGAAAGGGAAGAGTAAGTGCTAATCTTAAAACGTGACATTGTTTGTTAAAATAATGAGGTTTAAAGAAACAAAGTGAACTCTTCTCTGACATTATAATATGCCACGCAAACAAGAGATTAAGAGAGATTTATTAAAGGCTATTTGGCTGCTCTGTTTATAAAACTACCGTCGGCTATGTAAATGAAAATATACACATTTTCTTCACAAATCTGTATTGTGATCTGCAAGAAATGTTCCTCCATTGTTTCATTCAACCTTGTCCTATCTATGTCTGTCCTCTCTGGTATGCCTTTATCTTGTGTATTTTATCGCTATCAAACAAACACCATAGAATCTTCTCAGTTTGTTGTGTTCTTTATGCTGATTCATCCATTTTCTTTTTATCAACACTTTTTTTTCCCCTTAGGCTTTGTGCCTTATAGACATCTCGGAATGCGAAATCACTACACTTTACATCACAATCTTTTCTGCGTCATGCTATTTTTCTTCGTACATACATCAGGCTGCTCTGACTCCTACCTATCCTTTTTTAATGCATTTCTTCACTTGTCTGAAGGAAATACAGTATTTGATTTCCAGTAAAAGTATATAACAACAATTTAGAAACTCCAGGCACCAGTTCAACGTCTATGCATGTATGGTTTAATGCAGAAATAAAATAATCCCCTTGACTGTAAGGAAGGGGAAGCATGACTGCTGTCCCACAGTAAGGGGTGGGATATATAGGGATACAATTGTTTCAGATATGGGACTGTATAAGAAGGGGTGTGGAGGGGAAGTTACTCATCATTTGCAGAAGGAAAGTCTGGAACAGGTTTACCCCTTATCCCTTCTGCTGCTTCTCTTATCCCTTCTGAAGGTCTGGACGGTCAGGAGGCAGTCTGCACTCGTCAGTGGCGTGGTGAGCTGAGAATTCCGGGCTTTCAGGAGGCAGCCTCGGGGAGCGATGGCAACAGGGAGTCGGGGCCAAGATGGCGGAGTGTGGGAAGAGTGCTCAAGGAGTCCCCCATTCTTATCCAGCTCAGGCGCAAGTGAAGGTGAAATGCAGGGCATCAGGGGCGAGTTGGAGTCGCTGGACATGATGCAGGACATCTGACGCCACAGCCCCGCCATCACGGAACCAGGAAGTATTGGGTTTTTAGCGAGTGGAGCCCCAGGAGAGCCGGGAAGGGGCTAAAGTCAGCGACTGGAGGCCATTCCAGCACCACAGGGTGTGAGAGGATGGTGCCCAGTCACATCCAAAGGTGGGAGCAGGATGGAGTCAGGCTGCAGTGCCCCCAGGGAGCCCAGCAGCCAGGAGACACGGCAGCCGGTGGACCGGGCAGCTGCCAGAAGACTCGGATTCAGGATCTCAGGAGGAGTTGGAGGACCAGGACCGAATGGGAGCTTGTGACGCCTGTCCTGTCAAATGGGCTACCATGGCAGCTCCAGTGAGCGGTGCATTGGCCAGTTTTTGCGCTTGGGGTAGTCTAGCAGAGGGACAGTGCATTAGGGGTCTCTCAAGGTCAGGATCAGGCTGCACTTGGGGGCACCTAAGGGGAATAGCTGCGCTTGCTTAGGGCTGTAATGGACAGGTTGCCAGGGACCCCAGCACCCAGACCTGTGGGTAACACACACAGGGATCGGGAATTGGTTACAAGGCTTTGCGGTTTTTGCGAGTATCGTGACCCAGCGGTTTCTGTAGTGGGCACAATTGTTGTTTGGCAATTTGGACCTTATTTGGGGTGCCTGTAAGGCCCAAGGAGGTCAGAGCTGGTTCCAGTATGACCAGCAGCTTCGGTAAAAGATGGCAGCGTGTCCTGATTTGGACTCCTGCACTCAGGATGGCAGTCGTCCCTCTTTCTTTCCAGGAGCAGCTGGAGCACTCTCCGGTGCGCTGACTGGTCAGAAAAAAGGAGTGTGTTGACTCTTCAATGAGAGCCACATCAGGGTGTACTCCTCCTGCAGGTTTAAACTTGTGTGATCACAATGAGGGGGGCTCACCCCGCAATTTGAGGCTTTAAGAAGGCAAAACAAATACTGCCTAAGTCGGGTACCCGGGATGACAGTTCGAAGGGAGAGGACTCGGTCCGGGGTAAGGAGGACATTTTGGGCAACAAGTTGGCTGAAGAGACATCTCTGGGTCGCATGACAGGGCCATTTGATTTTCTCCCTTTTCCTAACCTGCAGGTCTCTCCCTTAGGGTTGATACCGAAAAAGGAGGCTGGTTCCTTTCGCATGATTCATCACCTGTCCTACGCAGCTGGGAGTTCGGCGAATGAGGACATTGACATGGAGTTCAGTAAGGTTTGGTATGCCTCCTTCGATCGGGCGCTATTGCTGGTTAGGAGAGCGGGAGTGGGGGCACTCCTGGCAAAATCGGACATTGAATCGACATTTCGGTTGTTGCCAGTTCACTCGAAATGTTTTCTCCTTCTGGGTTGTCATTTTCAGGGGTCGTATGACATGCGCCTCCCCATGGGCTCCCCATTTCGGGTCCATATTTTGAAACGTTTGCTTCGTTTTTGGAGTGGGTAGTTGTTCAGTTTTTGGGCATTGATTCAGTTGCTCATTATCTCGATGACTTCCTATTTGTGGGTCCAGTTATTGTCATTGCTCCGTTCAGTGGCAACTTTGTTTGGCAGAAGAGCAGAAGACGGAAGGGCCGTCCACCAGGTTGTCTTTCCTGGGGATAGAAATTGACTCGGTGGACATGATTTTCCATCTGCCAGATGAAAAACTCATTGTGCTGCTGAGGCTGGTTGATCTGGTGAAGGCGGCACGAAAGGTCCAGCTGCGGACGATGCAGGTGTTGCTGGGTTACCTGGCTTTTGCTTGCAGGGTACTGCCCATGGGTTGGGCCTTTTGTCGTCATTTGTCCTTGGCGACGGTCGGGATCAGGGAAGCACACCATTTTATTTGGGTGACGTCCATGCTGCGGGCTGACTTGCAAGTATGGAGTGATTTTCTGGGTAAGTACAATGGGTGGTCATGCTTTTTGCGGGAAGCAGTCTCTAATTCAGAGTTGGACCTCTTTCCGGATGCGTCGGTTTTGGTGCTTTCTTTCGGGGTAAGTGGTATGCGGCAGCATGACTTCTAGAATGGCGTGATTTAGACGTTATGCGTAACTTAACATTTTTGGAACTTTTTCATATAGTGGTGACTCTGGCATTTTTGGAAGAGGATATTCTGGATTGTGTGGTGGTTTTTCACACTGACAATATGAGTGTGGTCCATGTGATTAACCGATCATCGTCTGCGTCTCCTCCAGTTCTGGCTCTCTTGCAACATCTGGTGCTACTAAGTTTAAGGATTAATGTGTGGATGCAGGCCCGGCATGTCCCGGTGGAGATGAATGTAGTGGCTAACTCTCTTTCTCGGTTTCAGTGGGAACGGTTTCGGGAGTTGGCTCTGGAAGTGGATCGCGAGGGTCTTCTCGCGATCTTATGGAACCTAGTTTTGGTGGCTTGATGTCCTTGGTGTCGGACTCATTGTCTGCCTCTATGTGGAAGGCATACAGGTCGGTATGGTCAGGTTGGTTGGCTTTCGTGGATGGGTCGGTGCAGCTGTCGTCTGAGACAGCCCGGTTTGAGGTTATGTTGAAGTATTTAGAGCTTTGTCTGCACAATCGTTCCTGTTTTGTTTTTTGGGATGGCGAGACATTACAAAAGAGTTTTGCCTGCAGCCGGTCCTGCGTGACTAGAGGAGTCTGAGGTGTCCCGACTGACGTTGCCCGATTTCATTGGATTTGCTGTGGCAGTTAATGGTGACGTTACCAAGTGTTTGCCATTCATCTAACGAGAGTCTTTTTTTCCAGGTGGCTTTCGTTTTTTGATTTTTCGGTGGTTTGTGGTGGGGGAGCTAGTAGCCCCCAATCACCGCTTTTTTCCCCGTTATTGTTATCCGATGTGTGCTGGTCTGATAGTTTTGTGGACTTGCATATTCGTAGTTCCAAGACTGATCAGACAGGTAGAGGTATTTGGCTTTGGGTGTGAAACAATTGGGGTGAATTTTGCCTGGTGCGGTTGTTTCATTGTTTTCTGCTGGTTCGGCCGTTGGCAGTTTCGCTGTATGTACACGCAGATGGGTAATCACTTATGCGGTTTCAGTTAGCGTCAGTGCTGGGAAAAGCATTGGTGGCTTGTGGTCGAGATCTGACCGGTTCTCTTCGACTCGGGGCAGCGACGCAAGCTAGCGTCGTGGGTTTTGCGGGGTCAGCGGTGCAGCTTTTTGGTAGATGTTCATCTAGGAGATATCAGCTGTACGTCCGGCCTCATTTGTGGTAATTTGTTTCAGGGTTTGCTCCCCGCTATTTGTGGATATTGGGACATTCAGTTTTCTATTGGGCAGCTTGACAGGAATAGTCATGTTCCTACAGACGGAACCTGGGGATTCCAGCCGAGTTAGAGAGGGTTGCTGGAGGGGTATTCGGGGGTTGTCATGGAATCAAGTTTACCTGGAGTGCGTTGCCCTTAGCAGGTTCATGTCAGGGGCTGTTACTGTTTTAAACCATGCAGGGGGTAGGGTCAGGACCGTGGATTTAGTGCACTCTGTAAAGCAGGGCAGTCAAACCTGCGCCCCCCCAGATGTTGCTGAACTACAACTCCCATGATTCCCTGGCTATCTGTTTAATTGAAAGTATCATGGGAGTTGTAGTTTGGCCACATCTTGGGGGCCGCAGGTTGGACAGGCTTGCTGTAAAGCATGACTTGGCACGTTGCTTGGCGTTGTTTTTGGAGTGTAGTCTAATATTGTCCGCGATTGTTCCATGTCCTTGCTGGCAATCCTTGCCGCATGCCAAGGGTTTGGAAAGGAGCAGGCACAAGTTCAATGTGACTATCTCTAGGTTTGTGCCTTGGGGGGGGTGTCGGTTTGACACGTGGAGCTGGAGGGGGACAATCGCAGTTTAATGAGGGCGCATGGGGTGCACCTTAATCCTATTGGCTTGGATATTTTTAATTTGGGTTTGCAAGGTGGGAATCAGGGTCAGCATCGTAGTGGCAGAGTACCTGGCCAGCACAAGTAATTCACTAGACAAGGCTTTGGGGAGTCGCAGTCTGCTAGGGCTGATGGCACAAGGCAGGCTGTACGGACTCTTGACATATATGGTTAATCTGTCTGTTGGGTAGTCACCCCAACAGCCGACACGTGGTGATAATGTTGCCGGTGTTTAAAGTTAAAGCAAATAAAGCTGTGACCATTGCCCTTATCCAATACTCTGGCATCATGTCATTATTGGGGGTAACGTGAATGTAATCTGGTTGTGTTATGCTATGATTTTTTACATTTTTTTTTGCCAATTCTTAACCCTGCCTCCTTTGTTCCACCTCACACAATACAAAATACTTTACTGCTGACCAAAAAAATCCATATCCTCAATACCCAATGAACACAAGAGACCTGAACTGTGTAAGAGCAACGACCAGTGCTTTATTTAACTTAACTTAACAATGATTACAAGCGACATCAGCCCTCTACATGGATCCCTCAGCAAAAGTTATAGGGTCAGGATTTACATCACAAAACTTTAATATAAGAAATGGGACAAGACAAGGCTGCCCACTTTCTCCGCTATTGTACATAATGGTTTTAGAACCCTTAGCAATTTCAATAAGGACAAAACAAAAGGATAAAAGGCTTCACTAACAAGGCACACCTGTGCAATAATCATGCTGTCTAATCAGCCTACAGATCAGGTAAGTGAGGAAAGGCCTATGTATACAAAGGCCTTTTTCTCTCAAATATTGTTCACAAAACTGCCTAAATCTGTGTTAGTGAGCACTTCTCCTTTGCCAAAATAATCCATCCACCTCACAGGTGTAGCGTATCAGGCTGCCCCCATCCCTCACTTACCTAATATGTAGGCTGACCCCATCCCCCACTTACCTGATCTGTAGGCTGCCCTCCAACCCTCACTTACCTAATCTGTAGGCTGCCCCCCCATCCCTCACTTACCTGATCTGTAGGCAGTCTCTGCAGTCTGGGAGTTGGATTTAGTCAGGAGAGAGAAGCAGGGATAAGATGTAGCTTCCAGTCTCTGCCCCTCTCCACACACAGCGCCATTGCATTGTATTATCAATCTCAAAAGAAAAATACTGGCACAAGCTGAAAAATCCAAGAGGGGCAAGTGCCCCCCTTTTCCCCCCTCTGCGGACGCCCATGCCCACTGTTCATGACACTGATATTCTGCAATTCAGATCTTTATACATGCAGTTTAAGTGACGCTGACAGTAGACACTATGCTTAACCATTGCCAGCATGTTGGTTTACAAAGCAAACGCAGATTAATGCCTAGCTTTTGTGAAACTATGATACGTCTCAACACTCCAGGTAGAAAATCATAACTAAGACAGACTAGGCTATTCGTTAAAATATTACTTTCTTTTTAGTTTTTCTTTAACTATCTTTATTTATTTAGTCAGATGTCAACAGTACATCAAACAAATACCAGCAGTTGAAAAACACCCAAACCTTCCCAGAAAGTAACGTCTCAATTCAAGTAGCAGTTGGTATGTAAAACCACTTATACATGGCCTCATAAGTTTGTGACCAAAATGGTTACATTCAAGGACAATTGCACCAAATATGATAAAGAGTAAATCCTATGTGAGTTTCAAAATGTGTTAAATCTCACTAATTCCTCCAATTGAATTTACTTGGGCCAGCTTAATGAAATGAGTTGGACCACTGGCCCTGTCCCCAGGAAATACAGTGCTTTAGGCTGAAGAACAGGGGAAATAATGGACTTGAACAGGAGGAGAGGTTAAAAAATGTTTTTAATGTCAAACCATTCCCTCAAAGTTACCTCAATGAATGGGTGATTGTACAGTGGTGGGCAAAGAGTGTGACGTTCCTGTAGCCAAACCACAGCAGAAAGTTTCCCTTGAATATGCCTTCTCCAAGCTTACTCGGTATGTAGTACAATCCTGGATCTGCCAGTCAAAATGCAGAGCATGCGTGTTGCTAAAGTATAACATCTGAAAGAGGGAGGTCTGACCCCAAAGATGTTTAGTAAGTCGCAGGACTTCCAGTTTCATCCTAGGTCTCCTCTCATAGTCTAGAGAGGTATAACAAAACTTTGGAAGTTTTGTGGGAATTGACTGTAAGAGATAAAGAGCCAGGGAAGCATATTCATTTTGACCGCTCTAAGCCAGGATATGTAAAGCTTGCTAACAATCTCAGGTCCAACTGAAGAGATCTAAGGTGTGGAAGGAGATTTCTGGGGTAAAGTTAATCCATGTTTTGATGGATCCATATTCCCAAGTATTTAGTCATATCCAAATGCAATTTGTTATAAATTGCATGAACATGGCACTGAGAGAACTTTTACCATAGCATACACACCAGTACATTGGTTCATTTCTTGTAATATTTGAAAAATATTTGCTTGGACTTCTGAAGGATAAGACGCTGTTTCTTGGGAAATTATATTATTCAGCCATCTTTGCACCAAAAGTAAATCTCTGAAGACTTTGAGCGCTACACCCTGCTTATGGACTGTGTCAAGATACCTAATACAGTCAAGTAGTTCACTTTCTTTTTTAATATAGTGACTGCATGTGATGATATCATTTTTAACTAATGGGACAAATAATTATTAAATACAATGAGTGAAGCCACTGAATTGACATGTCTTTTGTATGTTTTATAGCATTCATATCCTACTTTCAGTGATTTTGTCGAGCAAGTCTAGCTTTTCTTGTGTTGAAGTTGACATCGATTTATATTTCTTGTCTAATGAGATAAATGTGGCCACCCAATCTTTTGGAAATTAGCAGCAATTACTCTAGACACTCTAACACCAAGTCCATGAAGTGTATGATAAGAGCAGCCTCTGATGTCTGATCTTAAATTGAACTCCCCCGCTATTGCTTCATATGAAAGATGAATCAGGTGGAAGGTTTATCTCTGACCGATGAAGAGTAATATCTTAGATTATAAATTCACAGGTATAAAATTCATTAGAGAAACCACCAGGAAGTGCACAATAGAAGCACCTTTATCACCTCTTTTCTTTCTCAGGCTTCATGCTTTATAGTGGAACATGAAAAGAAATGGCGTGGCACTGTGATTAAGTTCATCGCCCCAATGATAGTGCCCTCAAGCCTGTAGATGCACGAACCTTAAAAATGCAGACCCCATGCATGATGAATATCTGACTTTTCCATGTCATTGGTCAAGAACAGTATGCCTATCTTTTTTCAAAATTTAGTCTCTGTTCCTTATAATTTTGTTCCAGAAAGAAATGAGAATCATGAGGACCATCCAGTCGATTGTTTGGATAAGTCAGCAAGCAGAAATATACATGAAAATACTTCAGTACTTCCCTTTGGATTTATATGTTCAAGCATTGGTTCATTCTGCTTATTCTTATCCTTATATGCCTTGTCCTGTTGATGACAAATCCTAAAACATGAATAATACAATTAAAATATAAAAAAATACAAATACAAAGATATGTTTAAGGATACAAAAATACAAATGCACTCAGATATGTTTTACAATCTGATCATAAAAAATTGTATTGTTACTTAAGAAGTTAAAATAGTTACCTAGTGAATTACAATATGGAAAACATATATATATATATATTTATTTATTTATTTATTAAAAATTCTTAAGAAACGCAGTCTTATTACCCATAGGGTCTCGATGCGCATACCAGCAATAAAAAACAGACAAAACAATATCCAGCAAACAACAGCATTATAATCACATGCATTTGGACCAAGTTAAAAATTTTCATGTCATCCCGTACGCCTGAGCAAATAAAGTTGTTTTTAAGCTCCGGCGGAACTTCAGTAGATCGTTCTCAAGCCTTACTGACAGTTGGTGGCCAGTGATAGCTTGCTTGTCTAAAGCCTTACTATATTATATATATAATTGGGCAGGCTGTGCACGCTAAAGAATAATAGCTCATAAACTAATTATGTCTCCATACTGACAATTCTCAACATGTAGCCAGTTCATCATAAACCCTATTCCTCTACTTTGCATGATAAAGTCAAAACAATTTACTTCAGCAAAAAAGATCTTATTAACATGTTATCCATTGGGGATAATATGACATAGGACTAGTGGGGTTAGATCAAACCTTGATGACAGTGTGACGGATTCTACATAACTTTGCATTTTTAATTCATTGTAGAAAGCATGGTTAGCAATACAAACACCTGTGCTATTATACATACAACTTTAAGAAGCCTTTCTTGGCTGCAATCACATTTTGCATAATTACACTATTGCTATAAAGAACACTATATTTAGATAAATTATCACATTTTATTTTCTTTAGAGCATGTTTTACCCCTTATCAATGTTAGGACGTGCCATTACATCCAACAAAAGGGGCGCAAATAAAGTCACCCTATTAATGTGCTGAGTCCCTGAAGACATATACGCATCAGAGGCCACCCAATGGGCCCCATCAGTGTGCAGACCACGTTGCAGCTTCACCAGCACTAGTTCTGCTGCTACAGATCAGGAATGTGGGGCCTGGACAAACGTGTCTCCATATTTAACTTAGTGAAAGTAGTGAAAGACTGATAGACTAGACAAGAGATTATCAATGTATAGACACAGTGATTAAATTAACGTAATCTGTACAGTCTTGCTAAACACAGAGCATATAACATTGAGGTTGAGATTAAGATTAGAGGCCCTCTAAAAGTACTCAAAAACAGAAAGGCAATAAAAAAGAAACTGGAAGGCATAGACACTCAGAGGTTGAGATTAAGATTAGAGGCCCTCTAAAAGTACTCAAAAACAGAAAGGCAATAAAAAAGAAACTGGAAGGCATAGACACTCAGCATCTAAAAAGGATATATTTAACTGCTAGCTATTCGGACTGAACCTGCTAAATTATGCTGTTGACTAGTTGATGCCAGTCACCCCAAGCCAACCCTAGAGGCCTGATGTGCAACTCCAGGAATAAGCCTCAAATGGATACTGCCAAGCTGTGGGTCAGCCACCATGATCCATCCGCTTTTTACTGGTCTTGTATAAAGATGCGAGATCTGAAGCATTCCCCAGAAAGAGCTACCTGTTGCTGCAGTACAGATTTATGCCACCTCGCCAACTTAAATGTCTAGGGCATCTCCGTCACCCCCTTCTGCTCTGTTTACAACAAGACCTGGTTTCAGAGCTTTCATGGCGATGCTTTACTGGGGAGAGAACCAGTGTGGTGGTGCCTCTATTCCGACTCCGGCCTCCAGCTTCTTTCGAAGTCTCCTCCAAAATTCATCAAATAGCTGTCACAGAGCTGAAGTGGGTCAATGTGGAACACTGGGTAAGTAGAGTAGTGTTATATCGTCTTGTTCCCCTGTTGGAGCCAGGCAAAAAATATCACTGTGTTGGACAGGGATGACCCCCTCCAGTCCTAAGGGCGAGGGGGGATAAGGAATTGCAAGGTCCACCAGGGCATGAAATACAAATATGATTACAGTTTAGAAATAAAGTGCGATAGTGCAAAACCATGTAGCTGCTATCACCAATGTTTAGTCACTCCATATAAACACACTCCAACAATAAATAAATAACATACAAGGTGTGAGCTAACAACCCCACACAATATATACTACCACTTTTGGTCTGGCATATCATGGATGCTTTCAATTATAATCTGAAATAAAAACATAAAACAGACAAAAGTGTAGTATGTACAATATAAATGAAATATGTAAGACCATATCGGTCAATCTCACATGTTGCTATCAATATAGCAGACTCAGACTGTCAGCGTATTCAACGGGTATCACCCTCTATATCCCTCTTGCCCACAGGATTTCTCTCCAATGTGACCAGCACAGTAATTCTGATTCTAGGCAGATCAAGTATAAAAGCAATTTATTTAGGGAAACATTATTCCAAACAAGGGTTTAAAAAAACATATATATACACACACAGCAGGACTAACACGTTTCAACCATCTATAGGTCTTTCTCAAAGTGCTAGTCTGTGTACTTCTGCTTTTAGTTCACATTTGCGTGGCATCTTTCCAAATTTCCGCACGCATTTCGAAACTTCCATGTTCATAGTGCATTCTTACGTTGTTCCGTCACTGACTGACTGTCTTTCAGTTTGAGAAAAAAATATTATCATTACCTTCTACCACCTGCATCTGTGGATGTAGCAGGCACCGCAAGGCCCAGCCAGGCTCGACAAAACCATGACAATGAATGGCATTTGAAAAAAGGAGGACCAGCTGCAGTAGGACTAATTTAATTTACAAACAGGGAATTAAAAAATAATAGGGAAAATGTGAATGGCAACTGATAATTCACGTACCAGTTCCACCCTTTCATTTTTTTAGAATAATCCCAATTTCACAAATTAAATAACTCCTGCTGCTAGGACACAGCTTGTTTTTTTGTTTTTTTTTTAAACTGAAGGACGATTGTTAACGCTTCAGACTGGATGTGTGAGAAAGCTTTGTTCTTGTCAGGGTGGAAGGGCTGAATGGTTTGGATAAAAAAAGAGAAAAAGGAAAATGACTACAATATACCAAATATATACACAGTCACCCTCCCAAACATGCAGTCATCCCCATCCCTAATATACACACAGTCACCCCCCATACACAGTTACCGCCGTACACACAGTCACTCCAGTATACACAGTCATTGTCAGGTCCCCTGCCCCCACACCGCTTGCGGCGACCTTGCTTACCTCATCACAGCGAGCTGCTTCATCTGGTCCTTGTCTCCAGACTGGCAGTGTGTCTGACGCTGCACGCTCCAGAGCAGCTTCCGTATATGTGTGCGCTGCACCCGGTCATGTGATCCTGGCACACAGTGATAACCTCAGAGACCACAAGGGAGGGAAGAAACTCCTCCCACGTATTGTGGTTAACACTAATTGGAGGTTAGCCAATCAGATACACCCTGTGTGTATATAAGCTAACCCTTCCCTTGCCTCAGTGCCCTGTTGTGGTCTTTGGTTTACCATTGAGCGTTGCACTTGTTATTTAGATTTCCTGGTTACTGATATTTGGCTTTGTCTCTCGTTATTCCATCTCTCTGTTTCCCTTGATCTCGGCCCATATTTTGACTATCCTTTTTTGCATAATCCGAACATTCTAAGAATCGGTATTGCAATTCTCTCTACTCTGTCCTGTCTGCGTGTTAAGGTTCCCTAGTGAACATTACAGTCACACCCCATACATGCAGTCACAGAAGTGTACACACAGTCATCCCCATCCATAATCACCTGAATTGCACATACATACAATCTCCCACCATAGTCACGCACGACTCACAGCCTTGCCAAACAATACTACGTAAATGTCAGATGTAAGCAGCCTCCCATGCACACAACACAATGTAAGCAGTTCCCACATTACACAGAGATGCACGTGCTCAAAGACATAGATGTGTACACTCAAAGACACATAAAAGAATATTCACTGCCAAATACACATCTTCAGGCACATGCTCAGATACACATGCATATTTAGATACTAACATATACTGCCAGACACACTAAGTGTATGTGTGCACCAGGCTGTTTGCATGTGCATATGTGTGCATATATTACTGGTTGTGTCTGTGTGTACAAAGAGGGTATATGTGAGACAAGGATTATAAATTATGTGGGAAAAATGGCGATATAACATATTAAGAAATGTTATTTCTTTACAACAATGTTTTCTTATCGGCAACTATTTGGTACATGATTTAAAAAAAAAAAAAAAAAAGTTTATCTGTCCAAAGAAAATTTGTTATTTTTGTTTCCATTAAATAATCTGTTATATCTGCATGACAAAACGAAAAATACTTCTAACCAATACTTACCAGGACACCCAAAATACTCGGATTCTGTTTTTTTTCTGCAAACTGATTGGCAGTGAAGAGTTAAAAAAACAATATATAATATGTATAGGGGCACTTAGAGAGAAACCTAGAAATTACAGTATTAGCAGAGCCTCTGTATCCTGACTTAACTCATTAAGGACCGCAGACGTACTAGGTACGTCGACAAAACCGGTACTAGGTACGTACGCGGCAAATATATTACTTACCCGATCGCACCGAAATGATCAGTTTATTATTTTAATAGTAGGTGTATGTTAATAGTGAGAGACAGAATAACAAAAAAAAAGCGAGAAAAACGCATGTCAAAAAAGTTATAAATTGTTTTGCATGTCAATGAGTAAAATAAATATTTAACCCCTTCGACTTAGTACTTGGTGGCAAAACCCTTGTTGGCAATCATAGAGGTCAGACGTTTCTTGTAGTTGGCCACCAGGTTTGCACACATCTCAGGAGGGATTTTGTCCCACTTCTCTTTGCAGACCCTCTCCATGTCATTAAGGTTTCGAGGCTGACGTTTGGCAACTCAAACACTTAGCTCCCTCCACAGATTTTTTTATGGGATTAAGGTCTGGAGACTAGCTATGCCATTCCAGGACCTTAATGTGCTTCTTCTTGAGCCACTCCTTTGTTGCCTTGGCTGTGTGTTTTGGGTCATCTTCATGCTGGATTACCCGTCCACGACCCATTTTCAATAAGCTGGCTGAGGGAAGGAGCCAAGAATTGATGACCGTGTCCATTGTCCCTTTGATGCAGTGCAGTTGTCCTGTCCCCTTATCAGAAAACACCCCCAAAGCATAATGTTTCCACCTCCATGTTTGACGGAGGGGTTGGTGTTCTTGGGGTCATAGGCAGAATTCCTCCTCCTCCAAACAAGGCGAGTTGAATTGATGCCAAAGAGTTCTCCTCTGAATCATTCAGATGTTCCTTGGCAAACTTCAGACGGGCATGTACATGTGCTTTCTTGAGCAGGGGGACCTTGTGGGCACTGCAGGATTCCAGTCCTTCACTGTGTAGTGTGTTACCAATTGTTTTCTTGGTGACTATTGTCATGATACCTTACCTTAATCCCGTGACCCGCAAGGTAAAGCTCTGGGTGCTGACTCACAGCATGTCGTGACGGCACAGCATGTCGGGCGCCGGCCGCTTTACATACGCCCCCTTATATGACGTGTCGCATTGATATTCCACGCTCTCTGACGTTTTGGGGACGTGGATTTAAAGCAAAACACGGTCCATTATAAAAGTGCGCCCTTTTCTTTTGTTCAGTGCCCTATTGAGGTTTACTGGTTTTTCCCTCTAGTGCTATACTGTTAGCTGTCTGTGTATTTTGGTATTTTGATTTGGCTTGTGTTATATTCTGACTATTTCTCGTTCTGGTATCCTGACTCGGCTCATTTTCTTGTTTATCCTTTTTCTGGTTCCCTGACTCAGCTATTCCTTATCATTATCCTGATCTCTGGTTTTCCTTGACTTTGGCTATTCCTCAAGTATTCTGTTTCCGTTAAACTCGGCCATTCTAAGTTTCGGTAATACATTTTCTATTTGGGTTACATTCTGCGTGCTTGGGTCACTTGTCGTGACAACTATGGTCCCAGCTGCCTTAGGATCATTAACAAGATCCTCTCGTGTAGTTCTGGGCTGATTCCTCACCATTCTCATTATCATTAAAACTTCACGAGGTGAGATCTTGCATGGAGCACCAGACCGAGGGAGACTTACAGTTATTTTGTGTTTCTTCCATTTGCAAATAATCGCACCAACTGTTGTCACCTTCTTACCAAGCTGCTTGGCGATGGTCTTCCATTCCATTCCAGCCTTGTGTAGGTCTACAATCTTGTCCTTGACATCCTTGGACAGCTCTTTGGTCTTGGCCATGGTGGAGAATTTGTCTTTTATACAGGTAACAAGCTGAGATTAGGGGCACTGCCTTTAAGAGAGTGCTCCTAATCTCAGCTCGTTACCTGTATAAAAGACACCTGGGAGACAGAAATTTTGCTGATTGATAGGGGATCAAATACTTATTTCACTCATTGACATGCAAATCAATTTATATCTTTTTTGACATGGGTTTTTCTGTATTTTATTTTGTTATTCTGTCTCTTACTGTTAACATACACCTACCATTACAATTATTGACTGATCATTTCTTTGTCAGTGGACAAACGTTCAAAATCAGCAGGGGTTCAAATATCTTTTTCCCTCACTGTACCTCTGCTAATTTCTCCTCTCTGCTGGAATAAGAAACCATTAGTATTTATAGCCCCTTTCCCCAGACATCAGAAGACACATCATGTTGGGAAGAATTACTGATTTTATTGCTCACAATGCAACATTTAATGCACAGGTCTCCAAACTATTTATCTCCCGGATACAGAGAGCCTAACACAGAAATAAAACCCTAAATAGATACAAAAAAAACTGGAACCCCTTCATGTTGTACATCACCGAATAGCCCTTGATGGAATGCCCAATCGGGGAAAATAGCGCCCTGATTCAAGGAGGTTTAAGGGAAACTACATCTCGTTAAAGTTTGGCCTGTCCGCTAGAACAGTCATAGCTGAAAACAGTTTCAGATGTTTAGAGTAATTTACCGGTACTTTAGTGGGGTCTCTTGCGGGTCGAGCTAGGACGGCTCCCCTCGGGACTGGATGTTGGACTGGATGTTGGGTGAAAAGCTCTGAAAAACCTGATGAAAGGTAACCAGGCCAAGGTGATGTTCCATAAGATACATAGACAAGTCCCATTAAAGAGTCTCGAGTACTCTGGCTCGGTGTATAGTCTGTGGACAGGGCAGAGAGGTGCTTGCTGGATACACATGGAGGGGAAGGGGACGCAGGGAGCCAGGGGAATGTTTTAATGAAATTTTAACAGTATATTTGGTGGTATCTGTCACAACTGTGGAACAAACACATAGTTCAAATTGGTTGAGAACTTAGACACTTGCTTTAAGGGGATAATGGAAAATGTTTAAATTGATGTATATATAGAACATTATACAGGGAGTGCAGAATTATTAGGCAAATGAGTATTTTGACCACATCATCCTCTTTATGCATGTTGTCTTACTCCAAGCTGTATAGGCTCGAAAGCCTACTACCAATTAAGCATATTAGGTGATGTGCATCTCTGTAATGAGAAGGGGTGTGGTCTAATGACATCAACACCCTATATCAGGTGTGCATAATTATTAGGCAACTTCCTTTCCTTTGGCAAAATGGGTCAAAAAAAGGATTTGACAGGCTCAGAAAAGTCAAAAATAGTGAGATATCTTGCAGAGGGATGCAGCACTCTTAAAATTGCAAAGCTTCTGAAGCGTGATCATCGAACAATCAAGCGTTTCATTCAAAATAGTCAACAGGGTCGCAAGAAGCGTGTGGAGAAACCAAGGCGCAAAATAACTGCCCATGAACTGAGAAAAGTCAAGCGTGCAGCTGCCAAGATGCCACTTGCCACCAGTTTGGCCATATTTCAGAGCTGCAACATCACTGGAGTGCCCAAAAGCACAAGGTGTGCAATACTCAGAGACATGGCCAAGGTAAGAAAGGCTGAAAGACGACCACCACTGAACAAGACACACAAGCTGAAACGTCAAGACTGGGCCAAGAAATATCTCAAGACTGATTTTTCTAAGGTTTTATGGACTGATGAAATGAGAGTGAGTCTTGATGGGCCAGATGGATGGATTGGTAAAGGGCAGAGAGCTCCAGTCCGACTCAGACACCAGCAAGGTGGAGGTGGAGTACTGGTTTGGGCTGGTATCATCAAAGATGAGCTTGTAGGGCCTTTTCGGGTTGAGGATGGAGTCAAGCTCAACTCCCAGTCCTACTGCCAGTTTCTGGAAGACACCTTCTTCAAGCAGTGGTACAGGAAGAAGTCTGCATCCTTCAGTAAAACATGATTTTCATGCAGGATAATGCTCCATCACACGCGTCCAAGTACTCCACAGCGTGGCTGGCAAGAAAGGGTATAAAAGAAGAAAATCTAATGACATGGCATCCTTGTTCACCTGATCTGAACCCCATTGAGAACCTGTGGTCCATCATCAAATGTGAGATTTACAAGGAGGGAAAACAGTACACCTCTCTGAACAGTGTCTGGGAGGCTGTGGTTGCTGCTGCACGCAATGTTGATGGTGAACAGATCAAAACACTGACAGAATCCATGGATGGCAGGCTTTTGAGTGTCCTTGCAAAGAAAGGTGGTTATATTGGTCACTGATTTGTTTTTGTTATGTTTTTGAATGTCAGAAATGTATATTTGTGAATGTTGAGATGTTATATTGGTTTCACTGGTAAAAATAAATAATTGAAATGGGTATATATTTGTTTTTTGTTAAGTTGCCTAATAATTATGCACAGTAATAGTCACCTGCACACACAGATATCCCCCTAAAATAGCTATAACTAAAAACAAACTAAAAACTACTTCCAAAAATATTCAGCTTTGATATTAATTAGTTTTTTGGGTTCATTGAGAACATGGTTGTTGTTCAATAATAAAATTAATCCTCAAAAATACAACTTGCCTAATAATTCTGCACTCCCTATACAGTAAGATGAGATTTTGTGAAAAGTCATTCTTAAAATCATTTTATAAATAATTTTGAATAGTCATTTATTTATAACTTGGCAGCTACATTCTCATATATCACTATCTTATTTATTGAAACTGTAGCTCAAAACCAAAAAAGTGAACTGTTGGTTTTTGGAGATTTTAATATTGATTGGCTGATTCCTAAAAATTCAAGTACGCTGTTTAAGACTTTGCAGCTAACACAATTAATTTCCTCCCCAACTCACATTAATATTAAAAGCCAGAACATGACCTTGTTCGATTGGATTCTCTCCAGTTGTCCTGACAGAATCCAGGAGGCGGGCGTTCTCCCTAACAGCTTCAGTGACAACTGTCTAGTGTACTGCATACGCAAAATAAAGGCCACTAAATCCCCTCCCAAGATTATAATCACCAGATCTTTAAAAAAAATTTAATCTTGAATCCTTTTTAAATGATCTCAAGAACATACCATGGCACAGATTAGGTCTAATACCAGATCTGCAATTGCATTTTTTCAGTCCTATCCATAAAATTGGTGACTATACTTTGGTATCTAACTATCGCCCGATATCATTGCTTCTGTATTGTTAAAAATCTTGGAAAAATGCAACTATGTGAATATTATCAATGATCCAATTATCTGACCCCTGATCAATCAGGCTTTCGTCCAAATCACTCAACTTCAACTGCCCTCTTAAAAGTTTGCAATGACATCCAAATTGGCATGGAACAAGGAAACTTAACTGGAGCTATTTTCCTTGATTTTTCCAAGACCTTTGACACACTAAACCATGACATTCTTTTGCAAAAACTTAAAAAATAAGGCATTGGTTATTGTCCGCTAACCTGGTTTCGATCTTATGTTTCAGACTGATTGCAATATGTGGCAATTTCTGATAGCGCTTACCTCCCTCTTCTAGTCACGTATGGTGTTCCCCAAGGCTCCATTCTTGGCCCCCTGCTATTCACATTATTTATAAATGATCTGCCTAACATCTGCAATTCCTCAACTGTACACATATATGCAGACGACACTGTAATCTATGCTGGTAAACCCAAGCTACCTCAGCTTGAGGCTTTGCTCCAAAAACAATTTACAAATGTAGAAAAGTGGATAGCGGATAGCAAACTCTTCCTAAACACTGACAAAACTGTTACAATGATCTTTGGAACTGTACCTAAATTACGTAAACTACAAAATCAACAATTGTGTATCAGAACAAATTTAAATAGCACACTGACAGCAGTCTGCTCTTTTAAATATCTAGGTATGTTGCTAGACCCAATCTATCCTTTAACATTCACATTGAAAAAATCTCTTCAAAACTGTACCCAAAACTAGGTGCCCTGTACAGAAACAAATCCTGCCTAAGCCCTACAGTAAGGAAACAGATAGTGCAGCAAATGCTCATGCAGGTCATTGATTATGGGGATGTAGTGTATGCACCCGCACCGCAAACCCACCTTAATAAATTTAATACATTATATAATTCATTCTGCCACTTTGTACTAGAATGTTATTACTTTACCCACCACTGTGACATGTTAAAAGAGCTAAACTGGCTGTTGCTGGAATCCCAACGCAGTCTTCATCTCTTCAGAGCATGTACCGAAGTAGTAGTATTATCCACGATATCCCCGCTGGTAGTCTTTAGTCAGCATACAAAATCCAGGTAGCGTAAGTACAATCCCTTTTTCCCAAGAACTGGACGACACACAGTTTGGCAGTCAACTGAGCTTTTATTGCACCACAACCGTTTATATACAAATCCCCATGCAAGGGTTTCCTTACTGACATTCCAGAGGCTTTTCCCTGGTGGACTCTGTGGAAAACTTAACATGCAATAATATCTCCCATCATGCTTTTCTGTACTGGAGAGATAATTGCGTAAGAGTACACATTTAATTACATTATCTCTCCGTACAAAAAAGTATGCAATATAACCTAAAAATACATAACTCACAAAATATACCTCTGAACTTCCCGAAAGATGCTTCATTGAATGGCTGGGATCTGAGCGCACAATCTGGCGAAATACCGCTCAGATCAATTCGTTAGAATAGAAAAGCCATTCGAATGAAGTTATGGACCGGCCAGCCACGAGGCGCAAGCCCCAAAATAGTTCCAGGTAATTGGCTGCTTTTACTGGTCTTCTTTCGGGAGTTCCTGTGAATGAACAAATACACTAATTTACTGGCTAGTGTGGTATAAGATGTTCGTGGGGTTGATTTCACAGAATGCCGCTCTTTTTTGACGAATGGATCTGTCCATACGAATGGCATGGCGTGTTCGCGAGGTCGAGTAGCCAATTTTGGTTCCATGCACTTGACGACCAAACACCGCTGGGCGTTCGCAAGCAAAGATGGCCGCTGCCACGTGTTCAGTTATATGTGTTGCGGTTTGACCAATGTTGCCAGTTGTTAATTGGAAACACACAACTCCCTTGTGTGGTCTCCCATTCAACAGTTTATTTGTTTCACGAACAATGTATCCCAATCTTGTTCGTGAAACTGGCATACCAATGTCTATGGTCTTTGCAGGAAAAGTTAGGCGAATGACCCCAGTTTTTTGGATGATAAAGTGGCTAGGTTTGCCACAGAGCATTTATGGGAAGCTCCCTCCCTACCTGAGTAGAATGCTCTCCCCGGCTGTTCCCACCTCCTATAACCTCCGATACAGTACTAGCACGATATTTAGCATACTGCAATACAAAAATAAAGTGTCTCAATACTCCTTTTCCTACAGAGCACCGCAATTATGGAATTACCTCAGGGACACCGTCAAATCTTCATTCAATCTAAAATCTTTTAAGAGATCTATGGCAATATACCTCAACACAGAATGCACCTATCATGGTTGAATATATTTATTACCTGTTATGTATTAAATTTATACATGTGTATATAGATTTATAGTTTGTATATTGTATTTTTGTAATATTGTATCCTTTTGTAACAATGCAATGTTTTGTGGACCCAGGACATACTTGAAAACAAGAGAAATCTCAATGTATCCATCCTGGTAAAATATTTTATAAATAAATACATGTAAATGCATAAAAAAACTACAAATTGGAGAGATAGATACTGTGAGTGTAACCATAATAAACACAAATGGTTAATGTATTGTGACTTGCCAACTTTAGTTTGGACTTCAAATATCCGAGTTAAGGACACAGTACATTAATGCATTTAATTGCAGAAAAACTTTTCCCCTTAACTATACTATGTTAGAATACACCAGTACACATAAAATATCTTGAACCCCTCTGGGAACCCCCTAATCTATGAGATTCACTTAATGTTTTGTAGATATTTTAATATATAGAATGTTTTCTAAGAAGCAAAAGCACTTGAGTTGTTCAAAAGCTATGACCCAAGGGAAAATCTAGAAAAGTCGAAAATACTTTGGAATAAAAAACAAAAAGCACTTTTGGTGGCAACTAGATGTAGAGTTTGCATACTGTATTCTTCAATATTGTAGAAAGCAAGACATAAGAACATTGCTCTCTCAGAAGTGCATTAGAAAAAGATGATGTCTCTGAGGGATGTATTAAAATATAAAAGTGGTCAAAATATGAATATTTCATGATGAAGAACAACGCAGCATGAGAATTAAAGATTATGCTAGCGTCAGTGTACCTATAATCTTAATTTTAATAATGACAGGAGGTGAGTATTTTGCATTTCTCTCTTTACTAAACTCCACAGCAGTATAGAAAGTGAAACATTTAACCAATGAAAAATGCAATAGGGAGTAGGAAGTTCCCAACAATTAGGCTCCTCCTCCTCTTTCAGAAGCGACATCGTAATAGTAACAAATAAAGTTCAATACATAACATCCGAGCAAATATAGCAGGTGAACGTTCGAAGTGGGATGATGAAGACTGTAATCAGCACCAACGGGTGAACATCTGATCTTCATGGAATAAGATGAAGTCCGGGCAGTTTACCGAGGAAACTCCAGAATGCACGGAATTAAACTGAAATGAGAGTGTGAAATGGGTTAGAATGACATCTTCGAACTGTTTGTTACAGTGACGTGGAGCCTCTAACGATATTTTAATGATAAGGGTATATCCAAAATGTATTAAACAAATAGGTGTACATTCAGATATATACTAACCACTGTCTAAATGTGCTAGCAGATGAACAAACCCAGATATGAAAGGTGTAGTGATATAAATGAGAAAGGAGATAGGTGATATCAGAATTCAAATGTTCCCATCTTTCCTAGGGTGGGAAAGGGTGGGAAAATACTTGCCTCCTGTCCTTATTAAAATTAAGATTATAGGTACACTGACGCTAGCATAATCTTCAATTTTATCACATGACAGGAGGCTTCCTATTTTGCATTTTTTAACGCTGTAATAGTGATAAGGCCGCGTTGGAGTTCGGGCGGAAATTGAAAGTGCGAAACGTGGATTCTCTAGACCAGTCTGCGGAACGTAAGATATCTGCTAGTGAGGCACCTGCTGTGAAAGCTGAGGAAACCGCCGATCCACGTACCGAATGAGCCCCGAAGGAAGCGTCTATGCCTGCTAAAGAAAGAATGGAAAATAGAAAATCTACAATACAATAACAACAGAAAAACATAGTGCAATAATGCTATAACAATTTAAAATGGTGAGTAAATGCTAAATTGTCACACTCACAAACCAAAATTGATTGTAGGCGTTATCATAAACCTCAGGACTTGTGGAGCATCATGGCAGATATAGAGGAGAGAAAATATAAAAATAATAGTGCAGAGTATCTTGATAAAAATGAACACTTTAATATACAAACACACTTACAAAAATGAAGTGGAAAACAGGCACATCAATAAATCCAATCTCGGGATCCCTGGAATCAGGAACACCAAAATGACCAATATCCAGAATATAAAAAGATGTGAAAGTAAAAATAAAAATACCAAATAAATAAAACCAAAGTCAAAAGTTCTGCACTAAAATAGAAAGCCCTACGCGTTTCGTTCAGTAACCTGAACTTCCTCAGGGGCAAGTGAATCTCCTAGTCTGCATGCAACGTCCTTCAAGTCCCGATCTCCTTTTAAACTCATCTGAGTTTGGCGCGCAGTAAGTCCCAGCCTATCCACAGCATACTTCCGGGTTCGGCATTTTCTATACTTCCGGGTGCGTCCCAATGGCGTCACCGGAAATGCGACTCCGGTTTCATTCTTGGACTAAACCGGATATGATGATGCGTTCCATTCGGCAATTTTGCGTTCCACCACTCGTCAAGGGGGCGGAAAAGAGCCATAATGCAAAGAAACAGTAATTACCAAATCGAAAATCGATCTCATATCCCATAAATTAAATAAATCACCAGGATATCAATAAACAAACCTTCCTCTATATAAAGTTATTAAATACATAACACAAATAAAAATAAAAATAAAACAGCTTAAGACATATACATAAGGTCTTAAAGGAACAAACCCATCAAAAGATAAAACAACTTAAAACATGTATATGAAATCTTAAAGAAACAAATCTATCAAAAAATCATATATTAAAGAAAACAAACCAAATCAAACTCTACATTCAGCCCCCTTGGTTGCATAGTTTGCAAGGTGTATATCCAGTATCCCTCTCTTTTCCTCAATAGTAATCCTAGGTCACCGCCCCTTTCGTCCAAAGACACTTGTTCAATAACAGTACATTGGAGGGTACTGAAATTGAAAAAAGGGCATTTATTACAGTGCACTGGCACTGATTGTGTTACCATTTTCTTTTTGATATTATTTCTGTGCTCTTGGAATCTAATTTTAGCCTTCCTCCCCGTCCTCCCCACATATTGCAACCCGCATCCACATGTGATCAGGTATACAACATGTGTTGAGGAGCAGGACACCAAACTTTTGATTTTGAACTTCTTTTTGGTTTGAAAACTACTGAAACTCGAAACAACTTTATGTTGGTGATTGCAACTAATGCAGTTGCCACATGTATGGAAACCTATTTTATTTATAACCTTTTTATTCTCCAACCGGAAAGTGCTGGGTGCCAGGATTTGTTTAAAATTCGTTCCCTTCCTGAAAATGATTTTCGGAATTTGGGGGATCTGCATATTTAAATAGTCATCTTCCATTAATAGGCCCCAATGCTTCTTAATGATTCTCTGTACATCAAAGGCCTTCGAGCTATACTGTGTATTAAAAGAGAAATCGAACATAGGTAACATAGAATTCGAACATAGCTAAAATTAGATTCCAAGAGCACAGAAATAATATCAAAAAGAAAATGGTAACACACTCAGTGCCAGTGCACTGTAATAAATGCCCTTTTTTCAATTTCAGTACCCTCCAATGTACTGTTATTGAACAAGTGTCTTTGGACGAAAGGGGCGGTGACCTAGGATTACTATTGAGGAAAAGAGAGGGATACTGGATATACACCTTGCAAACTATGCAACCAAGGGGGCTGAATGTAGAGTTTGATTTGGTTTGTTTTCTTTAATAGGTGGCTAGACAGCATGGAAGCATGGAACGGTCGGGCCATCTTCGGGAGCACACCCGACATAGTCCTGGAATCGGACGCCAGCCTCTGGGGATGGGGCGCCACAAGCGCAGGCACATCAACAGGCGGGACCTGGACCTCCCAGGACCTCAACCTACACATAAACTGCCTAGAACTCCTGACAGGATAATTTGCCATCCACAGCTTAGCAAAAGAAAAGACGGACTGCTGCATCCTTCTAAGGATGGACAACATCTCGGCAGTCCGCTACATCAACCGCCTGGGCGGAGCCCGATCCCGGATCCTCTCGGAAATAACAAAGGAGATCTTTGATTTCTGCCTACCCCGCAACATCTCCCTCAAAGCGGAATACCTTCCGGGGGAAACGAACCTCACAGCGGACTGTCTTTTTTCACGCCACTGGATGCCAGCGACTGGAAACTGGATCCACAGATCTTCATGGGTCTAGCGGCACACCGGGGTCCATTTCACCTAGACCTGGTTGCGTCTCGCAACAACAGACAAACTCAAGCATATTTCAGTTGGCTCCCAGACCCAGAGAGCACAGCAATGGATGCATTCCTACAACCATGGCCGATCACGGGAGCATATGCCTTTCCCCCCTTCGCCATGATAGCACGCCATGATAGCACTATCTGAGACAGCAAGGAGTATCCCTGCTACTCATTACACCTCTATGGACAGGACAACCTTGGTTTCCGGACCTCCTAGCCCTATCTTGCAAGGACCCTCTCCTACTACCCTCATACCAACATACTCTCACAGATCCGAAAGGGAGCCCTCATCCGCTGGTCCTGGCCAACCGACTCACCCTAGTGGCTTGGACTCTTTCTAGTGTGCCTGGCAAGTCGGCGAACTATTGCAGGCTGCTAAGGACCTCCTATGGGACTCATGGGCTCCAGGAACCAGAAGATCCTACCTACACGCGTGGAATTCCTGGTTCAATTGGTGCTTGGAACGGAACGACAATCCATTTACAGCCTCTATCCCTACCATCCTAAATTTTCTAACCCACCTATTCTCCTCAGGACGATCATACAGGTCTATTAACGTAGTCCGCTCAGCCATCTCAGCGGCCCACGTTCCCACACTGGGGATCCCAGTGGGAAAAGACCCACTGATATGCAGACTTCTAAGGGGCATTCGACTACAACGACCCCCGGAACCAAAATATTCACGACTCTGGGATGTCGAGGTAGTCCTCCGCTTCCTGAGAGAATGGGCGACCAACGACAATCTCTCCCTCCTGCAACTCTCTGTGAAACTAACAGTTCTACTTTGCCTAGTTTCATTCCGCAGGGTATCGGACGTCCGAGCGTTTGTCATAGACGCGTTCTCGGTCTCCCCAGAGGGAGTCACATTCCAGATATCGCGTCGCACGAAGTCTGACTCTGCGACGGTTTTTTACCCTTTCTTCAATTCCGATCCACAACTCTGCATCGTGGCCACACTACGGCGATATGTGGAGGTTACGCTTCCGATACGGAATCCACCCTCGGGGCAACTCCTCGTGTCATACGTTCGACCACACGTCCCCATCACTACTACTACCCTAGCCAGATGGGTTCGGTGGCTTCTTTCTTTAGCAAAATACAGAAATGTACAGATACACCAGAGCGTGGAAAAGAAAAGACACACACTTAGTGGGCAAATAGATAGAGAAAAACTCTAAAAACAATTACCCTTGTACTGAAGTATTGTAGATAAGGACTCCTCACAGTCCTCAGATTAATATGGAAAATAGAAAATCTACAATACAATAACAACAGAAAAACATAGTGCAATAATGCTATAACAATTTAAAATGGTGAGTAAATGCAAAATTGTCAAACTCACAAACCAAAATTGATTGTAGGCGTTATCATAAACCTCAGGACTTGTGGAGCATCATGGCAGATATAGAGGAGAGAAAATATAAAAATAATAGTGCAGAGTATCTTGATAAAAATGAACACTTTAATATACAAACACACTTACAAAAATGAAGTGGAAAACAGGCACATCAATAAATCCAATCTCGGGATCCCTGGAATCAGGAACACCAAAATGACCAATATCCAGAATATAAAAAGATGTGAAAGTAAAAATAAAAATACCAAATAAATAAAACCAAAGTCAAAAGTTCTGCACTAAAATAGAAAGCCCTACGCGTTTCGTTCAGTAACCTGAACTTCCTCAGGGGCAAGTGAATCTCCTAGTCTGCATGCAACGTCCTTCAAGTCCCGATCTCCTTTTAAACTCATCTGAGTTTGGCGCTCAGTAAGTCCCAGCCTATCCACAGCATACTTCCGGGTTCGGCATTTTCTATACTTCCGGGTGCGTCCCAATGGCGTCACCGGAAATGCGACTCCGGTTTCATTCTTGGACTAAACCGGATATGATGATGCGTTCCATTCGGCAATTTTGCGTTCCACCACTCGTCAAGGGGGCGGAAAAGAGCCATAATGCAAAGAAACAGTAATTACCAAATCGAAAATCGATCTCATATCCCATAAATTAAATAAATCACCAGGATATCAATAAACAAACCTTCCTCTATATAAAGTTATTAAATACATAACACAAATAAAAATAAAAATAAAACAGCTTAAGACATATACATAAGGTCTTAAATGAACAAACCCATCAAAAGATAAAACAACTTAAAACATGTATATGAAATCTTAAAGAAACCATCCGAGTTCATCCCTGACCTCCTCCGTGACCGGGATTGGTTGGTCGTAGGATGGGTTGTGTCTGAGGAAGGATGCTTTGAGGCGTTGCATTGCCCTGTAGTGGAGTGGGCCCGGAAAGATCGCCTGTATGGAAGCTGAGAGGAGTCCCACTATTCGAGCGAGGGCGCAGAATGGAATGGTGCGGGCGCGAATAGTCTTGCGCAGTTCTTTGCGAATATTCAAGATCTTTGAGGCAGGTAGCCGTAGGGTGCTCGTGGTGGAGTCTATCTCGAATCCCAGAAATTGCACCGTTTGGGATGGTGACATGGCTGACTTGTGAAAGTTCACCACGAAGCCCAGGGATGATAGGAGGTCCGTGGTATAGTTTGTGTGTTGCGCCAGTCTGGACTTGTCGGAACAGAACAGTAGGAGGTCGTCCAGGTATATAATGCAACAAATTCCTTGTGCGCGAAGATGAGCGACTACTGGCTTCAGTAATTTGGTGACGCACCATGGGGCAGAGCTGAGGCCGAAGGGGAGGAACGTGAATTGCCAGGGGCGATCTTGCCAGTGGAATCGTAGGAATTTTCGACAGGAAAGGTGGACGGGTACTGAGAGGTATGCGTCTTTTAGGTCCAGTCTCGTGAACAAATCTTTGTCCTGTAGTAGGTCTCTCAGGAGATGTATGCCTTCCATCTTGAAGTGTCTGTATGTGACGTATTCGTTGAGTCTTTTTAAGTTCATGACGGGGCGAAAATCCCCTGATTTCTTCTTTACCAGGAATATGTTGCTGAAAAAGCCGTGAGGTCCAGAGGCCGGTTCTATTGCGCCTTTCGATCAAAGTTCCAGCAACTCGTTGTGCATGAGTTCGGTATCTTCTGTCGAGCATTTGATTGCGTGCGGTGTGACTGTTTGTCGTGGGTGCGACGTGAAGTTGATGATGTACCCTTGAACCGTTTGTAGGATCCACGCGTCTGTGGAGATGGTCTGCCATTCCTGAAAGCACAAAGATATGCGACCTGCAGTACGGAGAGGAAGGTAATGAGTGAGGTGATTGCTTACCTGTGGAGAAACGTGCTCTGCCTCGGGTACGTGGTCCACGGCCTCTATCCGCTCCTCGGGTATATGAGGATTGTTGTCTGTATCCCACCTCCGGGTAGAAAGAGTGAGGTCTTGAGTTACGGGGGCCTGAAGGCCAGAATCGGCTGGCAGCATGGCCCCTTTGGCGGCCAGCCCGTCCAAAAACACCCCTGGTGGGGTTATGTCTAAATACTCTTCTCATGGAGGACTGAGCTTTGTTCAGGGAAGTAAAGATATTTACATGTTTGTTCAAGTCCTTGAGGAAAGGATCTCCAAATAGTTTCCCTGTGCCAGAGGACCTAACTCTTTGGTGCCCAATTCCACCAACTTTCCGTCAATGCGGAGTAGTGCTGCCTTGCGCCGCTCGGAGGAGAGGGCTGTATTCGTGTTACCCACAAAGCAAAAGCATCTTTGTGCCCACTCTCGAACATCATGAGCCCATTCGCGAACCATGGTCGCGTCAAATTGGTCTGCCTTTGTGAGGGCATTGTCCACCAGGTACATGATCCTGGAAAGTGGTCCTACCGAGTCTAGCAGTTTGTCTTGGACTGCTCTGAAACCCTTCTCCACGCCTTTGCGTGGGTCCCGGCCACCTCGGGACATGAAGGTGGTCATCACCTGGTCAAATTCTGGTGTCTCTGCCACGTGATCGGGTAGAGAAGGTCTTTGACATTCGGACCGTAGTCGGTTGCGGACCATCTTGCAAGGTGATCTGGGGGTGTCCAGTCCCCTGAACGAGGGTGTCTTAGTTTCCTTGGATTAAACAGCTTCTGACCTGATGGGTCAAAAATGGTTTCTTCGTCTTCCTGCGGGTTATCCATGGTGTCCTGTAATTGGGAGTCTCCCAGTAACGTGTGTGTTACGAGTCCAGGTTGGGATTCGGACTCGGAGCCCCACGGGTCCTCGTAGGAGTCTGACTCCTCCGCCTGCCATTCATCTAGAATGGCCAAGGATTTTTTGTGTGCATCTTCCTCATCCGAGGAGTAATCAGGTGGTGGGGGCGGGGTAGTGTCCTTTGAGGGCTTAAGCCTTTTTGCAGGGGTCTTACCCTTGGTTGGGTTCTGTTGGCCCTTTTCCCCTTTCCAGTGGCGTTTGCTGGTGGAGGGTTCTTGGCTCGTATGTGGTTCCGAATCGTGTCGGGGTCCGAATCGTGTCGGGGTCGGTGGGTTTTTAATGGCTTCCTCTTATCTGCATTAGAGGCCATCATTATAGAGAGAGCTTTCTCCATGGAGGCTGCTACCGCCTCATTAATCATTGTTTGGAGGTCTGCTGTATTTTGAGCAGTTTCCATATTGGAGATTAATAATTGACTGGCACAGGGAATATTAGAGGTCAGTTCAGCTGTATAATTTTGTATATGAATAACACTATTCTGGCCCTAACAGGGTACAGTAATGTGTAACATATATATGTACTCCAAATATAGAGTAAACCCCAGCAGGGTGTGTGGTGGTGATGGTACAGTGGACTCCAGCAGAGTCTGGCTATAAGGTGTAATAAAGATCCCAGCAGGATCTATGCCGCCTAGTCAGGCAAAGGGTAATTGTACCCAAGCAAGTAATAGAAAAAATAAAGTAATAACGATAATAATAATAAGTATATCAGACGTGATGACGGAGGACACGTGAGGAGGACGTGCACGCGCACGCCGTGAGGGGAGGAGACAATGCCCGCGAGAGAGAATAGGTGGGGTGTTTGGCGGGAGAGGAAAGCAGCGAAAACAGCAAGATAGAGCCGCTGGTTGTGCCGCTGGTTGGGCCGGTTGATACGCTGGATACACCGGCCGACTGAGAACAGAAGGCGATCGAGGGCTCCAGAGCTTCAAAGCACCTCGGTATTTTGGCTGCTCCAAAGTATATTGGAGGGGGTGAGGACAGTTCGAAGCAATCAGAAAGGCAAAAGCAAGAGCCGGCAGTTAACGAGACACATATCACATGTGGATATACACTGATCATACCGCTGAATATCCCGCCCAGGAAAGACTGGACCAGACCAGACCGAAAAAAATAAAAGCAACAGAAACCAGGTACAGGCATATGTAATGCTAGTTTAAAGACCTGATATTCTGATGTGGTATCTTACCAGGCCATTTTATCTGGCGATCAAGCAAATAGTGCCTCTATCTAACTGCTATTTAATTGTTATCTGCTATCTTCCGGTTTAAAAAAAATTTTAGTTACTAAATTTGGGCTTAAAATCCATAAGCAAAAAAAAAAAAAAGGGAAGAAAAAAGGGGAAAGAGGGGAAAGGAATAAAAAAAAAAAGGGGGGAAAAAGACTAAGCTGCAATTTGATACTGACATTTAATAGTCTGCTAGTGGGTAACT
This sequence comes from Pelobates fuscus, assembly GCF_036172605.1. Classification (NCBI taxonomy): domain Eukaryota; kingdom Metazoa; phylum Chordata; class Amphibia; order Anura; family Pelobatidae; genus Pelobates; species Pelobates fuscus. Next base: position 129,542,649 of record NC_086318.1, on the reverse strand, counting down.
TTGCAAGCAGAACGGCATGCCGATTGCCGATTGGCAAAGAATTGGTAAAGAATAAGTTCATGTGTCACACATAATAAGTTCGAATTCACGAATTCATGAATAATTTCCCTTGTGCACGGCTCTATGAATGGACTACCAGAAAAGGAAATGTAAAGATTTGATAAAAAGCTACACACATATCCCGGTGGGAATTTAACCGGTGGCTCTATAGCAGAATCAAAGTAGCAACATCAAATCAGGACACGATTAATAGCCCAATAGCCGGAAGCTTAAAGGACAAACAGAAAAGATATAGAAAAAGATAACAGAAAAAGAAAAAAAAAAAGAAAAAAAAACAGAAGAGAAAGAAGAAGATTAATTAATAAATACAATCAACAATTACAAAAGGGAAGGAAAGTGAGATCCCCCCCCCAAACAAAACAAAAAAAAAAAAAGGAAAGAGGGGAAAAGGGAAAAGGGAAGAGAAAGAAAAGGGGAAAGAAAGGAAGGAAAAATAACAGGGGAGAGAAGTTGCAAAGACAAACATGGCAACGAAAAAAAAGACACATGACCAAAAAATGTCAGCTAAATCAGAGAAAGTGCAAAAATCGGAAAAGAGGCTCTCAACGTTTTTCTCTCCACAGTCAACTCAAGAAATACCAGAGATTTCAACAATGGAACTTTCTCAGACATCCTTACCCCCCTCCCCAAAACCAACAAGAGGAAAAGAGTCTGTCTCATTGCAAGATTTAAAAACTTGCCTGGAAGAAGCGGTATCAGACATTAAAAGAGAATTGAATGAGAAATTCTCAGAAATAAAAACAGAGATCGCAACACTAAACGAAAGAATCCAAAATATAGAGAGCAGAGAAAAAACAAGAGATTTCCAGATAAAAGAATTGAAAGAACTATATAAAAAATCAATAATAAATTTAAAAGAAATGGAAGACAAGGTCTGCATAATGGAAGACAGATCAAGACGATGCAATCTAAGGATTAGAAACATACCAGAGGAAGTAACAGATAACAACTTAAAAGAATTTTTTGAAGCCTTTATGGAGCATATAGGGATACAGACGAGACAAATAGAACAACAAGTCATAAGGATACACAGATTAATGCAAAGAAAACAAGATCACAACTACCCAAGAGATGTGATAGTTGCCTTATACTCACAAGATCTCAAACTACAGATATTTTACACTGCAAAAAAAATCTCAATCACAGATGAAAAATTCAAAAATGTAAGAATTCTGAATGACCTGTCAGACACTACAAGATCCAGAAGAGCTGTCTTCACACCAATCTTTACTATTTTGAAAAAACATCATTTAAAGTTCAAATGGAATCCCCAATCCAAACTCTCAATTTTATATAAAGAAGAATGGAGAGGATTTAATTCATTGGAACTGGCATTGGAATGGCTTGGTTCTAACGACTTGGTGTAAAAGAGGAAGAAGGAAAAATTATGAAAAAAGGAAAGGAGAAGGAAGGAGTAAATAAGAGAGAGATAAAGGGAATAAGACGTGGAGATGCAAAAGAATTTTTTTTTTTTTTTTTTTTTTTTTTTTTTCTCACATTAGACACGAATAGTATAATGTTATGTATATAAAGGAGAACACATGTGAGATGTGGTAAATACGATGATAATCAAATGTATAACACGGCAATTTGACAAGTTACAATGGTAAAAAGGATGTGAATAGGCACAGGATGTACACATGATATTTAGTTACGTTATAAGATATGGATATAAACGAGAATACACGTGAGTTGGGGTAGACACGATGATAAACTAATGTATAGCACTGAAACATGATAAGCTACAATGGTAAAAAGGGGGACATAGAGGCCCAAAAGGAAATAAGAAATACAAAGTTGGCTATAACAGTTGACAATAGTAAGTAAAATATTGACACAAGAATGTGAATGTGAATAGGTATAGGATGTACACATGATATTCAGATAAATTCAGTGAATACACAGATAATATAGGCAACCAACTCAAATAATATTATTAATGAGAAGAGATGATAGCACGAAATGAATATGCACAATAACCCAGGTGAAAAATAGCAACTAAACGGAGAGAATGGATTCCCAAATAGACAAGGGGGATGCACAGGTTATGAAATAAGTTATGACATATGTTAATGTATGGATTAATTATTTAAAGGCAGTATTTTTTTTTTTTTTTTTTTTTTTTTTTTTCCTTCTCTCAGCTAAATAGATGTATAAGTAATGTAAAGTAACGCATATACGAGGTCCTCTGGCTAGACACAGAACAACTAATTTACTCAAGATAGAGAGAGTGCAGTATCTGCTGTCTTTTCTTACTTTCTCTCCTCGTCCCCGCGGGCAGAGCTGTCTCCCCCCACAGGGTACCGAAGGATAGTACTCAGACCTTGGATCACGCACAGTTATCCAAGAGATGGATGAATGAGTATGGGCGGATGAATGGAATGAATGTTTGTGGATATTCAGCATATGTTCTAAAAAATGGGGTAAAACTCTCAGGCTGTTCTAAAACTCTAAAGGATTCATGATTAGACTAATTTCAATAAATGCTCATGGCCTAAACTCCCATGTTAAAAGAGGTTTTCTATACGACACAATGATTAGAGAAAAAGTTAATGTGGGATTTATTCAGGAGACGCACTGGCTAGCAAAAAACAAAGGCTTATGGCACTATAACAAATTCCCAATTTTATATAATGCATCCCAAAAAAAAAAAAAAAAGAGTGGGGTTTCTATAATTTTTTCCAAAGACACAATATTTGAGCCCCAATACCAAAAGGCCGACTTAGAAGGAAGATTTATAATACTGATCGGTCTGCTTAATGGAGTGATGTATACACTTGTGAATGTATACCTGCCAAATAAACATCCAACCAGAAAATTGATTGAGATTTTGAGATTGGTGGAACAGGTAAAAAAAGGAAAAGTAATAGTGGCTGGGGATTTCAATTGTATACTTGACCCCTCGATGGATAAACAACTGAGGGGAAATCAAAAAATTAACCAAAATTTAGTAAAACAGGCTAAAGAAATGAATAAAACAGTAAATAAATACGAGTTAATTGATTGCTGGAGATTGATGCATCCCAACGATAAAAATTACACTCATAGGTCTGCCCCCCATGGCTCAGTTGCAAGAATCGATTTAATACTTGGAAACCTAGATTTTTCTAAATCAGTGACCTCAATTAAGATTCTAGGTAACACCTGGTCAGATCACGATTTAATATTAGCCGAAGTGGCGGAAAATAAAAAAAGAAACCCCCCACTATGGAGATTAGATGATCGTCTATTGGAGGAAAAAAATATAGAATATATGAGTAATATGATGGAATTTTTTTTTAAAGAAAACACAAAGGTAGAGACCACCAAAGAATGTCTCTGGTGTACCTTTAAAGCGGTAATTAGAGGGTACTGGATTAAGCTGGCAAGCCAACAAAAAAAAAAAAGAGAGGCAAATTTATCAGATTTGTACATTGAATATTACAACTTAGTAAATTTGAATAAAAATAACTTTTCAACCGAAAGACAAAAAAAGATTAAATCATGTGAATTAACTATAAACCAGCTAATCGAGGCCAGGATTCAACGAAACCTTAAAAAACTGAAAATAAAATTTTACTATAAAAACAACAAAGTAGATTCCATACTAACAAACAGATTAAAAAGACAAAACGTAGAAAGAAAAATCTATAAATTAAAAGTAGGTGATGAAAATATTATAAAACCGGAGGACATAGCGGAGGCTTTTAAAAAATTCTATGGCAAATTATATAATCTACATTTAAATCCTCCTACAAAAGATGTGGAAAGATATTTAGCAAAGATAAAAATGCCAAAAATTACTATAGACCAAAAAAGGAAGTTAAATGAAACATTCACCACAGATGAATTAGAATGGGCAATAAAGAATTTAGCAAAAGATAAGGCCCCGGGACCAGACGGATACACTAATCAATTTTATAAGAAATTTAAATCTCAAATCATCCCAGTGCTAACAGACACATTCAATGAAATATCAAACAAAGGCCAAGCTTCTAATGATTTCTTGAGAGCACATATCACTCCAATACTAAAACCGGGTAAATCCCCGATAGAAATATCAAATTACCGTCCAATATCACTAATCAACGCCGATGCAAAATTATATTCAGCAATATTGGCAAAGAGACTCCAATTAGTAATGCCAGAAATTATACACAAAGACCAGATAGGCTTTGTGGCTGGAAGGCAGTCTAATAACAATACTAGGAGAATGATAGAGATACTGGACTGGGTTCAGAAAAGCGGGACGCCCCAGCTGACCCTGTCTATTGACGCCGAAAAAGCGTTTGACAGGGTCAGCTGGGATTTCCTAAAACAAACCATGTATAAAATGGGTTTTGAGGGTTGGTTTACGGGGGCAGTGGAGGCCCTGTACTCAGCCCCGTCTGCCAGGATTGTAGGTAGGGACTTAAGATCAGACTGGTTTCCAATTCTCAACGGTACGAGACAGGGCTGTCCACTCTCCCCGTTGCTATATGTCATTTCTGTGGAACCCCTGGCATGCAGGATTAGACAAAACACAGGCATATTAGGATTTAAAATTACCGATGAACAACTTAAAATCAGTCTCTACGCAGACGATGTAATACTGACCATTACAGACCCAGAAAACTCGTTACCCCAGGTGATACAAGAGATTATGCAATATGGAGAGGTCTCTAACTTTAAAATGAATATTAATAAAACCTCAGCTCTAACTACAAACATAAATAAAATACAGTTACAAAGATTAAGACAAAACTATCAGTTTAACTGGTCAATTACAAAACTACCATATTTAGGTATTCTGCTAACAACAGATGTCGATAGGCTAATGGAAATTAATTTTTTGAACCAATTAAAAGAAATGAATAGACTCTTGAGGGATTGGAGGCGCTATGAAATTTCATGGTGGGGCCGGATAAACACGATAAGAGCTTATATAGTCCCAAAATGGATTTACCTGTTCCGTATGATACCTCTTAAAATCTCAACCCACTGGTTAAACATAATACAAAAATGTTTCACAGATTTCATTTGGCGGGGCAAGAAACCCAGAATTAATTCATTAACACTAGCAAATAAAACTCATCGGGGGGGCCTGGGGTATCCATTAATAATTAATATCTATCATGCAATTATGACAACACATGCCTTAAACTTACAAGCTACAGATTGCAAAGAACAAGCATGGTATAAAATAGAACTATATAGAGAAAAGGCCACAAATCTAGAAACACTACTCTGGGTTAATATAAATAAAAGGGTACGCTTACCAGAAATCAAAAGTAAAATTATTTCACAAACAATAAATGAATGGTATATAATAAAAAACAAATTAGGAATAGCAGATCAAATTCCAGACACTATACCCATAAAAACGATAGAAAAAATTATGGAGGATATAAACATGGAAAACTGGTATAAAAATTGCGACATATGTATTAAGGATTTATATAAAAATGATCAGATAGAAGTCTACCCGATCATAAAATCTAGACTAGATTTACCATCTAGGGAAATTTTCACCTACTTACGCATTAAAAGCTTCTTAAAGAAGCACCTGATAAAATACAATGGAGAAACAGGAAAGTTAACCAGAAAGATCTTATCCAATGACACCACGAATAAAAAATACTCTATAATAACTGAGTTACTTAATCTCAAAAATCAACCATACACTCCTGTGATCTTTAAAAAATGGGAAAGAGAACTAGATAGTAAAATCGATTTCATCTCATGGTGCAAAGCTTTCCAAAGAATTAAGAAAAACTTCCACTCCCTAAACATATTGGAAAACTTTATAAAAGTCAGCTATAGATGGTACTTGGTCCCAAAGAGACTAAATAAGATTTGCCATACTAACCCCCCAAATTGTTGGAGATGTTTTAATCTGGACGGCTCTATGCTACATATATGGTGGAGCTGCCCAAGAATCCAACCAATATGGGAGCGTATATATGACATAATAACACAGATAAGTAATATACAGTTAAACTTTTCACCAGAAACGGCCTTACTACATATCTACAATACCGAACTAAATAAAAAAAATGAAATATTAGTCATTCACTGTTTTATGGCTCTAAAGCTGTTGATTGCAAGATCATGGAAAAATACTGACATCCCTGACCTACAACATATAAAAGAGCAAATTTTGAACCAATTAGAGATGGAAATAGGAACAACCTGGTATAATGATTATAAAAAACAAAACCTACTAAGAGAAATATATAACTCTCTAATAAAGGATATAAAACGAATAGTATAGAATGTGGCCTAATGACATAACGAAACAGGGATTACCCATTGTACATGAGAGATACTAGTATTTAAATATATGCTGGTGGATATGAATGTAGATATACTAATCATAGATAAGAGACAACAAATGTAACCAACAATAATTTTTCTCTTTTCTTTTTTCCAATGGAGGCTTAAATATTTCTTATGTGTGTTTACATAGGAGAGAAATGTCTATGATTAAGATATAAATGTATGGAAATGTAATGTATGTTGGATTCCTAACAGAATCATGTTTTTATTGATTAAGTATAATTGTTAATACTTAATGTTGTGTAAAATAAGAAAACTTAATAAATACTAAATTAAAAAAAAAAAATAATAATAAGTATAATAATAGAAATTATAATATTAATAATATTAATAACACCGCACTATTGGGCTTTAGTATTTCTGGGCCTCACCCAGGATCACAGAGGTGGCCACAAGGCGACCTCCACAAGCAGCACACAATAGGGCAGCACCCCTAACAGGCACAGGGTTATGATCCCTTAAGTGCCTAGATACAGCAGTTTGTATTTTTTAATTAGGACGGACTGTCAGAGATTATCAGGACTGTCTCTGGTCGCGGGCTCGCGGAACTGAGTGGATACTCAAAATGGCGGCCGTAATCTCGCGAGGCGCGAGATTGCAAATGGCCGTTGCAAGAATGCAAGCGGGAGTGGGAGCCACGCTCTGCAATGAGAGGTGTGGTGACGGAGCAGACTAGGCGGCTGAGAGACCGGGATAGGGGATAAGGTGTCCGACGGATGAAAAAACCCGTTGTACGGCCGAGTCCTCCCGCGGGCGGGAAAGAGGCTATGCGGTCATGTCCTCCCGCGGGCGGGAAAAAGGCTAGGCGGGGAAAAAGGCCGGGCAGTGAATGAGATTACCTCATAAAGAGGTAAAACAAGGGGAAAAACGAGCAGGGCGATTGCCAAGGGGGAAGCCCCCCCAAAGAACTAAATAAAGAAATACAAATAAGGCATCATAAAGTAAATAACACCAGAGTAGTTGGAGAATAATAATAAAATAAACTCTGGAAGTAAAAATTACCAGAAATACATGAGTGCATGAAAAAAGAAATACACACTATTAAAATAATCCCCTAAAATATAATAGTAATATACAATAAAATTCAATATACATATACATATATAAGGGGAGCCAAAAGCTCTGACCTGTCTGCGATGGAGCAGTAAAGAAAGAGGAGAAGGAGCCTAATTGTTGGGAAATTCCTACTCCCTATTGCATTTTTCATTGGTTAAATGTTTCACTTTCTATACTGCTGTGGAGTTTAGCAAAGAGTGAAATGCAAAATAGGAAGCCTCCTGTCATGTGATAAAATTTAGAATTAAGCACGTACTCCGATTTGGAAAAGCATTTTATATTATAACTAGAATACAGAATGTGCGTATAATACTCTTTCATTAGAAAAAAACGAAACATAATTATCTTAAAAGAAAATCCAGTATATAAAAAAATTATGCTATTGCAAATATAACAATGTTAAAGTATGTGCTGTAACATGAAAATGTCAGTATTTGATGTCATGTCAAACTGTCAGCAGTGTATGTTAAGAATGTTAAAAATCACTGCATATCCGCCTACTCTAACATTATCACATCTGTGAAGAAAGTACTCAATTTTTAGGCCAAAGGGGCTGTAACAATGGGATCTGAGCTGCAATGTCAAAGTCTATAACAAACAATTAAGAATGTCTGATGGCCCAGCACACTATAATTTTTTGTGAATACTGTAGAAATCTTCTTTGACAGTTTACCAGCTCCTAATTCTGGACAGAGGATAAAGCTAACTCAAGTAGAAATGCTTTAGGGAACTAGTGAGATAAATCCATGAAGATAATCTCTGCATCGTTCTTTTAAAACGTAATGCAGCAGATAATCTGTTTTGACGTACAAATGCTGTGTCAGGAAAGAGCCTCAATAAATCTACCTTTCAGCTATTATGAATCTTCTGGCTATTCCTCTCAACATGAAAAGATGCATGAGTTTCTGATGATGTCTATCAGGGGACAGCTTGAGACATTTGTATCGAGCCGATGACACTTTGGGTTCAGATGAAAATGACACTGTTGTATTGGAACATTTACTATTGCTGCTGGGTTTTTCACCTTATTGTGCTATGCATGCATATATAAAATGTACTTGCAAGGCTAATTTCTACCTTGCAGAGCAGTTGTGTACTCTACATTGAATAAAGAATATATAAATTAAAATAATGTACTGAAATGATATATTTTATGTCAGCGATATTTTCATGCACTGTCAGTTGCCAATGCCACATATCTCATTTTAAAAGTTTCTTGTTATTTTGGCATTAACATAACTTCTGATATACATGTCACTTATTTTCAACATATGCTGATAGCCTGGTTCAGTTTGATTATTTTGGGACATAGAATGGCTTGCAAGGGATGCAGGAGCAGCTACCCACAGGGCCGTTAGAATGGGAGGGCAGTTAATGGGGTTCTGAGCTGTAACCTCAAAATATTCTTCTGAAAATTAATGAGGAGATCTGCTATGATTTCTGTTTGCCCAGTTCTACAGGAATTGTGGAGCACCTTTGGTGTGGATTTGTGCATAGGTTGGTGGCCTGTGCTCTCCAGACATAGACATATATATAACCTGGTAGACCAAGGAGTCTAAGGCCGTCCAGACGGCCAAACTTCAATGAGTATTACAATGATCCTGGAGGTGTTAGCTTGTGACAAAAGAGTAAGATAAGACAGTGACAATATCATTCATAACCAATGCCGTTTGTAAAGGGAGTTAGTGGGTAACAGAGTCTGCATCTCTTGGCCCAGCAAAGATTTCTGTGAAGATTCCTCCATTCTCCGCAGGTCATACTGATGTAGGTTTCAGGAAAACATGATCATAAACTTTGAAAGCCCAGCAGCCTCCACATTTCAAATCGAATGTATTGAATGGTCCACATTGTTAGGTGTTTTTCTTTTTCAATTTTCAATTTTTTATTGTTTTCAGGAGCAAGTTCACATTGTCTGTACATCATTTAGTTCACACAGATACAGTTCGTACATTAGTTTTATGGTACTGTTTGCGTTTGCAGTAAGCAACACAGAGTCATAATATACAAACACAATGGATGGAGCAAATATTATCCTCTCTTCTCAATTGATTCAATAATGCTGTGGAGACAGAGAGGTACACAAAATAGTGCAGATAACTTTAAAATATCAATGTAAAAGATAACATGTGTAAGGAAACACTCACAAAATCAGAGCCAATTTAGAACCTGGCTCTGGTATCAGTGGCCTCAGGATCTTTCCAGGGTGATCCAAATCCCTCTATGGATGGTCTGGATATCCAATGGAAACTTGCTCCCAATAATAAACTGCAAAGGATCCAGATGATTGAAAAGTAAAAACTTATATTTATTGATACAGATAAAATAAAGATCTATAGAATAAGTAAAAAAAATGTTGCCAAAACGCGTTTTGCCTCATGTGGCTTCCTCAGTTGGCTGTGTTTCTGTTAGTAAGTCCATATCAGTCTTTAAATGCTGTATTTCACTGGGTTTTTTCTGTGGAACGCACCTTGTGTTCCATTCCTCCGTCGGCGTTCACTTCCTGGTTCCGGTCAAATGAGACTTCGATATTTCTTCCTGGTTTCAGTCTATGATCGTAAGTGGAATGCATTATGCGTTCCACTGAAGTGACATCACACCTTCGGCGTTCATGAATACTGTCTAAGTGGGACACACCCACAAATGTGAAGTCTATTGTCCATAATCAACCTGTTTAAACAATCTATAAATATGGCATCAATAAAATTTGTCCAAAATAATATATGTAGGGCTTTATATTCCTTTATATAATTCAAGAGAGATACATTCAGCCAAAATAATATATGTAGGGCTTTATATTCCTTTATATAATTCAAGATAGATACCCAAAATAATAAATGTAGGGCTTTATATTCCTTTATATAATTCAAGAGAGATATAGCTGTAATAGCGCGACCGGGCCCCTTTAAAAAAAAAAAAAAAAAAAGTTTACTCTGCGCGGGAAGGAGGAGAGAAAGGCCGCGAGGAAAGGCAGCCGACTCACATCATCCCCGGCCACCCTCCTGCGACAAAATGGTAAGACAGAGAGGTGTGTGTATGTATGTATGTATGCCAGTGTATGTGTGTATGCCAGTGTATATATGTATGTATGCCGGTGTATGTGTGTATGCCTGTGTATGTATGCCAGTGTATATATGTATGTATGCCAGTGTATGTGTGTATGCCAGTGTATGTATGCCAGTGCATGTATGTGTGTATGCCAGTGTATGTGTGTATGCCAGTGTATGTATGCCAGTGTATGTGTGTATGCCAGTGTATATATAGAAATGTACAGATGGATACAAAACAAAGCTGGCTATAAATCTACCAAAACGCTATTTATCTGACTGCAACTGATGGACATTATTTTTTTAAATGATGTTATATTTGTATTCCTGGACCCAGCAGCTGTTATACCAAAGTGCCAAGATGCCATGTCCATTGTGTAACTGCTGGAGTTAACCCTGCTGATCATAGGAGGTATCTTTCCGCTCCTCACTCAGATAAAGCATTGGCTGGTAGGTTATTTCGGAGACTGTAAATATGTATGTCTGCCAGTGTATATATGTATGCCAGTGTATGTGTGTATGCCAGTGTGTGTATGCCAGTGTATATATGTGTGTATGCCAATGTATGTATGCCAATGTGTGTATGCCAGTGTATATATGTATGTATGCCAGTGTATGTATGCCAGTGTATGTGTGTATGTATGTATGCCAGTGTATGTATGCCAGTGTGTGTATGTATGCCAGTGTATGTATGTATGCCAGTGTGTGTATGTATGCATGTATGTATGCCAGTGTATGTGTGTATGCCAGTGTATATATGTGTGTATGCCAGTGTATGTATGCCAGTGTATGTGTGTATGTATGTATGCCAGTGTATGTATGCCAGTGTGTGTATGTATGCCAGTGTATGTATGTATGCCAGTGTGTGTATGTATGCATGTATGTATGCCAGTGTATGTATGTATGTATACCAGTGTATGTATGTATGTATGCCAGTATGTATGCCAGTGTATGTATGTATGCATGCCAGTGTGTGTCTATATGTATGTATGCCAGTGTGTGTCTGTATGTATGTATTCCAGTGTGTCTGTATGTATTCCAATGTGTCTGTATGTATGCCAGTGTGTATATATGTATGTATGCCAGTATGTGTATGTATGTATGCCTGTCAGTATGTATGTATGTATGTATGTATATATGTATATATCAGTATGCAGTATGTGTATGTATATGTATGTTTGTCAGTATGTATGTCTGCATGTATATGTGTGTGTCAGTATCTCCCTATGCATGTGTGTATGTCTGTTTCAGTATTTGTATTTGTTAGTGTGTGTATTCCTGTGGGCGGGATTTGGAGGCGGGCCCTGTGGGCGGGCTTGAAGGGGGGCCCAGACCTTGAGCTGTGTTAGGTGCCCCCAAATTTCTGATGGCGGCCCTGTCTACTATCTGCTAATTCTCATTTTGTTTCTCAATTGCTTTTGACAATTTGGACAACCTGTTTCATGTCACCTCTTATACCTTTGGTATCTACAATACTGCACTTGTTAACTGTGGAAAATTCAGTTCTGTCAAATCAATATGTCCTGAAAAAAATAAATGTATTGCTTATCCGAGTTTTGTCTATTCAAACTGCAACTGAGATGGGTGGGTAAAAGGGAGGGGGAGGTTGAAGAAACTCCCCTAGCTGAGAAGCCTGCCCAACAATGCAACCTGACTACATTTATAGTAAGTTTACGCATGTTTATTACATACTTTTCAGTATGTAAGTTATTCTTGTTTTATTTTGGTTTGTATATTTGTTGAAAAGTGTTTGTTTGCTGGTTTAAAATGTGTCAAGTGGTGCATGTTCCTTTAAATATATCTAACAGATTTGTCAGAACATGGTGATAAAATGGATAAGTAAAAAGTGTCCCAGTGCTGTTGGTTTAATAGTATCAGGGGGTGGTAACCTACTTTTTGCGAATATGTACTTTTGTGTAGTGGCTTTGTATTATGTGACTGCTTTTAAAGTTGTAGTGTCAGGATATCAAATTTTGCATAATATTTCTTACATCTGTGAAAAAATTTTATTGAAATCCTAGATATATGAGATATAATTACATAGTACAATAGTAACCCGCAAAACGGGTTACTGTGGGTTTACGATTGACTAACCCCAAACATTTTTAAGTGCATGAAAGAGATATTTAACATTAAGGACTAATATACAAATATATTATGAGTTTTTTTTCTTTAGTTTTACTTGTTATGTTTAAATTATTATAGGTATAACTTTTTTTCACATTTGTTCATACTTCATTTGTATTGTACTAACAAAGAGTATACAAAAAAAGAACAATCTCTTTTTTAAAATATATAAGTATGGGTGCACTCAATGAGAAAGAAGAAAATTATTATTGAATATGAATGCATAGAAATAATACCAGTTTTTAGGGGTTTTGAAGTTGGACCTTAGTCCATAAGGTGTTAATTAATCTCTGTCAGATAATCATACAATGGGAAAGTTATTTAACATAATGGATCCAGGAATACATTTCCTAAGTATAGTAAACATATACAACAAAAACCTTTATGTAAGAAACTTTAAAAAGTAAAAAAGCAACCTGTAACCATATTGTGATAAAGATGGTTTAAATCAGAGAAAAAAACTTGACAGAACCACTTTAAAGTCTACTAAAGGGATTTCTGATTTACACCAGGCCATGAAAAAATGCAGAGCTGAGGTGTGTGCAACATGGTTTGATTGATTGACACAGTGTTGCTCCACAGTTTGACTCCAGCTTGATTGGTGCAATGCTGCTGCACAAACCCCCATTTATTTTTTATTTAGGTCTTTAAGATTATTTGTGTTCTTCAGATACCTAGTATATATTCCTATCATGTATTCCTCTGCTTGAGTTCACCTTATGCTCTGGAAAAAAGATAATATAGTAAATAAAATCAACCAGCATTTCTCAATAACACTTGCACAAACAGTTTGAAACAGTTATGAATTAAACATTAGGTTTTTTTTTTTTAGCCATGAAAGAATTTGTAAATTATTGCTGCAATAGCACATAATGTTTTTTTTTTTTTACCAGGATTATGGAGTTTTCAGTTGACCCAATGCACTAACTTACCTGGCTAGTATTAACTGATGAGCCAGTTAAACCTTTAAAAGAACACTACAGTCACCAGAACAATTACAGCTTAATGTAGTTGTTCTGGTGAGTATAGTCAGTCCCTCCTGCAGACTTTTTAATTTAAACACTGCCATTTTAGAGAAAAGGCAGTGGTTACATTTTAGCCTAAGGAAACCTCCAGGGGCCACTTCTCAGATAGCTACTAGAGGTGCTTCCTAGGCCAGTGTCTCCACCCTCTGCATAAAGATGGTGAAATTTCTCCCTAGAGAGGCATTGATCCAATGCATCTCTATGAGGAGATGCTGATTGACCAGGGTGGCATTTAACCTTATCGACAAAATCAGGTAATTCTAATGATCTCAGCTAAGGAGGCGGATTTGGGGCAGAGATAGCGCTGGCAGACCCTATAGCATTACTTTAATATTGCTGGTTTTATTTCTAGCAGGGTCAACATCAGATTTTACTTTTTTCATGTCGAAATCATTTTTTATTGGGAATAATTGAACTAGTATTCTTATTAGAAATATATGGTGTTCTTTCCCATTATAGACTTCTATCAATGTATAATGTATTTAGTTCTTTATTTATTTGATATATAGAATAGCAATCTTTCAATGTAATAATGCAGCTACCTAACACACAAAGCTCTTCAATCGACTAATTTAAAAGAAAATGTGACTCGTGAAAGAGAAGAAATGGGGTAATTTTCCAGACAAGTACATTTAGTACGTTTAGACAAGAGACCGCTCTATAAAATACATTCCATACAACTTCTGTAACTCGTATATTCTCAAAAGTGCTACAAAGTTCAGCACTTACAAATTAATATTGTCAAAGACAATGTGCCACTAACAGCACTGACTTTCACTTAAATCATTAGCTCTGATTTACGGCAGTCTTGTAGGATCTGTAGTGTCCTCACATTTTCTTTTAATAGCAGGTGTTTGTAATGCAATATTTCACCGTAATGGACAAATTGCAGCACAAAGTAGTAAGTGCACGTGGAAAATGTATTAAAAAGGCAGATGCATGCCAACTCAATTTAAAACATATATATTGCCTATATTTGCAGAGCTCTTCTCTAAGTAACTAATAAAGTAGGCGTTACAAATGACTGCTTTTTTTATGGACGTTTTAATTCAGGACATTATCATTAAAAAAAAAAAAAAAAATTACATCACTCAATCAGCAATTCTCCGTGTAAACCAAAAAAAAGTAAAACCTGCAAATTATGCCAGGAAAAAGAAACAAATATAAAGGATTTTGTTCTTTGTATAAACAGACTACTTATGCTTATACACTGATCCATTTATAATAAAATCAATCCAAAAGCAAATATTGTATTAAAGCCATATAACTAAATGTTCAATTAAAAGGTAAAAATGATACAGATACGCACTTTAGTACAAAGAGTTAACAAACAAGCTACACTGTATATCTGTCAAATGCTAAAACTCATCATTTTTAAACTCTTGGGTAAATGGAAAGCATCAAATAGTGTTAATAGAGAAGACACATTTTCGGCATACTGTATATCCACCATGCCCATGAGATTTAACACCTTTTTGGCTTCTTTTATTGAATTTTTTTTTCTAATCTTCAAAGGATCTCTCCTTCTTTGAATGAAACCAAAAGATTAATATATAGTGAATGTGTTTCCCGTATTTAAACAAAAATCAAAATCCCAATCTAAAAAATTACAGACCTGTGAACCTGTCATCTTTGAACAGATTGCGTTTGAAGAACTATCAAAGAGATCCTGCATGTACTAAAGCTACTCCAGCTTATAGTATTAGTTTTGGTACAAGGTGGCTATTGGTGCAGTTAAGAAAAAAGTTGGAATCCAGGCACCCACAGTCCAACCCTAATGCCTTTATCTGTATCAAATATTTGTATGGGGTAGCTGGGTAACGGTTATCTTTTCTGTCTTTTTTATTCCTGTAATCCTTTCCTCCAATAAAATTGCTTACTGGTTGTATTTTAGAGGGATTTACAATTGCAGCGAAGCATTTTTGTTTTTGTTTCCTAAGATGAACATGTGTATTTACTATATAATAAAAATGTGCTACCAGTTGTAGGCCAGAGTGCAATCCAGTTATCTGCAATAACCTCTGCAGCAAACTGTGGTGGCTATGGTGTTAGTATTATTTTTATAATACAGCATAGTGTGGGGTTAATGTAGCAGGTGTGGAGTTTGTAAATAGAGCTTTATTTAATACTCCTAATTAATTCAAAGATTTGGTGTCAATGTGATTCATAGAAAGTCTTAAAGTTTAAGATTGGACACGGGGATGTTGTATAGGGTAGGGTTAAGAGAGGGGGTGTCAGTTAATATATGTTGGAGGGGTCCATAAAATGTACCCTGCAGCTAAAGACCACTTGTCAAATTTTTGTAATATTATCTTCCTATATTAATATAGTTTAGTATTGTGTAAGCAAAATATAGCTTCTAGTGCATACTGGCTTCTTAAAATGCAATAATTAGATAGAAAACAATATACACATTAAGTGCTTAGCTCTGTTTTTCTCTGTTTCTCTCTCCAAATATATTATGAAAGCAGCTTGGGTATCATGTCATCTTACAACTATCTGTACCATATAGTATAGTTCTAAGATTAACTGAACATTAGAATTTCTAGCAAACCCAGAGTAATCAATGGGTACCAGTAATCAATAACGTCCGAAAGCTTCCACTACAAATTTTAAGATTTTTTTAAATGGAGTTTCTAGGATGATGTAATTCCTCAGCAGGGCACACATAATACAAAAAGATTTTATGTGTAGTTTGAGATATGTTCAGTTGGTCGTGTTTACTTTACTATATGTAAAAATGTCTGCTATGTTTAGTATAGAATTAATGACGCTGCATATATGGGATGTATTAACAGCAATATTCCCTGCACCCAGTAAGGCATACTGCTGTGAGTAGGTGAAAAAAGTTATAACGCCTTGCATATCTTGTGAACACACACTACATGTTTGCAAGACTGCTTGCTTTTTGGACTGACAGTCTGATAGAACAGCAATGGAGGGCTTAAATTCTCCAATCAGAACAGCAAAACTAAACCCAAGCTCTGAATCAAATATTTTTGGCTATTAAATGGAAAATACATACTAAACTATAAATGACCCGCTAATGATTTTTACATCTCAGCATACAGAATTCTTCCTTTTTTTTTAATAACAAGTTTTTCACTTTAATTGCACAATAAATCTTGCAACGAATAACCCTTTCTGAAAACCAAATTTCCATTGTAACGAATTTGACTATCTCTTAAATGTGCACAAAAATAGGCTTGCGGAAAAAAGACACTAAACATTTTAGATTTTTCACTTTCTCTTAACTCCTTGAAAACCAAACAATTTTTGTTTGAAAAAAAATGGCATGACATTTATTTGGTAAAAATGAAAATCCAGCGCACTCACTTATCTACTAAAAAGTTATTTTAGTGCTGACCAATTTTGTTAGTTTTATTAAAAACACCTAATCTAGGCAAAAAATTATGGGGGTTTAGTTACATTATATGATCATACATTGCATAAGCCTGCCACAACGCCAATGTACCCCATCTTTCGCAGGGCCTACTCTGTCTGCTAAATGAGCTACTCACTTGGGGAAATCCTTCCATCTCGAGTTCTCTGCAGTACAAGGCTTAAATAGGGTCCTGAAATGAGGCACCTGTAACAGGGAGGGGTGCAAAACCTGCCAAAGATGGGGTACATTGGCATTGTGGCAGGCTTATGCAATGTATGACCATATAATGTAACTAAATCCCCATTATTTTTTGCCTAGATTAGGTGTTTTTAATAAAACTAACAAAATTGTTCAGCACTAAAATAACTGTTTAGTAGATAAGTGAGTGCGCTGGAATTTCATTTTTACTGTACTTATTGGCACCCCATTTAAGTATGTATAGGTGAGTGCAGCCAAATCCTTGTTTTCTCCTATATATAACATTTATTTGGAACATGGAATGCATAGTTAGCACAAAAACCACATGATAATACAGCATTTTTTTTTCATAGACTGCTGTTCAGACAAACATAACATTTTTAATCATGCACATTTTGTTTAAATTTTTAGTTTGAATTTGTTAGTTTTTTTTCTTTATACAACTATTTGGAGAATGAAATGCTTTAAACAGTATAGAGTATACCTTATTTGCAATCTCTCACACCGGGTCTGCAATACTAGCATTTAAGCAAAAATACATATTTTTCTCATCCAGTAGATGTGACAAAAATAGATTTAAAAAAATGGTCAAACTACCAGCTTGCATCGGAGAGTGGTAAATACAGCATAAAGGCCAGTGCCTCCATAGTTTTTGTTGAAGAAAAAATCTAATCTAGTGTGGTAAGAACTTGTGCTAAGTTTGTGTTAGTAAAGAACATATTAGGTGAGATTTATCAAGCCAAAAACATTTGCTAGTCTGGAGCAAATAGCTAAATAGGGAGCAATCAACCTAGAAAGTAATAGGATGTTTCAACATTCAGCACGTTGGATCCAAAATAGCATCTATGTTACCTTGATAAATCTTTCCCACTGTGTCTGTTTATGTTATTTCCAAGAACGCTGAAGCCATTACAAGCAGTACAGCTTACTGATAAATACTGCATAATGTAAAATGAATGTCATACTTTCTGAAAATAAAGGTGTTCAAAGGAAGTAAAAGGCATGTGGAATATACGTTTCATCCCTATGAAATTGTATTAATGGTATAATCTTTGAAGTGATTGGAGTATCTCAAAATGGAAAGTTCTTCACTACGAGGGTGATAGAACACCTTGCAGTATATGGTCCATTCCCCAGCCAAGAGTTGATTCGGGATGTGATACTAAAGGAGGAAAAGGAGAGAGAAAGAGAGTACTAGTTATGCCTAGCCGAGATGGAGTTCCAGCAATGTCAAAGGAAAGCAGTAGCCCTTCTGTAAGATCCTTGGCACTGCTTGTTGGGTTGTGCTGGAAAGAAAGGCTGACTCTCTGCTATATTTTACCTTAAGAGAAGGGGAATACACTGAGTGGAATAGGTCTGGGCCAAAGTCTGATACCTGACCTCCTTTATCTGCTGTCCCAATATAGACATCAGCTTTACTAATTCTATGTTGGTGCTAATAAAGTCAAAGTTCCAAGAAGCTTGGATGCTAGGTTGACTGCTTTTCTGATATTGGTGAGGTTTACAAATCTATTTTCTGTAATAGTTTGGTTCAGAGTCTAATTATGGTTCATGGGATTGATCTTAGCTAATATTTAGTTTATCTTAATGGTAACAGGACTGCTTAGATAGAAATATACAAAAAACACGGGACGGGATAAAACATTTTCATCAAAAGCTTTTTAGAAAACATATTGTCTCAAATGCATGTATTAACTGCAATTTGTTTTACAATTCTTTTGTATTCATAAAAGCAGCATCTCTAATATTTGTGTCAGTAGGTTGGGACACGCAGTGACCAACCCCCTGGTTGCAAGGTTAGCCATTACTATCCTAAGCATTTTGCAATTGTCAATTTATGCCAAGTTGACTTCCAGACTACTGCTTTTATCTAGGTCTTTTACCATTTAAATTATGATCTAAAAGTGCCCTGGTATGTCACCAGATGATTTTCTAACAGCCCCTCAGGGAATGCATCATGTACTCAAATTTCAATTATAATTTAAGTGCTCATCCTTCTCTGCAGTAATTGGTACAGTTGCTTTATCTAATAAAGGATTTTGAATCTAATTGACTCCAGATTTATCATACAAATGTCAAAGCCAAACTTTACTGTAATAACCTATTATCTCCATTGTTCAAGTTCAGTGCATCTACAGAAACACATTGATAATAATCTTTGCAATAATGAATAACATGATGTTAATAGGAGAGCTGCTTAATAGAGTTTTGAATACCCACCTTGGCATTTTAGCTTGCGATTTGAGCATTTTGCAAATATACTAGTAATCATAAAAAATATATATATATATATAATAATTCCGCTAGTTTTTCAAGAAAAAAAAAAAGACTTCTCTATTGCTGTGTTTTACATTTTGGACTATGTATGTGCAGAAGTTCTAGTACGCTATGGCTAAAGTCCACCTTGGGTCATACCAATGAGATCTAAATTTAGTCTAAACACAAGGAAAAAAAACACATAAGGTGATGCTAAGGTGTTCTAATTTGAATTTGGTACGCTAGGTGCGGTTTAGAGTTTACATATTAGATTAACTTACAGAGTTTGAGAAAAAGTATCTTTTTACACACACATGTATGCACACATGCGCACAATCATGAACAATTCTTTTTCATCTTCATTTCACATATAGTCTTGCTCAAACCACTATCTACATTTCATCTTCTGGACACAGTGAGTAGAATTTATGTTGTGCTAGAAAAAGATACAGACTGGAGATTTTTTTTCTTAATGGCCTTCCATGCCTTGACACAGTTGTTGTGATTGCAGCTCGTATGCTTAAGCCTATTAAGTCGAACAGGTGTAGTCAGTACAATGATCCCAAAGGTTTCATAATAATATTTTTTTCCCTTTGGATTCTTTTCATTCACATTGATTTAATTCTGTCGATCCCATTTTTATGTATCAGGTAATTATTTTAGAAATCCTGTTTGTTCTTTTCTGATTGTATTACTTCGAACTATTATTAAGTTATATATCTACTAGTTTCAGAACAAATCCCCAAACATTTGGATTTAGAAGTATATTGAAGGTGACATATAATACATTTTCTCAGTACAAACCATCTGAGCACCTTCCAGTTGAATTATTTTCTGTTGTCATAACATTAACTCTTTTCATCCAACCTGTGTACAGATAGCTATTATAGAGTCCTATACTTACTGAATTCTGATTCATAAGACAAATTAGGCCAGAGGTGAGGTCTGCTTGAGGTCTGTCTCAGAACAAAAGGAAGAGACCATGAGTTTCTTTATATAGCTGGACAGTCGGGAAAATGTATGACTCTCCCAACCTGCCAATTTCCCCAAATGAGTTGGAGTCCTGTGCAATTCATTTATTTGCCTTCATGTCGCAATGATCCTATTAATTGATCCTACTAAACAGGGATGCACTTTAGGCCTTTGCAGCCACCAAAATGTTTATATATTTTAAGTGTTTCTTTCAGTACTACAGCACTAATTAGTGCTAATTAGCAGAACATAACCTCTAATATCGTATTAAACATATTTGAGACATACCAGAACTAATACAGTGAGGGGAAAAAGTATTTGATCCCCTGCTGATTTTAAACAATAGTCCACTGACAAAGAAATGATCAGTCTATAATTATAATGGTAGGTGTATTTTAACAGTGAGAGACAGAATAACAAAAATAAAAAAAAAAATCCAGAAAAACTCATGTCAAAAAAGTTATAAATTGATTTTTCATGTCAATGAGTGAAATACATGTCTTGGGTGAAAACCTCCTCCCCTCAGCCAGGACATTGAAAATGGGCAGTGGATGGGTATTCCATGACCCAGAACACACAGCCAAGTCAACAAAGGAGTGGATTAAGAAGAAGCACATTAAGGTCCTGGAGTGGCCTAGCCAGTCTCCAGACCTTAATCCCATAGAAAATCTGTGGAGGGAGCTGAAGGTTCAAGTTGCCAAACGTCAGCCTTGAAACCTTATTGACCTGGAGAGGATCTGCAAAGAGGAGTGGGACAAAATCCCTCCTGAGATGTGTGCAAACCTGGTGGCCAACTACAAGAAACGATTGACCTCTGTGATTGGTAACAAGGGTTTTGCCACCAAATACTAAGTCAAAGAAGTCAAATACTTATTTCACTCACTGACATGCAAATCAATTAATAACTTTTTTGACATGCATTTTTCTGGATTTTTTTTGTTTTTTTGTTATTCTGTCTCTCACTGTTAAAATACACCTACCATTAAAATTATAGACTTATCATTTCTTTGTCAGTGGGCAAACGTTCAAAATCAGCAGGGGATCAAATACTTTTTTTCCCTCACTATATACTAATTTACCATGCACTCACCAAGGTCAGTGAAAAGAAATAAATTCATCTCCCTTCACAGTACATACCGAATGGTGTTAAATCAAATTTTAAATGATCGGAAACTTGCAGTTTCATATGATGTGAATAGTTATTTAAAAGTAAAACATGTACTTGAATCATATGCAAGTAACACTTACATAATGCCATTACAAAACATCTTTATTTTCTGAGTAGGTGTTTAATTTCACTAGAAGTGTCTGCAAAAAAAAAAAAAACGCAAAGAAATAAACACAGTACATTATTATGGAAAAGAAAAAATATATTTCCATAAGTAGCATAAAACCTTACCATTTAAAAAAAAATATTATGTAAACTATACCTTATTTAGTGAATTTGTAAATATATTTGCATATGAAATAATTATAGTAATTTTATTTTCATATTTTAAAATAAGACACTTGATAGAATAGATCATATCTTTTTATTCTTAATCACCTCTCAAGTTTGACTTACACCCTGTTCCAAATTAATATGCAAATTCTATTTAAGTGTCACAAAGATTAAATATTTTGCTTTTCAGTTTAACTCATGGATGGCATTGTGTCTCAGGGCTCTTTTAAAAACTGAAAACAATCGCGGACACCAGTGATAATTAGATTGCCAGGTGAGCCCAATTTAAGGAAAAACTACTAAAGGAGGGTGTTCCATATTATTAAGCAGAGCACCATTTTCATGCAATATGGGGAAGAAAAAGGATCTCTCTGCTCCTGAAAAGAGTGAAATAGTTCAATGCCTTGGACGAGGTATGAAAACATGATATATTTCACGAAAACTTAAGCGTGATCATCGCACTATTGTAGCTGATTCAGAGCACAGACAGGTTTGTGCAGATAAAGGCACATTGAGGAAGATTTCTTCCACATCCATGCATCGGATCAAGAGAGCAGCTGCTAAAATACCATTACATAGCAGCAAACAGATATTTGAAGCTGCTGCTGCCTCTGGAGTCCCAGTGACATCAAGGTATAGAGTCCTCTAGAGTCTTGCAACTGTGCATAAACCTTCTATTCGGACACCACTAACCAATGCTCACAAGCAGAAACGGCTGCATTGGGCAGAAAAATACATGAAGACTAATTTTCAAACAGTCCTGTTCACTGATGAGTGCCGTGCAACCCTGGATGGTCCAGATGGAGGGCAGGGCCGGACTGGGGATTCAATGCAACCCTGGAAAAAAAATCTATGCCAGCCCCATAAGTGTCACGTCTAAACATTTGTTATGAAGGAACACAACTGCAGATTTCTTATAGTTTGAATATTTATTCTCAAAAGTAAAAGGTATTGACTTTAAGTCCAATTACAGGTACTGTAGCTTTAATTAATAAACGATAACTGAAGTCCACAATTACAGGCACTGTAGCTTTAAGTAGTAAACGATAACTGAAGTCCACAATTACAGGCACTGTAGCTTTAAGTAGTAAACGGTAACTGAAGTCCACAATTACAGGCACTGTAGCTTTAAGTAGTAAACGGTAGTAATTAGCAGACACTGAATCAGAAAGAGTCTCTTAGTAGTATTAATGAATTAGGTGATAAGAAGTTACAATAGCTGTTCCATAGACTTTAACTGAAGCGATACAGATGCAGCTAACTGAGATAAAGTATGAGTTGAAGTTAGCTGTAACGGTTTTGTTTTATCGAAGGACTTTGAAGACAGGAAATAACAGCTTTGAAATGCAACGCTTATCACAGAGGTTTTACTTAGCTTCCGGCACATAGAACACTGGTTCCCGAGATCTCCTCAGAGGCGGTTATCCTGGAAGGAGAGAGTTCAGCTTTAGTCGTGGAAGAGGAGAGGTGAAGGGAACTTGAAGTCTTCTAGTCCGGTCCGGTAACAGAGGGCTTTCACAACGATGTTGTAGCCGGTTCGTGAGTACGGAACGTAGTTCAATAATCCAGCGTCGATCAGCTGGTGCGGTCGGATTAAATAGGGAGACCGTGTCATAAAGGGGTGTGGCTAAGCTCCGTGGAACCAGGAAGTAAGAGGATACCATAGTTAAGGCATGACAATAAGTCATTGCGCCATATATTGTCGCATGTAATATGTAAGGCTATGTCTTGCCACCCTAGATGATTGATTTTATATATATATATATATATATATATATATATATATAAAAAATACTTGAAATCCCCAGCACTCACGTTTATCCTAAGCCAATGCCGGGCGCCAGACCAAAGCTCCAAAACAGATAAGATCCACATGAAATAGGCTGCTCTCCGGGCTTAAAATATTCAAATTTTATTTAAAGTTGATTAAAATTGCGACCAACGTTTCGGTCCCCGCTCGGGACCTTCTTCAGGGTCAATTTTCAACAGGACAATACATTTCAACACAAATACTGACCTTATATACCATTACTAATTAAGAAAATAACTCACCCAAGTGTTTACCGCCAAAATCACCATCACCGAGTGCACTTCCGGGTATGCGCGCGCACCTCTGAACGTGCCCCGCCTCCCATCACGTAATCGTGCGTGCTTAACTTCCTGAGTGACCGGAGACTCCGGTTGCCATAGTGATGTGTAAACTTATGTGATTCATGAATGAATTTACCCATCTGTTCCCATATGAAAATCGCAGTGAGGGGAACACAATCATTAAATGCTTAATGTGTATGTATATTATTAAATCCATCTATTCTTTAAATATAAACAATTAAAGTGCTCACCAAGTAGCTATTATTGGTAAAAAGTGCCAAGTGCGATAAACTTAAAAAAAAACTATCAAATTAGTGCTGTAGTGGACAACATTCGAATAAAGTGCTACAAAAGTGCTTGATACTTCATAAACATATCTACATTGTATACATAAATACATATAAGCTAAAAAATATATATTTTTTTAAAAAAAATTTTTAAAAAATTTATATTGGCTAGCTGGCTGTTCCTACAAAAAAGAGTGGTAGGTAATACTTTCATTAAGTCCCAAAGGTGACACTGTGTTTAATTGGTTGATCCAAAACGCCTCTCTTTGGAGCAATAATCTGCCTCTATCACCCCCTCTCCGGGGAGGAGGGATGTGGTCTATCCCAATGAACTTGAGGGCTGCCAAAGGGTGCTTCTTTTCCAGAAAGTGCTGTGCCACAGGCTTGTCTGTTAGTCCATCCCTATACGCCAACCTGATACTAGATCGGTGACCCCTGATCCTCTCACATAGAGGTGTTTCAGTTTTTCCCACGTAGTGTAAACCGCACGGGCAAACCAATTTATACACCACATAAGGGGTTTTGCAAGTGATGGTGTGTCTTATATCATAGACAACATTATTGGTTACTACCGCTTCATAGATGACCTGTTGATAATCTGGAGAGGCAGTCACAGTGAAGCACACACAATGATAGACGAACTTAACTTGCTCCAAACTCCTATTAAATTTACAGCCAAT
Organism: Pelobates fuscus; assembly: GCF_036172605.1. Lineage (NCBI taxonomy): Eukaryota > Metazoa > Chordata > Amphibia > Anura > Pelobatidae > Pelobates > Pelobates fuscus. Next base: position 129,517,730 of record NC_086318.1, on the reverse strand, counting down.
GTCAGTGAAGTCAGTGTACAGTATTTGGATTTAGAACTTTCATTTCAATCAAAGGAGATACAATACACTTTATTTTCGAAACCAACGGATCGCAACACTTTGTTGCATGCTGATAGCGCACATCCAGTCCCTCTGAAAAAATTAATTTTCCCAAAGCACAATTCCAAAGGGTCATTCGCAACAATTCCGATGACAATAAAGCTGAGTTACAATTACAAACCATGACTGAAAAATTCTTGGATAGAGGATATGACCGTCGGGAGTTGGAACAGGCACTGTTGAAAGCTAAAATGGCTCCGGTGCGCACCACAAAGGATCCCACACAGAGGATGATATTCCCTATGACGTTTCATAGTACCTCGAGTGTAGTAACAGCGATAGTCAAGCAGAATTGGAGAATGGTTGCTTTGGATGAATCGTTACCAAACATTTTCAGAGAAGGACCATTAATATGTTATAGAAGGAATAAAAGTTTCAAAGACATACTGGTACACACTGACCCCGTGGAAAGTTATTCCAAAGTGGACAAACACAACATAAGGGGATGCATACGTTGTTTGGGATGTGTAACGTGCGGACACATGATCGCAGCAAAAAAGTTCAACCATCCTCACACGAACAAAGTCTATGATATAAGACACACCATCACTTGCAAAACCCCTTATGTGGTGTATAAATTGGTTTGCCCGTGCGGTTTACACTACGTGGGAAAAACTGAAACACCTCTATGTGAGAGGATCAGGGGTCACCGATCTAGTATCAGGTTGGCGTATAGGGATGGACTAACAGACAAGCCTGTGGCACAGCACTTTCTGGAAAAGAAGCACCCTTTGGCAGCCCTCAAGTTCATTGGGATAGACCACATCCCTCCTCCCCGGAGAGGGGGTGATAGAGGCAGATTATTGCTCCAAAGAGAGGCGTTTTGGATCAACCAATTAAACACAGTGTCACCTTTGGGACTTAATGAAAGTATTACCTACCACTCTTTTTTGTAGGAACAGCCAGCTAGCCAATATAAATTTTTTAAAAATTTTTTTTTAAAAAAAAATATATTTTTTAGCTTATATGTATTTATGTATACAATGTAGATATGTTTATGAAGTATCAAGCACTTTTGTAGCACTTTATTCGAATGTTGTCCACTACAGCACTAATTTGATAGTCTTTTTTTTAAGTTTATCGCACTTGGCACTTTTTACCAATAATAGCTACTTGGTGAGCACTTTAATTGTTTATATTTAAAGAATAGATGGATTTAATAATATACATACACATTAAGCATTTAATGATTGTGTTCCCCTCACTGCGATTTTCATATGGGAACAGATGGGTAAATTCATTCATGAATCACATAAGTTTACACATCACTATGGCAACCGGAGTCTCCGGTCACTCAGGAAGATAAGCACGCACGATTACGTGATGGGAGGCGGGGCACGTTCAGAGGTGCGCGCGCATACCCGGAAGTGCACTCGGTGATGGTGATTTTGGCGGTAAACACTTGGGTGAGTTATTTTCTTAATTAGTAATGGTATATAAGGTCAGTATTTGTGTTGAAATGTATTGTCCTGTTGAAAATTGACCCTGAAGAAGGTCCCGAGCGGGGACCGAAACGTTGGTCGCAATTTTAATCAACTTTAAATAAAATTTGAATCTTTTAAGCCCGGAGAGCAGCCTATTTCATGTGGATCTTATATATATATATATATATATATATATATATAGCTTTTTCCAATATAAAATATTGGTCCTTTCAGAGTAAAATTTTTAATTATACAGTAAGCATACTCACATGCAGACACAGACAATCTCACTGACACATGTTGATTGATACACAGCCTCACAGACAAACAATCTCACTGACATACATAAGGTCATTGACATAAAAACACAAGCTCACTCAGTAGAAGGCACACACACACACAAGCAAGCCCACTCACTAGCAGGCGCGCGCGCACACACACACACAGAGCCTAATGTAGTGGTTCTGGTGTCTATAGCCTGTCCCTGCAGGCTTTTCAATATAAACATGGGGGCTGGGGGGGCGATAGGGCCACATGGGGGCTGGGGCTATAATGGGACACATGAGGGCTGGGGAGGGGTCTATAATGGGACACATGGAGGCTGGAGAGGGAACTATAATGGGACACATGGGGGCTGGGGGCTATAGGGACACATGGGGGCTGGGGAGGGGGCTATAATGGAACACATGGGGGCTGGGGGTTATAGGGACACATGGGGGGCTGGAGAGGGTGCTATAATGGGACACATGGGCGCTGGGGTCTATAGGGACACATGGGGGGCTGGAGAGGGGGCTATAATGGGACACATGGGTGCTGAGGGCTATAGGGACACATGGGGCTATAATGGGACACATGGGGGCTTGGGAGGGTGGCTGTAATGGGACACATGGGGCTGGGGGGCTATAGGGACACATGGGGCTGGGGGGCTATAGGGACACATTGGAGTTAGGGGGGCTTTAGGGACACATGGGAGCTGGGGAGGGGGCTATAGGGACACATGGAGCTTGGTAGGCTATAGGGACACATGGGAGCTGGGGAGGGGGCTATAAGGACACATGGGGGCGATAGGGACACATGGGGAATGGGGAGGGGGCTATAGGAACCCATGGAGGGCTGGGGGGCTATAGGGACACATGAAGGGCTGGAGGGGGGATAGGGACACATGGGGCTGGGAGGGCTATAGGGACACATGGGGCTAGGTAGGCTATAGGGACACATGGGAGCTGGGGAGGGGGCTCTAAGGACACATGGGGAATGGGGAGGGGGCTATAGGAACACATGGGGGCTATAATGGTACACATGGGGGCTGAGAAGTTCTCAGCCCCACCATTATAGCCCCCATGTGTTCCTATAGCCCCCCAGCCCCCATGTGTCCCTATAGCCCCCCAACCCCCATGTGTCCCTATCCCCCCTCCAGCCCTTCATGTGTCCCTATAGCCCCCCAGCCCTCCATGTGTTCCTATAGCCCATTCCCCATGTGTCCATATAGCCCCCTCTTCTTGCCAGCTCTTCTTGCTGCCGCTGGCTGGGGAAGCTCTTCTTGTGGCCGCTGGGGGAGCAGACTGTTCTGTCTCTGCTCCCCCTCCCTCGCATGCAGCTTAATGAGACCGGGGCCGGAATATGACGTCATATTCCGGCTCCGGTCTCTTTCTAGTGCGCGAGGGAGGGGGAGCAGAGACTGAACAGCCTGCTCCCCCAGTGGCCACAAGAAGAGCTTCCCCAGCCAGCGGCCGCAAGAAGGGCTCCCTCTGCGGCCACAGGTGAGCCAGCTGCCTGCCCGGCCCCAGGTGCCGACGGCCCACCGGGAAATTTCCCGGTATCCCGGTGGGCCAGTCCGGCCCTGATGGAGGGAGTAGTGGATGGTTGGTGGACGGCCACCCTGTTCCAACAAGGCTGCGACGTCAGCATGGCAGTGGTGGAGTCATGTTTTGGGCCGAAATCATGGGAAGAGAGCTGGTCGGCCCCTTTCAGGTCTTTACAACCTATAAAGTGTTTTGAAACTTACTGTGTGTAATAATTTGGAACAGTGCATTGTAAGTTTTTAATGTTTAAAAAAAATACTGTTATCATTAGGAGGTTTGTTCAATACAATTTGAATTGTACTCTTAATAGTTGATAACATGAGAATTATGCTGACTGTTATTTACATCAATTATTTAGGTAAATGGGAAAAATATTATTTGCATAATAATTTGGAACAGGGTTTAGTTATTTTAACCTACGTTGAGCAGTGTCCAAGTTCTTGCTTGGCAGAATAATAACTAGGCCCGGGGAAGCATCACATGCCTTGAGGAAGGTGATGACAATCGTGTTCTCTCCAGAGGTGTTGAATTGGAGTGTACATATTCTTGCGGAATTCAGTGAGAATCCATTTCTAGGTATCTGAGCAAAAGTACAAATATAATCAAATATCTTCAGTCTGGTGGCACCCAGATTTACCAAGTTGTGTATCAACATAAAGCCACCAATGGACCCTGGCAAGTAATATAAAACAATTTGGCACAAAATGTTAAGAATGAACAGAAAACAAGATGCCTAATGATCTGATGTGGCACCAGTCTTTGCTCACAGAATACATACAAATGGGCCAGACACATATACTGGCTGGTGAGTCTACCTCACCAGTAATTGTCCCTGGGTAATATACCTAATAACACATATGCATGTAATTTTTCTACTTGTTTTCTGTGAGTGCATATGAAAAAACTGCTTGCAAAAGCTGTAGATCTAATGTAGCCAATATTAGTCTCACTAACCCTTTTTTACATAGGAATGAATACCAGTTTGTAGAGGAACAAATGTATCTGTCAAAAGCCACCAGTTTCTCATTTCTTGTTTATCATGCCTGCAAATATGCTGAAAATGTCGGCTCATCTGCCTCCTTCCAAGCAGTAGCGGAAGTTTCAAAAGGTGTTACCATTCCCACAGTTAGGGAGTTGGGAGGAGTGAATGGGCTCTAACATTTCACTCTCAGCATTACACTAGCATTCTAGAAAGTGATAAAGATTGCAATGGCACTTTTTGACTACTTTGATTTTAGAAACATATGATTTAACTGTATTTACTATTTGTGAGCAAATGCACACTTTTGTTTTTTCATTCTATTGCAATTTTTATTAAGCTGCATTGCTAGTAATACCTTCAGGATACTTACACATACCTATAAGCAGGCTATTTGACCATTTTATTTTTAGCTTTGTATGCTTTTATACTTCCATTTCAGACCCAGTGTGAAATATTGCAAGATAAAGGACACTGTATACTGCCTTAAACTTCTTAAATCCCCAAAACTTGCTATAGAGAATGAATGAATACATTTAAAATAACAATTGTGTTCATTTACATAAATTTAATTTTTGAAGTCTGAAAAGCAGTGTAAAATTGCTGTGTGCTAGCTATGCATTCTTTGTTTCTGATAATGTGTATGGAAATATTATTTGAAACAAACAGTGCTTGGTAGTGAAGAGGTTAATGTAAATAAAAATATTCAGGTGAAAATAGTTTACAATTTTAATGTTACATATCAAAACACTGCAAAATATGCATATCACATCAAATGGACCAGATGGGGTCACCCCATGCCCCTTTTTAAGTGGCACTATTTGTACTGGCATATTGTCATGTTAGTGTCTGTGAATCACGAGTAAAATAGCAAAAGGGCTAGTTATAATTAAGATAACATATATTTAACCACAATAATAAAGCATCAAAAGAATCAGTTGCTCTGTAGTATAGCTCAGGTATACGTTAGTCCATGGTCATGTTCACAGCTTAATTGGACAATCTGTTAGAAAAGAGAAGTCCTGAATAATTGCATTATCCATTTAGGACAGCAAGAGCTGGAGTAATTGGACAATCTGTTAAAAAAAAATAGAAATTTGAGAGTAACTGGGGAGGCTGTTAGAAAAGAAATATGTTATAATATGGACTGTTTCAATGCTACACCATTAAATCATATTTGAAGTAACAACATGTCATAGTATTCAATACTGTACATGTGAACATGTCACCTAGCTGTCATTAATCACTTATACATCCATATAACGTGAATCTTGAATAGTAATGACATTCACAGCAAATAAATACATACAAATTCTATTCTAGTTTGTAAACTATTTGCAGAATCTTTGATGAGGGAGTAACGTGCCAACAAAATTTTGACAGGTTTTTAACCGTATATTTTGACTGGCTAGCCAGTTGCTTTCCAAATATTTGCAAAGAATAAATTATATTTAATTTTTTTTCAATTATTTACTGATTTTAATTGGTTTGAAATTGATGGGTAAACAAAATTGAAATTGTTAGGCAACATTATAGAACAGCAAAGGCTTATTTAATGTTATCACGGAATTATATGCAAACATCCTTTTAGGTAGCTATGGACACCATGCTAAAAGTTAATTATGTAAAAAAAAAAAATAACATAAAATGAACTTCGAGTGGAGCAGCAAAGATTAGCATACTTACACATTTTACACAATAGATCAGTGGTAGCCAATCATAGTCTAATCGTAATGAGACTTGTAGTTAAATTACAGCAGCACAGCTACCTTTTTATTATCGCAGACCGACAGAATATTAAATTAAAGCAACTGTAGTGGTTATGGCGTGCCTGGTGAGTCACGCCCTGTCTCATCATTGTAAGTGGTAAAACAATTTAGTGATGGTTTAACTTCTTACCTGGGTTCCACTGAGTGTAGATTCCTGTATTGACTACTTCCAATAGAGAGTCAGAAGCTCTATGTCTGAGCTAAGCCCCCTTTGGATGAGAGCAAAAAGCTGGTGGCTTCGGCCAATGGGTTAGCCGTACACTAGTAAACAAAATGACTTAACATAACTGAAACACTTACAAACCATCTATTTCTTGATTTATACAATGAGTCTACTGAATATGAACTGTTTGAAATAAGCAGATAACATGGCAGCAAATTCCTGATAAGATGAATAAAATAAACAGCATTTGTATGTCTCTGCGCTGCCAAGAATGGAAACAATGCGGGGTGATATTATCTTGGCATTTAGAAGAGGACTTATAAAAGATACATAGAGTAGTTTCCTGGCATCCCTTAAAATGCATGCTTGAAAATTCAGATATCACTCAGTAAGTCTCAAATATGTTCTGTTTGGGTAATCGTAGAAGACCTTGCAGTCCAGTAAATGACCAAACTAGTGGCAATGTCTTTTCCTTAACTTGCTTGCCTTCATTAGGAATCAGCACTGTAGGCATGCGGATGTCTGACTCTGAACCTCAGATGTAAACTGCAATACATTTCTTCTGTTTTCATATTTATATATGCTGAGAAAAATAATCGTAATTGGAAGGATTCTCCCTCAACACTCCTAGGTGTGCTATTGTACAACAAATAGCATATGTTGGCATATTTTATGCTCTGACACTTTCTATTTTCTACAAGTCTCTAAGACCCAGCTGCTAGTTTGCATGTAAGACTCAGCAAAGTAAGTACAAATGTAATGCTCAGTCTCTCTGGCACTCAATACCAAATTTATAGAACCAATGAAATAGCATAGTTTAAAATGTCAGTAAATGTAAACACTCAGGCAATGGCAGTGGCTTGTGTTGTAGTTGCCAGGCTAATTTAATTATTTTATAGTCAACTTGCTATAAGAACATTTTTCAATGTATATATTTTTCTCTCAGTAGAGGTGAGTTTTATATTTTTATTTTTAAAGATGACTATTTCAAAGTGTAGGAGAAAGTAGGGTCATTGTTTGATTACTTTGTGCCAAGAAATTTAACTGTCTACATGAAAATACATCCTATGATTGAAGTGTCCAACAAATTAACTTTTCTTGTCATTTGACTAAAGGTCTATACACAGAAATATTATGTCCAGATTAAAGCCAGGTAGCAGCTCCCTAAAAAGTTGATTGATTGTCATGCCCAGTACGACACTTAGCCATAAGCAGACACCAGGGGTGTTGTTGAAATGGGGGACAGATTTTTCCATTAACCCTTTCTAAAGATCCTCTCAGTGATTTGGTTTAATATTATGCAAATATGTAATGATTTAACATACAAGTAGTTGAGATTTGATAGCAAACACATATAAGATAGAATGAGTCATAAAATATACCCTTGAGCTGAAGCCCCTTTTTTCCCACCTGGCAATGCAGCAAATACACTCTGTGAGTTGTGAAATAGCCTTTTTTGTTAATATCCTCTTTCTTTTAAAGGTTAGTCCACGAATATACTGTGTGAAATGGTGTTGTAGCTAAGAAAGATGTAAAAACATTTTTTTTTGCTAATCAAACGTAGTAGGGTTTTTACTAAAGTAAAATTTTTAAGTAAATTTTAAATTGAAAGTCAAAATAGTTGAACTGGAAAATTCAGCTATGCTTTCAGTCTCGCTACTCTGGAGTAACATTTGAAATTCATGGTGGATTTTAACCATTGCCAATGAAGGCAACGATTTTGCCACTGAAGGCATGAGTTTTTACCATGTAGGGGTATACCGAGATACACCATACACACACCAGGTTCGGAGCTACCAACGATCAACTTCATTGACTATATTTAAAGGATTGTACATTTTGTTTAGATATAAAATTAACTTTCATTGGTGTTATGTAGCCTTGTGCAGAAAATCTTGTCATGCTGTCAATGATTATCTTTTAAGCCTTTTCCTTCTGAAAAGGATCACGAAAAGTGACATGACTTGCTCTGGTTGCTCAAAATAAAAATTCTACAACTATTTTTTTCTGTTTATTCCAGTCTATAGAATATAAATGTTATAATTTGTAATTCAAGTTTGTTTTCTGATTTGTCTATATGTTATTATATTTAATTACATGATTCATCTCAGAGCAAATTAATAAAAACATCAGTTCAAATTTCTTCTCTTTTAAAGAATTACATTTATAGTTTACTGATCGCTCTGAAATAACCTATTTTTTTGTTGTTGTTTTTATCTGAACTAGGCATTTGTTCGTCAATGCTTTCTTTGTTAAAGGAATAGTTCATGCATTTTCACCTTTTTAGCCTGCTTTAGTAGTTATGGTGCGAGGAGTACCCTGGCATCTTGCTAAGTTAAGTAGTCACACCATGTGAAAACAGTTTTACAACATACTTGGGGTGAGGAGCTAATGGAAGCTCCTTGACCCACAGGGCACTCCTGCCACCATAACCACTGTAGGTCCTCTTGAAAGTCTAGTGTGCTGTACACCTTTTCCAGCATACATCCTGACCCTTTTCCCCTTTGGTCATCGGTGAAAAAGTTATATGAAACTATGTTTTACCTCACTAATTCACCCCTCACAAACACTGCAGCACAAGATAGCTAGAATAGACAGTGCTCACAGAGTACACATATAGACTAATTCCACAGTACACTAGCACCAGTGAACATGGGAAGAGGGATTATGGGAAATATGACTGTATAGATTTTGTGGAGCATGTAGCTAGGAACAGGGCCGGGGTATCCATAAGGTGGCATAAGCGACCGCCATAGGGTGCACCGGCCCAGGGGACGCAAGATTAGTGGTGCTAACCCTACCCCTAACTCTACCCCTAACCGTTACCATAACCCTACCCCTAACCCTACCTCTAACCCTACCCCTACCCCTACCCCTACCCCTAACCATACCCCAAACCCTACCCTTACCCCTGCGCCTAAACCTACCCCTAATGCTACGCCTACCCCTATCCCTACCCCTACCCCTAACCCTAACACAACCCCCCAATCCCAACAGGGGTATGGTTAGTGGTAGAGTTAGGGTTCGGGCTAGGGTTAGGGGTAGGGTTAGGGTTAGATTCCGGTCATCATTCCCTTAATTTTCCCTCCCTCTCCTGTTTTGCCATTTTTCTTCGGCAATTCGGTTCAGCACTTCCGAAATTAGGCACTTCGGCAATTTGGACTTCGGCAATTCGGCACTTCTGCAATTCAGCTCAGATTGTCACTTCCGAAATTCGTCATTTTGGAAATTCGTCAATTCGGCACTTCGTCAATTCGGACATTCGGAAGCATCCGAATTGCTGAAACTCGGACCGAAACGAATTGCACATGTCTATGATACATCTATCTTATGAAAAAGCACAGAAACCAGTATACATGCTATACACATACACATAAGATATTGCTCTCTCCTGATGCTCCTCCTACCTCTCCCAGCGCTCTTTCAGATTTCTTTCTCTGGCTCTGCTTCTTCTCCTCAACTCCTCTCTGTTGGTGTCCCCCAATGTTCAGTCCTTGGTCCCCTACTGTTCTCCATCTATACTGCCTCCCTTGGTAAACTCATTAGCTCCTTTGGCTTCCAATATAATTTCTATGCGGTTGACACGCAAATCTATCTGTCCTCTCCTGATCTCTCCTCGTCCCTCTGACTAGTGTCTCTGACTGCCTCTCTGCTATTTCTAACTGGATGGTTGCCCACTTCCTTAAACTGAAATTCTCCCTCAAGTGTTGCTACTCTTGTGTCTGTCTCCCTCCATGTCAATGGTGCTACCATGAGCTCCACCACGCAGGCTCGCTGCCTAGATGTTCTCTTTGACTCCGACCTCTCCTTCACACCTCATGTTCAGTCTATCACCAAATCCTACCACTTCCTACTACCCTACTTAACGCCAGATGCGACTAGGGTGCTGGTCCATTCCACTGTCTTTTCTCACCTTGACTACTGTAATCAGCTTCTCAGTGGTCTTACGTGCTCCCAACTTGCACCATTACAGTCCATAATGAATGTGGCGGTGAGGCTCATCTTCCTGTCTGCCCACACCTCCCATGCTTCACCCTTCTGTCAGTCCCTACATTGGCTTACTGTAAGATCTGGGGCTCAATTTAAAATTCTGGTTCTTGCTTTCAAATCTTTACATAATGCTGCTCCCACCTATCTATCCTTCCTAATACACAAGTATGTCCCGTCTAGGCGCTTACGCTCTTCTGAAGACTTACATCTATCTTCTGTCCTTACTCCCACCTCTGATGCTCACCTTAAAGACTTTTCAAGGGCTGCACCATTCCTGTGGAACTCACTTACCTCCTCCGTTAGATGCTCACCCAGTCTCCACTCCTTCAAAAATTCATTAAAAACCCACTTCTTCATAAAAGCATATCAATTGAACTGTTAATAGCTCCCGACTGATTCCTCTCTTGCAACTGTCATTAGTCTAATACTATCCTTACCTTTTGTGTCACTTTACCCCACTCCCTCTAGCATGTAAGCTCATTGAGCAGGGCCCTCAACCCCTCTGTTCCTGTGTGTCCAACTTGTCTGGTTACAACTACATGTCTGTTCGACCACCCACTGTAAAGCGCTGCAGAATTTGTTGGTGCTATATAAATAATATAATAATAATAATAATAATAATAACAATAATAATACTTAAAAGTAGCTTTTTAAAACCCCAAAACCCAAAGGACAGGTTAGCCTTTCTCTGTTAAGTCTTTTCTTTCTTGCTTTCTCTCAAACCATTATATGGTTTGTTGTGGCATCCTTACTTTTTGAACCACAAAACTCAAAGGACAGGTTAGCCTTTCTCTGTGTTAAGTCCTTACTTTTTGAACATCAAGACTGTGGCAAGAATGCCCAGTCCTTACTACTAGAAACAACTGAAGATGTTTGTTTGTTCTTATTAATGTCTCCACAATGTCTAACTCGGTCATTATAGATATTTTCTTCCACTGAAGAATAGGTATTGACAAAAACATCATCGTGGATTGCAGTAAGTTACGAAACACACATTGCAATTCATATTTTAATATATAATCAAAACATTCACATTTTGGTTGCTTTTCTGTGAAACAAAAGAAGAGATTTTTTGTCAAAGCAAAATCTGACAAAATATCATCTTTCTGCAAGGTTTTTGGACTCATGAAGCTAGTTAACTATGAAGGAAAAAAAGAAAAAATAACGTCATGGTGCTAAATAATATTCCATATCTGAACTTTCTTACACAATTTATCTCCTTACTGTCATTAAGAATTTGTGGGTCAATAATTCTTCTCTCATTTCTTATAGAGTATAATGACCCGCCCTGGAACATTCATTACAACAAAACCATCTTCTTTTTTATGTTCTAAAAACTCTAAATACTAAAGATGAGAGTCTGTTATGCTCCACGAAAACCATATGCACGTATACAATATCCTAATTTACTGATACCATGATTTTTTTCGGAACATGTGCTACATAAGCAAAACATTATTTTACGGTATATTGCCAGCAAGAACCAGATTGTCATGACAGCAAGAGGAATATTTATCCTGAAAGAGTTAATCTTTTAGTTTAACAAATGTTGAACTGATACTTAATTTTGGTACCAAAGTGTCTCTATTTCCGTAGAACAAAAAGTGGTGAATAGTGCTTTAAGTCCTAGTGTGTAAAAGTAATAGGATGGTGCCAGAAGGTGTACTTTCCTACAGAACTGTTTGTAAAAATAAGATTAAAGGTATTGAAGTGATTGAAATTGTCTGCTGTATATTATTTGATTTCATGCACTGCCCACAACAGCGTCACATTAAGTTTAATGAGGCAACATTCCCATCAAACTTTGCAGTAGAAATGATTATTTCTATGGGAACCAGATACAGATACAGAATCTTAAATATGTGTTAAGATCATTCAGACAGCTACTTTGCTATTTTTATTGCTACCAAGGCAGTCTTTTTTAATGGAAACTTTTTACTTTGTGTGCTTCATGACATAACCCTTTATAAAACCACTGAAAACCCTGTGATGAAATTTTAATGCGCATCGTTTTCAGGAACCAAAATGATGTGAGAGAGCGCTTGACAGGGCGATGTTACAAAATTCAGACAGAAAAGATTTATGCGCACTTTTGGAGAAAATTTTAAAATGGATGTATTTGATAGTTGACCTAAGATGAGTCACTATTTTTTTTTTTTGTCTAAAAAAAAGTACTTTAATGATTGTAACATTTATCCATTACATTTTTCTGTTTGATCTATTATTAACAAGTGTGATACACAGAGGGAGAACATTAGTTATGTTTTTATATAAAAGATGGTTTTCCAGCATTTCCTCCATTTTCCCCTATCCCTTGTAATCTAATGCATCAAGATGAGATATCCTACTGGGAGTTTCACAAGCATATAATGTATTTTATACAGTATCTTTACCACTTGCTTTAATATCTTCACCACTTTCTTTAGTGCTGCTATTATCTTGGTTTTCACAGTGAGTAACTGAACAACAATGAATAAGACAAAAGTAAAGGCAAAATGCCTGACATTTTTAGTTCCAGAGTATGGCACATCAACATTCATTGGCTGTTTCTAATTAATTACTTATTCACAATTGTATCAAGATGAACCACAATAAGTATGTGTGATAACTGATTTATTTGCTGGAGGGATGGATATCTATATCATAAAAACAAGCAAACAAACAAAAAGCAAACAAAAACATTATTACAAAACAATTACCACATTTATTAGCTAACCCTCTATAACAAGAGAGAACTTCCAGATTTCTGTAATATATAAAATATCTGGGAAATTGATATACAATCACATATTTTCAAAACGTACGGTACTTAGTAGGTAGTAAGATAAGCCACACACTATGCATTACATTCAATTTATGTACCCTACAGGTTGGCAGGTCCAATATCTCCTGTGACCCCGGGTAATTGTTTTATTAGGTGATGGTCATCCTTAAATGGAATTTGTTTGATAGATTATTCAAGCTCGAATGTTACTTTCTCAAAAAATAACCAAAGGGGACAATTTAGAGCTAACTAATGGTTTTGTAAAACTAGAAAAAAAAACAAAATTGTGCAGTTGAAAGAAAACTGTGATCTATATAGGCAATAAACCTTTTTACAGCAGAAAAGACAGATGATGTGAAGATGTAAAATAAACTTAAAACTATAACTCAAGTAATGCCATATTTACATGTTACCAAGGTTAAAGATAAAAAAAATATATTGAAACGCTAACATACTTTTAATAATCTTGTTCCTGCAGATTATACAAATGAAATTCTCTGAACTCTGTGTGATTCTTTAGATCATTATAATATGATATAACCTAGATAGTTAGGCAGGGCCTGCATGTCCTATAGGCCGATTAGGCGGCCGTCTAGGGTACTTATGCTTGTTAAGGGTGAGTTTTGGGTCAAATTGTGTGCCGCAGGTCATGGCACCGGGCGCTAGTCTGCCATCCACCTCAGGCGCAAAGATCAGAGAGATGCCCCCCCCCTCACACACCTCCCATTTGCCGGCAGCGCACGGGCGCATCTTATGATTGTACTTAGGGTCAAGTGGGCGGGAGGATAGAGAGGGGCGGAGAGGGAGTCAAGAAAGCCAGACACAGTCTACAAGTCTGTGACCCACAGAGAGCTAGCATCAAAGGAAGGCAAGAGGGGGACTTAATAGTGTGTGTGTCTGCTTGGGCCAGTGTGTGTGTGTGTCTGCTTGGGTCAGTGTGTGTCTGCTTGGGCCAGTGTGTGTGTGTGTGTGTTAGTCTGCATCAGTCAGTGTGTGTGTTTCTGCTTGGGCCAATGTGTATGGGTCAGTGTGTATGTGTGTGTCTGCTTGGGTCAGTGTGTGTGTGTGTGCATAGGTCAGTGTGTGTGTGTGTCTGCTTGGGCCAGTGTGTGTGTGTGTGTGTGTGTGTTAGTTTACATCAGTTTACATGTGTGTGTGTGTCAGTCTGCATCAGTTAATGTGTGTGTGTCTACTTGGGTCAGTGTGTGTGTGTGTGTCTGCTTGGGTCACTGCAGTGTATGTGCATTGGTCATTAATTGTGATTGTGTGGACCATTGAGTGTGAGTGAGTGAATGAATGTGTGCATGAGTGTGTGTATGTATGCATTAGTTATTGCATTTGGGCAAAAAGGAACATTTTAATAAAAAAATAATAATAATAAAAAAGAACACTATAGGAATATAAACCTGTATTCCAAACGCTATAGTGTCTCTGCCCCTACATAATTGTAAGCCCTCCCTCTGCACTGATTGCCTCTATACCTTGCTCAATGTCCCTGATGTGGCAACACTGGTCCAATCCAATGTTCCTCATACAGGAGCATTGGGGACCTGATGTGCAACAGTGGCAAGCGCTATGCACTTCCAATGCTTCTCGTAGTTACACATGGTATTGTAGTGGAGATGTCTTTAATGCCTGTCAGTGTGACAGCTACTAGAGGCTTGTTTATCCATTCAAGGTAAGGCAATGTGTTATCTTGTGGGGTTAAACATACAGCACCCCTTTGGAGCGAATGGTGCGGAAAATATTTTTTTGCATAGGGCGGCAAAATCCTTGCATCGGCCCTGTAGTTAGGATAAGATCCATCATCTCCCATAACAGATATTGTTAATTATCTGATGATAATATGCTGTCATCTACTTTGTCAACACATACCATAATCATGGCACAACCATGTCACTCTGACTATCCATACCAACTTATCTATATTTGTGACAAAACCATTACCTACTGATATACGGAACACCCTGGATGACTCACTGGTGGAAGAAGAATTAGCATTGGCTGAAAAAATAGGCAACACAGTCCAGGATCCAATGATATTGTGTTGCAATACTACATGTGCCTTACAGAGTCAATTTGCCTAAACTTTAAAAAGGGTCTTTAATTCTATCAGAGAGGGATGGGCAATGCCACCTCAAACTCTGGCAGAAAATGTAATTATTCCCTGTAAAGAGAGCCCTGTTAATCGTGATCTAAAACTTGTAGGTAGCACAAATAAAATCTTCTTTTGCTGGCCTTTTTCAGACAATCCAGGTTGACTTTGTGCTCCATACATGTTAGACAGAATGTGATTCAAGCACTAGCACTAAAATGCTTCAAACTAAACATATTCATAGCCATGTGCACATCCAAGCATCCGTATAAGAAAGAATTGAATTCACTTCAGTAACCCTGTTTTTCGTGGTCTATGCCATGGAAGCACCTCTAGTGGCTGTATGAAAAAAAACCTGCAATGTTTTATACTGTATGGTTACAAGGACAGGGCCAATGTACCCAGACACCTTCATTAAGATATAGTGTCCAAATAGTGTCCCTTTAAAGGAACCCTATAGGGTCAGGAACACAAATATGTACTCCTGACCCTATAGTGTTAAAGACACTATATATCCCCCTGACACACTTTATATAGTAAAATCTTACTTTTATTCCAGTCTGCTGTTACTGGCTCTGCCCCTGGTTTGTTTGCTTGGCTGACATCATCAGACGTGTGGATCAAAGCCAATCACAATACTTTTAAATAGGGAAGCATTGGATTGGCTAATACTTTCAAGGAGGCAGATCATGGCAGAGCCAGTACAAGCCAAAAACAGCCCTGACCAATTAGTATCTCCTTGAATCAATGCATCTCTATGTGAAAAGTTCCTGTGACTCCATGCAGAGAGTGAAGACACTGAAAGGCACTTCCCCAGGAAGCACCTCTAATAGCCATATATGGAGTGGCTAGTGGAGGTATCCCTAGGCTGTAATGTAAAGACTGCTCTTTCTCTGAACAAACAGTGTTTACTGCAAAAAGGCTGAAGAGAACAATCTGTAGTTGTTCTGGTGACTATAGTGTCTGTGACGAAGCGCCCTTTGCCACTTGTGCCTGGAGAGGACTACTTGCCAGCCTCTTGCCATGTGATTATGGTCCCTGGGAGATTTGGCCCTTTAAATACGGTATTTGGGCATATTGTACTTTATTGTGCTGTTTCTGGCCCTTTAAGAACTGCTTATGGGGCTTATGGGCTTGTATTGGACCGTGCTGGCCCTTTAAGAACCGTCTGGGGACATATTGAGACTTTGTGTGACAATGCCCCTTTAAGACTGTTAAAATTCTTTGTGCATGGCTTTCTCCCATTTGGTTCAGTAAATGGGGCTTACTGAACCAAGTACCACACAGGCGGACCAACCAGAAGTGGAGGTGTACAAACGAACACGTGGCGGCGGCCATCTTTATTCAGGCGAATGCGGTCAGCGGTGTGTGCAGCCAAATTCATGGAACTGAAATCGGCTACACATTTAGCCGAACACCGCTGATCCTTACCTTTTCCTCCACTGAGTTTTCAGCCACAGAGACCCGATTCAAATGCACGTTCGAATGGGACTTAGTCATTTTTCAGTGTGAAATTGACCGACCGCACAGCCCAAATCTATGGAACTGTTTTGGGCAGGAAAATGTGCTTGCAGTTGGTCACAAAGGACTTTCGTCTAACTTTTTATCTACTGGAGGGATATGTATGATTATTTTTTTTTAAATTCTTTATTTTTGTGTCGACACGGAGTGCGGCATAGCGATATACATTGGCTCATGCAGGGGCTGATTACCAATCATTTTTACATTGTATGTAACAATAGATAATTGGTTTTTCAGATTATATGACATTTGTGGTTTGCCGCTCAGTGTCGCTTTTTTAAACTTTGGAGGGCATGTCTTGCCCACTCATAAAAATAAAAAGAACACAACAATACAATAAAATACATTAAACTATAAGACTACAAAATGCAAATCAAGACACTATCCAACAGTTTCATATTTGTCACATCGGTCAGTGTTCCTGCGTAAAGCAGTTCGGACTTTTGTGCTATTGGCTGCCTTCTATGTCCGATGCTGTGTGTGAGTTGGAGTCGTGCCATAGTGGTCTTTAAAGTCGTGTAGGTTTGTTCCTGGCAGTTGCGTCTAGTGTCTACCCGTCCTATGTGCCACCCTATTCAGGAAGTCGTTTTGGTCGTGGGTTGTGGTGCCCTGTGGGGTTCTTTCTTCTGGCCATGGGGATTATCATAAATAGACCCTAGTGCCGGGTCGTGGTCATGGGGTGGTCGTAGTGCCTCTCTTATAGTTCTCGATGCCAGCTTTTTGGTGTGGTACTACCTTTTCGTCTGCCGTCTATGTGGATCCTACTTATTGGCGTGCTTGTGGCTCTAAGGAGTTTTATAAGAAGTTTTCGCTGTCATTATCCACTCTCCCTTTGTTTGGAGGGAGGGAGGTGGGGGGTGGACAGAGACAGGTGGCGGGGTGTGGGGGTGGGGGGTGCGCTGTTCGTCGCGGTGCACGGCGGATCTAGGCCCCTTCTGGAGCCTCTGTCTTTGTCTAGTTCATGGGGGTTTATTCTTCAGCATAGTCTTCCCATGGTTGCCAAATTTTATGGAATGATTTTTCTGTGTTTCTAATTTGGGCTGTGAGTTTGTCCATCAAATATGTATATTTGATCTTTACTATCACGTCATTATCTGTGGGTATAGTGGGCTTCAGCCACACCTGGGCTAGAGCCCTTCTGGCCACCAGTGTGATTTTATTAAAGAGTTTTTGTTCTTTCCTGGGGAGGCCGTCTATGGGTTTGGACAGTAGGACCGACCATGGGTCTAAATCTATGTGTCTAATCAGTACGTCGGTCAGTAGTGTCTGTATGCGCTTCCAATATTTGTTTATTTCTGGGCATTCCCACCACATGTGCACGAAGGTGTCTTTTCCGCCGCAACCCTTCCAACATGTGTCCGTCATGGTTTTCCCCATTCTGTGTAATTGCACCGGTGTGGTGTACCATCTCATGAGCATTTTATAGGATTGTTCCTGGTGCAATACACATATCGATGTCTTAGCTGTCGCTTCCCATACGTCCACCCAGTCCTCTCCTTCCAGTACCCCTCCCAGGTCCGTCTCCCACTGGCCAATGTATCGTGGGTCTTTAGCGTCTTTGTCAGGGGCGCTGAGTTGTGTGTATATGACTGTTATTAAGCCCTTTTGAACAGTTTCGGCATTACATTGCTGTTCGTAGAACGTCATTGGGGTGTGAACTGCTTTTCTAACCTCTTGGTTTTTGGGGAAGTCTTGCAGTTGTATATATCGAAATACGTCTTTCGTAGTTAGGGGTGCTAAGGTTTTCAGATTATCAAACGTTCTGAAGGATTCCCTATCATACATATGGCCATATCTCTGTATCCCCGTACTTTCTATGCCCCGAAAGTCTTGTGCGCTCAGCCCGGGTTCAAACGCTTTATTTCTCAGGTACGGAGTCAGTTGTGAGGGTGTGTGTTAAAGTGCATATTTGGTGGCTGTCCTGTCCCATATACGTATGGAATTTAGGATCGCCGGGCAAGTGGTTCGTAGGGATGGTCTGTCTTGTTTGGGTACCCATATCCAGAATTGTGGCAGATCCGTGCTCATTAACTTTGTTTCTAGGTCGACCGACCAGTGTGAGCCCTCTGGTGCATGCCAAGCTACTATTCGGGCTAACTGAGCCGCCAAGTAGTACTGGTACAGGTTTGGGAGACCCAGTCCTCCCCTTGTTTTCGGTCGGTACAGTACTTGTCTAGCTACTCTGTGTCGTCTTTGTGCGCATATAAAGTTATCTATGTGTCTTTGTAGTGTCGTTAGGTCTTGCTTAGTAACTTTGATCGGTAGGGCCTGGAACAGGAACAGTAGGCGAGGTAGCAACGTCATTTTTATTGCATGCAGTCTCCCTATCCATGAGATTGTTTTTTCTTGCCATTTTTCTATATCCTGGCAGAGTGCTTGCCTAGTGGGTGTGTAATTCGCTTCATACAGTTTCCCTGGGTCTGCAGTGAGTTTAATACCTAGATATTTAATTCCCGTTCTTGTGAATTTGAGGGAGTGGTTTGCTCTTATGGTGCTAATCTCCGCCTTGTCCATTTCCAATGGCATGGTCACTGATTTTTCTAAGTTAATTTTATAACCTGAGACACATCCATATTTCTTTAGGAGGGAGAGTAGGTGGGGTAGGGATCTCTGGGGGTCGGTAAGTGTGACCATGACATCGTCTGCATACGCAGAGACTTTGTATTCCTCCCCTCCCGCCCGCTTGCCTGTTATGTTTCCATCCTCCCTTATCCTTTGCAGGAGTGGCTCCAGTGATAGGGGGCAACCCTGTCTGGTGCCGTTAGCGGGCCTGAATGGGGTTGGAGCTGTTCCTGGCACAGCGGTTTGCGCCCACGGTTCTGTGTATTTTGCAAATTATTAATATTGTGTAAAAACTGTATATTTTCTGCCTGTGATAATTAAGTTAGTCTATTGTGTTGAGATAATTGTATCACAGGCAGAGGGGAGGATTCTGCTGGAATGAATGGGAGTGTTTACCTGTGTTGTAATGTTTTGATTGGTTGTTCTACAAAACCCTGTGGGCAGTACTATGTGTGTAAAATGTGCATAAAAGCAGAGTGTTTGATTAAAACTTCAGTTCTTCTTCACCCTCAATCTGAGTCCTGTCTCTTATTGGGGGAATTGGCTACAAGGGATTGCTATGCTCATCATACTCTCTTGCTATAATCACTGAGCTCTTGTAAAAGCTGTTCTGTTCCTGCTACGCTCTCTGGGGAAAGAGAGGTTCACTCACTGGAAGCTGGATCCTGGCCTTGGGTCCAGGGTGGGTTAAGACGGCGAGACCCCGGTGCAGCTGCATCGCTGGAAATGGGGTCTGCAGTGCTGATGGTGTCGGTTGGAGTGCTTGGAGTCCTCAGCGAGCACTAGGAGCATCGATTGGCGGAGGTACTCAGTCGGAGTGCCAGCCGTCCGTCACAGTGTCACTTTAAGAATCTGGGCATCTGGCCCACATCTAATGTTCACAACTTTTTTGATAGGAAAATATATTCAATACTATCCATTTTCAAAAAGACCTTGATGATGTTCTAGCCACACATCTCAGGTTTGGCTGGGTGTGTGCCGTAGGAATTGGCACCCTCAGTTTATCACTGGCCACCCATTACAAGTAAATGTATGTATGCATGTTTCTCTTCTTCACTCATGATGGGCAGCCACTTGTAGGCTTAGAGAGTCAGATAACACTCTCAGCCAATCATTGCCACCTACGCACTGATCACACTAATGCTTCCACTGATGCCTTGAGCAGAAGAGAAGAATTGCAGACCAGTGCTGGTAAACACAATTTAACTATTTGAGATTTAACTATATTGATTTATAATCAAAGGTTATACGTCACTGGGGCACTTTAACACCATAACAACTTAACCAAGATGATGTTGTTATGGTGCCTGGGTGATTTCTTTAACTGTATTTCCATTTCTATACCTCATCTCTGCATTTCAATTTCTACAATGTTATTAATGTAATTGTACAATCTAATGTAATCGTATGATGATTGGACTTATCCCACTGACCCAGGCCATGTGATGCAAAGGGTGGTGGTGTGGGGTTTTTGCTCTTCCATCACTGTTCCTTCCAACCTTTGCTCCCTTTTTCTTCTCTTATCTTTTCATCTTTTGAAGTCTACTCCATCCATCTCTTTAGCCCTCTCTCAGGCTTTATAGCTGTAATCTACCACCCTAATGGCTCTCCTCTACTCTTCCTTAACCAATTTTCTGCTTGGATACCTTACTTTCTTCCTCTGACATTTACATACTAAAACAGCCCTGACTATCTCCACTACTCACTACATTTCCTCTTTACTCAACTATAAACCCATTTTTGTTCCCTTTACTCCACTCTGCAAATAACCTTCTCCTGACATCTGCTCCTCTCTGAATTTCCAACTCTCATCTGCATGATTTTTAAGGACTGCCCATTTCCTATGGAATTTGCTACCCAATGCCATCAGAGTCTCCCCTTACCTCCAGTCCTTTAAGAAGTCACTGAAAATACACCTCTTTCATCTTTTTGGGTGACATCTCTCATTTCACTTCCCTCGCCACCATAGTCCAGCTCACGCTCTTCTATCACTGTTTGCTTGTTCCGCTAATCACTTTTACTAGCTTATTTCAACACAGGTATCTTATCCATCAATCCCTGCTTCCCTCTGACATGCTATTATTTTTCTTGTGTATCTTTACCCCTTCCTGATAGATTGTAAGCTAGTTTGAGGAGAGCCCACTTAATCCTTTGTCTCTGTGAAATTCTGTATGTAAATTACTTGTTGTCAAATATCCCTAATTTATAATTGTAAAGCACTGCCGAATATTCCGACGATGTATACATGATATTAATAATCAAAGTAATCCGTTTTCCCTTATTTGATTACTTTTTTTGAAACACATTAAGATGTCTGTAATCTTTGAGCTGTATTTCATTATTAAAATAATTTTGCTCCTGGCCTCAGCCTTTGATGGTCGTGCTGTCACTAGAGCACAATAACTTGCTTTAAGTCTATGACTCTATTCAACTGGAACACCATTATTTAAAAATACAATAATG
Source organism: Pelobates fuscus (assembly GCF_036172605.1). NCBI lineage: Eukaryota > Metazoa > Chordata > Amphibia > Anura > Pelobatidae > Pelobates > Pelobates fuscus. The sequence goes on along the minus strand of NC_086318.1, from coordinate 129,496,099 downwards.
GTTATAACCAATGGCAGAACTAAGTAGACATGGCCCTGGTGCAATAATTATTTTAGACACCCGTATTGCAAGGATGGACAAAAGGTAGATCTACATCTGTCGTACAACTTCCAAAATGCTTTTCCAGCTAGAGATCTACCATATGCCCATCTTTGCAGGCTTATTTAGCACTGATCAGTAGTGATGTTGCGAACATAAAATTTTCCGTTCGCGGACGGTGAACGCGAACTTCCGCAAATGTTCGCGAACGGGCGAACCGCCATAGACTTCAATAGGCAGGCGAATTTTAAAACCCACAGGGACTCTTTATGGCCACAATAGTAATGGAAAAGTTGTTTCATGGGGATTAACACCTGGACTGTGGCATGCCCGAGGGGGATCCATGGCAAAACTCCCATGGAAAATTACATTACAAATTACAGTTGATGCAGAGTCTGGTTTTAATCCATAAAGGGCATAAATCACCTAACATTCCTAAATTGTTTGGAATAACGTGCTTTAAAACATCAGGTATAATGTTGTATCGATCAGGTAGTGTAAGGGTTACGCCCGCTTCACAGTGACAGACCAAACTCCCCGTTAAACGCACCGCAAACAGTCCATTTGCACAACCGCAAACTCCCCATTTGCACAAGGTTGGATACCAAGCTAGCCATGTCCCGTTCCTTGTCCTCATTGATGTCATTGAAGGTCCCTTCCTCCACCCAGCCACGTACAACACCAAGGGTCCCCGAGAGGTGACAACAAGCCCCCTGTATTTTTTTTTAAAATGTACACTACTGCTACACCAGATATGAGTTGCACTGGTGTGACACTGTGCCCTGGCAGGCCCTGAAACGCACACGTGTGAAGGAAACTGACTGCTATTATATTACAGTCAAAAAAGTTTTTTGTTTTTTTAAATGCAAGCTATTGTGACACCAGATATGAGTGGTGGCACTGGGACCACCTTAAACATATTGGATATCACTAAAAATCATGATCACTATATACTTTCTCTACAAACCTCTAAAACGAACCAAACTACTCATCCATCCGCTATACCACTTTATCCCACCTAGAACTAGTGCCCAGTTAAAATACTTGACTCTTACTTGCCACACACATTTCACCACTACTCTCACTGAATCCCTCTGACTACGGCTAAATTAATCTTCTACATCAGAACACTACTCCTAAGATTGGGTTGTATCCATATCTCGGGTCTTTCATTTAGAATAGGGGCAGCTTTGGTCTCCTTCAACACTGACACTCCAGTGCATATTATTAAAAGATTGGGCAGATGGAAATCCTCAGACTACAACCGATATATTCCTCATCCCGAGAAAGAAATGAGGAAAGCTTTTAAAAGTTTGGCTTTGTAAATTTTATGCAATAAGTGTGTTTTTCTTTAATACCTTTTCACCCTCTTTGCATTAACCTGATTTACATATGTTACTAATATATTTCTGAACATATATATTATATTATTCACTCACTCACTCTCTGGGCCGGCCTAAGACATCATGCTGCCTAGGTCCAACGATAAATGACTATGGGGGATAATGTATAATAAACACAGGTTACTGGCTATGGGGGGATAATGTATAATAAACACAGGTTACTGGCTATGGGGGGGATAATGTATAATAAACACAGGTTACTGGCTATGGGGGATAATGTATAATAAACACAGGTTACTGGCTATGGGAGGATAATGTATAATAAGCACAGGTTACTGGCTATGGGGGGATAATGTATAATAAACACAGGTTACTGGCTATGGGGGATAATGTATAATAAACACAGGTTACTGGCTATGGGGGATAATGTATAATAAACACAGGTTACTGGCTATGGAGGATAATGTTTAATAAACAAAAAGAAAACAAAAAAAGAATACAAAAAAAAAAGAATGCAACTTCAGAATTAATCTAAATTGTATGCTGTCTAGGAGGTGGGAGGGTCTGGGAGGGGGGGTTTGCTGCTGATTGGCTGGAATGTGTCTGCTGACTGTGAGGTACAGGGTCAAAGTTTACTCAATGATAACGAATAGGGGCGGACCGAATATCGCATATGTTCGCCATCTGTGGCGTACGCGAACACGCTATGTTCGTTGGGAACTATTCACCAGCGAACCGTTCGGGACATCACTACTGATCAGTGTTTGTTTGAATGTAAGCATGTTTTTGTATAAAGTATATGTGTGAATGTACGGGTGTGCTTGCAGTCCTGTGTGTTTTTATGTAGTGTTGACATTTGTAAGTAGTGGTTTACTTGTGTGTAGTGTTTGCCTTTGAATGTAGAGGTGTGTATGTATCTAGTGTTGACATTTGAATGCCGAGGTGTATTTGTGTGTAGTGTTGGTGTTTGCATGCTAAGGTGTATGCACAGATACACACACTAACACACACGCAAATACACAGATTCACACATTAGCACAGCTACACAACTACACACAATGATAGGGTGACATGCAGATACACAGATACACAGAATGACACTCATACAGATATGAACACTGACTCACACAGACACACAGATAAACATACAGACACACATAAAGACACATGTAGAAACACAGACACACATACAGACACCCAGTATACACATACAAACAGATAGATACACAGAAACACATACATATGCACATGCAGATACACAGACACATATTTACACATACAGACAAACATATACACGGACACACATACAGATAGATACACACACACACACACACATAGACAGACACACAGATGCACATACAGATACACACAATGACACTCAGATACACTGACACATATATACAAACAGACACACATGCAAAATGTACATTTTTTAGCTACCGTCCTGTTCCTACCTTTTAGGTGTTGGTCAGTGGCTTCCCCGGTGTCCAATTGGCTGGCTGACGCTGCCAGGAGTCAGAGGCTCTCCTGGACTGCACACCCTCCTCTCTGCCTCTCCAGCATGGCTCTGAATTAGCCAAGAGGAAGTAACCAGCTGTCATTTCCTCCAAGCGCTGACATCATTACAGGGGCACAGTTGTGCTATTGAAGTGCCACAGTGCTGACAGGGTCCCGCAGGACACGTTGCCATTGGGGTGGCCCTAATGCACGGGCCACTCGATTGGCCTCCTCAGCATTCGGGTCACGGTGCAGCCGTACTGGCTGCATCGGGGGTTGTTCTGCTGCTGGTTATACCCACAGAATGAGTTGATGCTTTTGGTTAATAAGATCTTGTTTCATATGTATTTTGTATTTTTACACAGAATGGGTTGGTAAATAAATTAACAAAAAAGGGTTAATGTAAGCTTATTTGCCAGAAAAGCATGGAATGATGCTAAAGATGTGTGTTATAATCGCTATGATCCAGTTCTGATGAGCAAAATTCATATTTAAATATTAGAGCTTTTCTATTAGCAAAAGCACTGAAAGTTATTTGCCACAGTCTGAAGCTTGTATCAAAATGCCAGTCTGTTGGAAAAAAAGCACACTGATCTATCTATATAGGGCATTTTATCATGTTGATAATATATGAATGAAAGTATTGCTTCACCGGAATTCAAATAAATTGCCTTTAACCCTATTGCTGGTGCAATGGATGCTATATTGTGTGTTATATTGTGTGACTCCATTTTGTGCCCCTCAGCCATTACTGATTAATTGAAGGCAAGACATCCACAAATAGAGTCGTTTCTTGGTAAGTAGACTTTTATATAATCCCACATAATTGCTAATTATGCTTAATTGTCCATTAAGCTTAATTATTTACAATTTAATTACAGGTAATATTCTTTGCTCCCTGAGGCATTAACTGTTAACACCATTAAGCAACCTGTTCATTGTCTGCAACAAATAAGACTTTGCTTTTACTGCAAGTGTTGACATTGATATGTCGAGGCATCACATAAGAGTAAAATTTCTACATATCATTTTCAGCAAACAATATGTTGCAAAAACAATATATTGGAGACATGCCATGGCTGCAGTTATCATTACATTCCTACATTCCTACACACTAGGCAGGGAATGATTGGAAGAGCCCTAAGTAATGCACCAAATCTTGTTTTCTTAAAAGCTGCAAGTCATAATTATTATTTAACACCAGGAACATGTGGTGTATTATTTTTGGTATTTTCAATGTATATTTTTTTAATAAAGGGACTATAATTCTGTAAAATCCAAGAAGAGGCCTTTTATGTCAATAACTCTTAAAGTTCTCCTAACATGGTAAATATAACATGGTGCTATTTTAATAGGATCAAAATGTAAACAATCCACTTTAGTAGACAAATCACTAGCTCATGCGTAAATGAAAATGCTTAGTTCTTTTACTTATTTTCCCTTTCTTTAATCAATTTACATCAACATAGTTGCTAGGACCGTCGAGTACATATTTTGCTGCTCCCACAGCCACACCAGGCAACAATCTCCACTACAATGCTATGACAATGCTATGACTTGTAGGACTTCACTAGTGTCATTTCAACTTCTGCAATACAATATTTTTTAATATCTTAATATTATCATTATAATATAATATACCATCTCATTTATTTTCTTAATTGATGTCTATTGACTATTTTTAAAAAGTTATTTGATGACCTTTTCCACTCCCCATTTCCGATAGCCATCATGGTGGTGCTATCAGACCTGATGCTCACTATTTTGTAACTGCCTGTCGCCTTCCAAACACCTCTGAAATAAATGCCACTTGCAGAGAAAACACATTATTTTCAAAAGCAATGGAATTGTAGTTAGTATTACCTACAGAGACAAAGACCCAACGAGTACTCTAGAAAGATCTGAAAGAATATCAAAGATGAGGTAGCTATACTAAATAAACTGACCCATTGCAGCAAGTAGGACATACCGTAGAGTGGTGGGGATATATAATGGTATCACTGTAAGTGTAGGGATCATTAAGCTCTGGGTGTAAGCCACAGGCATGTCTGTATTACAGTAATACACCTGGAACACACAGTGAAATTATTTTGTTATTTTGGGGCTCAGTTATCATTTATGTTAATAGTAGCACAATTTCTACTAAAATGTATACATGTATACTTGCCGTCGGGTGTTGTATATATACAGTTGTATATAATATTTTCTAAATGCACGTTATATATTTATACACTGAGCTTACAATCCTACACCACTAGACAGGCCTTAAAATGTATTCACCACTGCAACACTCCAGGGGTGATTTTCCACTCACCAGTGTTAAATTGTCACTTGCCATTGATTCTTTTAGCCACCTTATAGTCCTACTATTATGTTTTAGCTTACCTCCCATGCACTGTATGGAGGATCAATTCAGATATTTTCAGTAATATTTAAGGAATTGCAATGGATATTCTACAACTGTATTCTTTCATTGCTTGAGAAAGGTCACGGTTGAATTTGATGCATGTTTTGGATCACTGTCTTGTTGAAATATCCTACCCATTTTCAGCTTCAGTTTCTTCAGTAACTGTGGGACAATAGCCTCCAGGATTTGTTGATATGAGGTACAACCCTTTCTTCCTCTCTACCTTTACAATATTTCAGCCACACAACCAAAAAAAAAAAAACCACAGCATTTGGTTCCAAAATGCCATTGGTTTACCTTTCTGTTGAGCTTTATACTTCAAAGATTGAGTTTGTGATGCAGTTGTCAGTAAGGTTCCCTTCTGCTGATCCTTCCATTTAAATAATTTTCATGCAAGCATCATTACACAGTGGACCTGTGCATAACTACTCTAGTGCCAACTACATATTTCTACCAGTTGCTTGCAATAAAACAGGGGCTTTTGTTTGCTTGTCTGCGATAAGTTCCAGTGGAGATTTTTGCTGACCTTCCAAATCTTGCCGTAGCTTTTTAATAGCATTTTAGACAGTAGAAACTGCAAACACAGGAAATTAGATATATTAAAATTCACTTCACCTGTTTTGTAAGAGCCAATTACCTTGACTTTATGATCCTCACGTCAGTGTAATGATACTTGCTCATTCCTATGCCATTGATCTGGCCATGCCTAATTCTGGCATCAAATTTGATGCTGGATGCTACCATATGGTGTCCTTTCAGAGTGAAACATCTATGCATCAGAATAATGATCCATAGTGTCCTCTTGCTATCAACGCACATTTACATTCAAGAAATGCAAGAATGACTCAAGCAGCCTCAATAATCTTAATCACTATATAAACTCTGGTCATACATGACTCAAGTGTCCTGTTGTTTCTTGTGCATCCAAATGTGCATTTTGTCATGCAGTAATTCTTTATATACACCAAAACTGCTTCAGTACGCTGAAGTTGTTTTGGTGACTATAGTGTCCCTTTAAATGTAAATTATTATCCATAGTTTTAATGTTATAAATTTAACAGAATAACATATAGTACAAACCAGCATTTCCCCACTTTTATACCAGTTTCTACTGCAATATGATTTTTATTTTCTCCTCAAACTGTCTAATTTAGCTGAAAGAATAGAAATGTGTCCAATAACCTTCTTTTTTTTTTTTTTTACACAAGTAAATGACTATAAAATAGGTCATCTACAATGTTCACATCATACAATGTTTTTATTTACTTAATATTTCTTCTTCGATGTTCAGGCATTCAGTTAGTTGTAGGTCTAGATCAAGACTAGACAATGCCTTAGTCAATAATAAAGCTTTTTAGTGCTTGTAGAAGTATTGTCAGTAATTACATTTCGTTGATAGAAATCTAACAATCGAACATATCGTCTTGAAGTAATCCTGGTTCCTGAAATTCCATCACTACACAATGCTGACAATTTGTACAATGATCATGACTATGAAATATATTAATTTAACTTCACAATCCCACTGATTATGTTTTCAACAGTTTTTTTTAGTGACAACTGAAATGCGGCATCAAAAGGAAAATGAAAATCTATATACAAACAAATAGATGATGCATAACAGGTACATGTATATTGTAGGAAAATTTTATTGATACTGAATATCTGTAACTTTGTAACACTATAATATTTTATTGAATTTGGTTCCATAACTAGATATTTTTCATTTTTATCTCATGTGCTATGTAATACAACACACAGACACACATAAAAACAAACAGATATACATACACAGAGTCAAACCGATACACATACACACACACACACACACACATATATATATATATATATATATATATATATATATATAAGATCCAAATGAGACAGGCTGCTCTCCGGGCTTAAAAGTTCCAAATTTTATTTTAATCAATTAAAAATATGACCAACGTTTCGGTCCCCGTTCGGGACCTTCCTCAGGGTCAAGTTCAACAGTTGAACTTGACCCTGAGGAAGGTCCCGAACGGGGACCGAAACGTTGGTCGTATTTTTAATTGATTAAAATAAAATTTGGAACTTTTAAGCCCGGAGAGCAGCCTGTCTCATTTGGACCTTCTATTTCCTTGGAGCCTTGGTCTAGCGCCCGGCGTTGGTATATAGTAAATGTGAGTGCTGGGGATGTAAAGTAATATATATATATATATATATATATATATATATAGTGAGACAAAAAATTCCTGCACTCCAACTTGTTAAATTATAGCCTGGTGCACAGTGAAACAAAATCGTATAAAATAGAAAAAATACCGGCACTCTAGGTCTTCCAAATGTTTATTTTCAGATCATCCAAGGTCAACGTTTCAGCCCTGGTTCAGGGCTTTCATCAGGACACATATGTGAGAGAGAGAGCTGACATGAGCTGCAGGAAAGGTAAGTAACATCTCTCTGCAGCCCCCACAGCCCCTGTCTGTATTATGGCAATGCAAATTGCCATAATACAGACAATTGACTCGAGTATAAGCCGAGTTGGGGTTTTTCAGCACAAAAAATGTGCTGAAAATCTCGGCTTATACTCGAGTATATACGGTATATATATATATATATATATATATATATATTTGCTTATATATTTGCTTCCTTCTTAGTTTAGCACCAAGATATATGCGTACTTTGATACCTGAGAACCATGGAACTGATGGTAATCACACACCTGTCCAGCAGCTAAGATTTTCACGCTGGGAGACACCCACTCTCTCTTTCTCTACATGCATATATAGAATACATAATATTAAAGAGTGTATTATGAAAAATAATACTATGTAAGAGTTCTGGAGATATCAAAACAAACCACAAGACCTATAATCCAATGTTTTATGAGTGCCTCCAGAACCCAAAGATTGCATTATTTTGACATTACACTCTTTCTGATGTTCGTCCCTTTTATAATATATGGTTTGTTTAAAATGATAAGTGTGGGCTTCTTTTATCTTAAAGCAACAGTCAAAAGTATATATACTAATAGAGAATTGTGGGAGGTACACTCCTAGACAGCAACTTCTATTCGTGGCTGGACACTCATTTAATTTATGAAACATTGCAAATTCTAAATTTAAATTGGTGTCTGCCTGTCTGTCTGTCTGTCTATCTATTTTAAATTATTTTAATAGAATAAAAATCTGGAGTTACTTTTATTTTCAACATTTTAAATTCCTATGTCAATTCTCCATAATTCCCAGTTAGGTGAATAAAATCTAGTGTCACTTCCAAGCTTTATATGCAGTGAGTTCATACAAATATATGAATCAAACGAAAGTGATTTCAATAATATGGTGCCACATCCTTCAATATATTTAATAAGCAGCAATTATACACATAAATCATTCTAGACCAAATTCTGCCAATATGTTACTTGCTGAAAATACTTGCTTACAGTTTTTTCAAATCAATATACATTAGTGTCCAGGTAAGTCACAGATAATACTATATTTGAAGTTTTAAACAATACCGTGCCAAGTTAAACTGCCAAAATACAACAGGGCTATTTAAACTTTATAGCACCAGATGGCTGAGAAAAATAGAAATAGGAGCTCAAATGTTCTAACAGTGCTTTTGGTCCAAAAACTGGAAAATTAAAAGTTAGTTTTTCCAATTAAGGATGTGAATGTCATCTTTGCACCATGACTACTTTAAAACACTTAAGGGGTTATAGTACTTGGTGTAATTCTTTAAGCACTGTGCTGTGGTGAAATGATAATAGACTTGAAAAACAAGAAAAATAACCCACCAAGGGGCTGCTGATTTCCTTTCATGATTACAAGGTTGAATTTGAAGACTAAGACAATTTTCGTTGATTATATTTGAGAAGGAAGCAAATTATTTTACAAGAGTTAGGATTAAGATGCTGACAATATCTTGTGAGCAAGTTTATGTAAAACCATTGAGAAAAAAACCCAAACATTTATTGCATTTCAAATTATACGATACATTAGTGGGTTCAGTGCAATTTATGCACCTGCACTCAGTGGGATTGTATCAGGAGAAAAAAAAAATAATTGAGATGTTATCCGTGGGTAGATTAGGATTAAGAAAATAAATAAAAAATAGTATATATATATATATATTTATAAATTCTTTATTTTCTTTTACATTTTCATTATCAGGCATAAGGGGTAACAGTGGTAATTTCAAGCAAACAACTATATAGTGGTATATAGTATAAGTAAGGGTTTCAGACAGTACAGTAATTAACAGTTGCAGTACAGTTTAGGCTTAGTGTGCGCAGCCCTCCTGTGCACGGGAGGGTTGTCATTTTAGACATTGCGTGAGGTGTCATTTGTTCATAAGTACATCTAATCATGGTTGCAGCTTTGGCTGCCTTATATTTCAGTTTTGCAGTGGGTAGTCGTACGGTCGGTCTGTCAAGTCTTTGTTTTAGAGGGGGGAGGGGATGGGGACCTATTTTCCTTGGATGTGGGGGTCTCTCTTTTCCTCACGCTTGAGGTGTGGTTTGGGATATTCCTGTCACAAGGTTGGCATCTGGATGTTCTCGGGATCGGTCCCCTTGGTGGTTCTGTCTTAAATTCAGGAGGGTCTTTTGACTGAGACTGGTTTTCCCCTGGCTGCAGTGGGGGTGGGGTACCCCTGTGCTGTTTACATGGGGTTGTTGCTGTCAAGGTGTTAGGTCATGGGGTAATTCCCAGTGTTGAGGTCGTAGGGTGAGGATTTACTGTTGGTTGGGGGGGGGAGGGGAAATTGGATGGGTTGGAAGGGGGTTCGTCATTAAAGTGGGGGGGCAGGAGCGCCGGGCCGGCAACCGGGCCCGGTCCCCAATACAGAGGGGGGAGGGGGAAAGGTGGGTAAGGGGAAAATAAAAAGAGGGAGGGTGGTTGAGGCTTTGGTGAGAAGAAAGGCGTAAAGGACAAGAGGTGTTAATGTGATATTATTTAGCTTTTGGGTTGGATTTGTTGTGTGTTTGTGTTAGGTCCCCCATACTTTGTGGAAGGTTTCTGAGTTTTCATTTATTTGTGCTGTAAGTCTGTCCATGTCCACGGTTTCCTGCATTTTCTTGTGTATCACTGGTAGTGTGTGAATATGTGCAGTGAACCACACTTCACCAATTGCTCTGCGTGTGGCAAGGGCCATTTGGGCTATTAGTTTGTTTTCTGACCTAGTGAAGGTATCAAGAGGTTTAGAGAGCAGTAGTGCCCAGGGGTCTAGTGGGCACGGTTTATTCAGGATTCGTGTGAGGAGGGACGTGATGGATTGCCAGGTTAGATTTAGTTTGGGGCATGTCCACCAGCAGTGGTAGAACGTACCCACTTCTTCGCATTGTTTCCAACAGAGGTTAGTAGGTATACTGTGCATGATGGCTAGTCTTTGGGGCATCAGGTACCATCGGAAAAGCATCTTATAGGCTTGTTCCTTGTGGGGGACACAAATGATGAGGAATAATATTGCTTCCCATATTCCTGACCAGTCTGATGCATCGTCTGGGGAGCCCAGGTCGGCCTTCCAGGCAGTGATGTAGGGGAGAGAGATATGTAACGTGTGTGTCACTATTGTGAGATATTTGGCTTTTCCTAGTGGGGGCTGAAATGCAGTTCCTTTGAAGTTCGTGAGAGGTACTTTGCCTGCTTGTTGGATGCTAGGTGTGGTTGTAAAGCTGCGGAGTTGTATGTAATTGAAATGATCAAAGGTAGAAAAGGAGGTGTGGTCAGGGATTTCTGTGTAGGTGATGATTCGGTCAGTAATGTACAGGCTACCAAGTCTTGAAATTCATCTCCAGTCAAATTGAGCATGGTGCTTAGTGTTTAGTCCCGGAGGGAACATTCTGTTATGCAGTATGGGGGTCTTTGGGGACAGATATGAGGAGAGATCATACTTGATGTGTAGTTTATCCCACAGGTCGAGTGAATGAGTGATGGTGGGAGCTATTGGGGGTGGTAGAGGTCAATGTTTTCATGGGAGCCACACATATAAAGAGGGATGATCCCACCCGAATATTGAATGTTCAATGTCCACCCACCATTTTTTCATAGGTGGCAGGTGCCACATCTGAATTTGTGCTAAGTGGGCTGCACTCAAGTAGTGTAAGAGATTGGGTAGGCCCAGCCCTCCCGATTTTCTGGGGACGTATAGAGATTTTCCCAAGAATTCTGGGTTTGGTTCCGTTCCATATGAATTTATTGATCGCTTTTTGTAGGCAAATTAGATCCGTTTTACGGAACGGGACTGGGAGGGCCTAGAAAACATATAGGAATCTGGGCAGGAGATCATTTTGATGGAGGCGACATGGCCTATCCACGAGATCCCCAGGGTTTCCCAAGTTTTGAGGTCTTTGTACACTGTCTACAACATTGACTTATAATTAGTTTGGTTTAGGTCTATTACATCTGGGATGAGTTTTAAATAAGCGGTTGCTGTCCAGCATATACGCAGGGGGAATTTCACCTGGAGTTGTGTGAGGTCCCTGTTGTCCAAGTGTATTGGCAGAAGTTCTGATTTTTAAAAGTTGAGCTTGTAACTCGAGATGATGGAGTAAGTGTGTATCAGCTGTAGTAAATTGGAGATGGAGGTGGCTAGGTTGGTCAAAGTCTGATGTTTATTTCTTCAACTCCTGTGCCGGACAATATCGCCTCCGCAAGGGTTGGATTAGGCAAATAGGAGGGGGGAGAGTGGGCATCCTTGCGCATCCCGTTGGAGATGGTGAATCTGGGGGGGGGGGGGTGATGTTGGGTAGGAGGAGTACTCCTTGTGATAGATGGTAGATGGCCTCGAGAAATTCTAGGAATTGGGGAGGGAATCCGTATCGTTTGAGTGTTGCAAAAAGAAAAGGTCAGAGAGGGTGGTCGAATGCCTTCTCGGCATCCAGGGATATGATGAACGAACCCCATCAAGTCTATGGCCCATCTACTGTTATCCATTAATTGTCTGTTGGGAATGAATCCCACTTAGTCCAGGTGAATGAGTGAGGTCAAGAGGGGGTTAATTCTGTTGGCCATCACCTTGGTCATGAGTCTTAGGTCCACGTTTAAAAGTGATATTGGTCTGAAATGTCCTGGTTCATGATGTGGCTTATCGAGTTTTGGGAGGAGGCATATGTTCGCTGTGACCATGTCAGCAGGTAGTTTTTCCCAGCGGAGCATTGCGTTGAATACAGTGCATAGGTGTTTCCGTGTGAGTTGTCTTGTAATATTGAATATTTCTACTTAGATATATATCAAAACTCAAATGAAAACTGGAACTACTAACCAAACATGAGCCATTTACAGAATAAAGCAAAAAGAAAAAAAGAACAAATGATCAAAGTAATTTGTAAATATCCCTCTTTATATGTTCTAGATGTTAAATGTTTGTAAAGAACTTATAAACTGAATATCAAATTATGATCCCTGGTTGTCTTAAACATAATAATAAGGGGTAGAAAACTTTCTCTTTGAGGAACTGTAGGGCTAACCCAGGGGTAGTCAACCTTTTTCTACCTACCACCCACTAATGCATCTTTCTTGATGGAAAAATGTCCTTACTGCCGACCAGTTTTAGCGCAAGTGCAGAATATTTTTTAGAAAGGAGGGTGTTTAAAAAAAAAAAAAAAACGTACATTTATCTTTTGATTTCTACTTTATGCATGTTTATAATATTTTTAACTTTATAAAGTTTAATGAGAAAACAAAAAAGTAAATTGATATTACCTTTAACTAGTGATTAATTAGATCCTTGAGGCTGATGCTGCAAGACTAAATATTTGATATCTGGTTCGATTTTTGTAAGGAACAAACAAAGATCTCCTCTTTCGGTGATATTCAGACATTTTGTCTGTTTGCTCATAATATGATTTCTCATCCGTGCATCAGCTCCCCTCCATCCTCAATCCCCCCCCCCTCTTTTTCCTTTTTTCTATTTTTTTTTTTACTTTCCTTATAGCAATTCCCAGCAGGAAGGCTGAGCTAGGTAGCCCACTTATTATTATTAGCCAACATCAATTCTCTCCTTTTCCTTTTTATATGTTTTATTTTCCTTCTTTCTCCTTTTTTACAAGTTCTCTGCTCCTTCTTTCTCCTATTCTACAAGTACTCTGCTCCTTCTTTTTCCTTTTTTTACAAGCACTCTGCTCCTTCTTTCTCCTATTCTACAAGTACTCCGCTCCTTCTTTCTCCCCCTTTTTTAAAAGTACTCTGCTCCTTCTTTCTCCTATTTTCCAAGTACTCCACTCCCTGCTATTGTGTATCCCCCTACCTACTCCAACTCCTCCACTTCCTCTACCCACGTGTTACACTTGTTCATGGGCACACATGCGCGTTCAGACACAAACGCTTGCGCTTTCATGCACTCGCATCTGTAACCTCTCACTTCCTGCTTACCACTGAGAGCTTTAGAGCATTCATCTCTATGGATGGAGGGAGGATTCTGCTACCACCCACCTGGAATCCTAGAACGCCCACTGGTGGGCAGTAGGGATCAGGTTGACGACCCATGGGCTAACCATACTGTGCTTCATATATGGTGGGGATGCTTCATACTTGGATTTTTGTCTGACAGATTTGCAATATTTCCCATCATTTTGAGGCTTGCATTGTTGGTTTTATAGACTTCCTCTTTTCCCAAACACATGATGAGTTATGGTCATGTTTTTTTCTCAGCTAAATGGTGAACAATTAGCAGAATCCTGTAATGCCAGAAGTTATGGATCTAATTCCTTATTTGTCTCGCACAAAAGTGATGGGATTATATGGAAGATACATCCAATAACTTGTTCCATGTCTGCCAAAGGTGTAAGGAGTGTTAAATTTGGAATAAGTAAAATATTAACATTGTGTAAACTCAGTAGGAATGGGTCTCATCTTCTTCATTCCTTTTCCTACTATTGACAAAATGTTTTTGTCTTTTCATATTTTCCTTTCTTTACCCTTTGTGTCTATCTATTATGTAATTTTAGACTTTCCAGGGAGTTAACTATTTTCTTTTCTGACAAAATTTTAAAATTGTATGTCTCGGGGGGCGTGGCTTCGACTTTGAAGGGAGCAGACGCATGTTGGCTAAGAATAGATACAGTCGGACAATAGTTAGGTTGCGCCTTAAAAATAGTATATAAAATGTTATAATAAAAAATTATTATAATAAAAGATTCGTACTTACAGTAAAAAGCCAGACAGAACAGTTAAAGTCCAAAACATATAATGTAGGAATGGATGAGAAGTCCAGTATTTTTGGGTTACTTTTGTGGATCTGTGTTGTGGAGATCTCTGGATAGTTGTGAGTCTCGATCCAGTTAGAACATAAAAAGAGAAAAAAAGAACTTACAAATACTGCCCCCTGCCCACCAAACGCTCAGGGGATATTGAGCAGAATATATTTAATATTTACCCATCTTGACCAGAGCCCTTACCATATAATGTCCCTGCAACTCGATCCCTAGGTCCCTACCTAAGGTCTATTGGACTGTGTCTTTCATCTATTCGCATGTATACAGCAGGCACCACTCAGCCTTACTTTAATTTGCCTAAATGTATCTCAAGCCCCTAGTCTTGGGAGTTTAATTTAAATGAATGAATCTCCAGTGTACCAGTGGCTCAGGCACTCATTGGAATACTTCTTCACACACCAGATAAAACAGCCCCCCTACTACAGGCTTCGGCAGCATGTTCACCTTTAAATATAAAACCAGGCAAAACATTTTAACACCGATACTTGCCTATGTAAACCTATGCGCTGAATGTTTTACTGTACACATTTTTTCTCTTGCCTGAAAAAAATAAAGAATGGAAGATTTTTTTTTTTTAAATGTATGTCTCCTTTTTGGAGTGTCACATTGTTTAAAACCAATTTACCAATTTACTGTACTAATAAAATTACATACCGGCTTTTTTTTTAACCCCTTAAGGACACATGACGTGTGTGACACGTCATGATTCCCTTTTATTCCAGAAGTTTGGTCCTTAAGGGGTTAAATAAAATATTTGTATTGTATTTTTGTAATACTATGGTTATAACAAAGGCAAGTAATATGTAATAAAATGAAAACATAGAATTATGAAAAACTGTAATGTGGGCTCTCCCACGGGTGCTCAAAATCTGATTCTGTCACTTTCTACACAATTGTCGAGAGAGCTTTCAATACTTATATATATTCGCATGGGATGTCAATACAATAGCTATGAGTCATTTCTCCTAATTTCCTTGACCCTCATTTATGGCTGCACTACCTTCATCGTGTCACCTTTTCATTTAGCAGTATAGCAGTTCTATTTAGCAATAGTCCATTGAGTTTTGGATTGCCTCACTGTCTATTACAGTACCCTCAAGATATCTTAAAGATCTGTTTCCAGATTTTAATAAATTTAAACACGTTGACTCAAAAATGTCAAAATACACAAAGGTTGTGAATTTAATTCAACATATTGGTATGCATATTAATAATCTCTAATTAAATTCATATCCTGTAAATGTTGTATATCAAGATTTTTTTTATTATGAATCCTCTTGAATAATCTAGCTGGGTCCTGTAGATGGCAATGTAACATAAATATGTGCTAATGCATTTTCATTGCTCTTCATTGCTCTTTCTATCGACACAACGCTATAAAGGCTTGATTAAAAACAATACTAATAACCATCATTTTTAATCTAACCTTTTTATGTTTCAGAAATGTGTTCAATGAATTGGTCATTGCTCTTTGATTGAAAGGGGTTTCAATGTGTTTGAGTGACATTTCATTAACATTAATATTTCTAGAATCTATCCAGCATGAGCCCTGCAATTAATATACATTTGATAAACAGTATGATGTCAAGCTTACTTAAATATATAAAAATGGTAAGCACATTTAGAGATGGAACATAAAAGGATAACTTTATTGTGATATGAATGCCAACGGTTAAATGTCGAAAGACATTGGCAGCTAGTTTAAGCTTTACACCGCAAAACATCTATTGTTTTGAAAGATAGCATTGTGTCATCGATTGTGATACAATCAAAAGACTGTGGGTTTGAATTATTGAAGGTGGTGATATAAAATAAGGAGCCACTAAACCGTAATTAACTGCCTCTGGAAATCAAAACCGACCCCTCTCCTTCATCATTTGCTCTCCAATGACATCCACAATTCATTTTCATGATTTCATCAATGAATATGACATGCAATTTGAGCTCTAATATTATGGGTTACGATTAAGATTCTAGAGTGTAGCTGGATAAATTTGAGCATTTAAAACATGCATTACTTTTGGTGTATGATATGCTTGGAATGATGTTCTATACTGGTTTAAAACTTTTTTTTAAATAATAAAAAACAAAATGGGAAAATATTTGCAGAAGCAAGTTTTATTACAGTGCAGTGAGACACTCATTTTTTCTCTCCTGGTTTGACAAAGAAAATACTGTCTTGAGACTGCCTAGCGTTTGTTACTTTTCCATTTTAGTAAAAACTAGTTTTATTTTTAAATTTTAAAATACATGTATTTGTACCAAAGCAACAAGATAATTGTCAAGGACAAAATAATGCTGATGATGATTATTGTTAGAGTCTAGCGACAAAGACTTTCCAGGACTAAAACAAACCGAGGTTGTATAATATCTGAAAACTTTTTTTTTTTTTTAACTAAAAAATTAGGTTAACGGGAGTGTGATATCAGTGCTACCAGAAAAATTATTTGCTTTTTAGTTATTAGAAGTCAATTTACTAACATTAGCATACATGCTGTGATGTGGACCCTTTACGAGCAGAGAACATATGTAAGTTCCTTCTAAGGTCTCCTAAGAGCCTGACAGCCCAATGTGCAGAATAACATTGAGAACCAGCTTTTTTCACTGATAACTGTTTACCTTAATCTGCCAGTATGCCTTTGTTTCCACGAATGAGTGACTGTTCATTGATGACTAACTTTTTAAACTCAACAACCACGGAGTGATAGTTGACAGCCCCCAACCATCAAGATAGCTTAAGGTGCTCTTTTAAGTTCAATTAAAGAAATACTGTAAGCACCATAACCACTATAGCGCATTGTTGTAGTTTTGGTACCAGAGTGCCATGACACCAATCCCCTCTCCCCAAAATAAGTCATCAATGTGTTTGTGGTTCCAAGGGTGCTGCCTCCTGCCTCTTTGAGAGATGGAAGTTCTCTGACTGGACTAAGAATGACATAGGACTGCACTGCAGGGCTTAGCTCATAAGCAACAGGAACTCTTTGAAGGTTCTACTACCCAGCATTGGAAGGAGAGCGGTAGAGAGGAAAGCAGACCTCAGCTAACAAGTGAGAGTGTGCTGTAGAGGTTATGGTGCTTGAAGTGTTGCTTTAATTATTTTTTCAATTCGGCTATTCATGAATAGGCCTGCTTAAAGCATCCATCTCATACCTGAATTTTCTCAAGTAATTTTCTTAAAAAAAAATGGACCTTTGTAGATTGAACCCTAAAAACTGCTTTCCACTTTATTATGTTACTTTGTGGCTATACACATAAATGATGACAATAATCAAAACTTCTAGTGATTGTTCCTTCAAACATACATTTTAGCAGGTATACTTCTGTAGACAGTAAAGTGGGAAAAAAGATTTGATGAAAATTAAAGTGATATTGTACAACTTTTGATTTTCTGTACATTGTTCCCCACATTTGATGATAAAAACATTGATTAACAGTGTGTTGGAAGCTGTGGGATTTAAGTGCTTGTTCTGTAGGTGAATAGATCAGCTATTATTGTCAGATGAGTCAAACAGAATCTACAAAGACAAGTTTAGAGTAAGATATATTTCAACATAGCTTCTTTTTTTGTAGTTATATAATATATGAAGTAAGTAATCATATATATTCATGTATTACATCTAAAACAATGCTTACATAATATCACACTGATTTTAAGTAATATACCTCTATACAACATCTAGGTATTATACATTTGCAAATTGCACTATTTTAAAAAAACAATGCCAAGAAAGGCAACCTGGGGATGCTGAACTCTCCCAAATTCTAGATGACATTCGTGGTCTGGAGACTAGACACAAACAGACCCAACAACTACTTCTCAAACACTGCCAACTTGAGGATATTTTGAACTTCAGGCCGCAATTTGCCCTGTTACAAACAAAGAGATTGTTTCATGAGAATGGGCACAAACCAGGATTCCCGTTGTCGAGAATGAAATGACGCCTACAAACAGCAGCTTAAAATTTAAGACAAATGGGAATGTTTTCTGCCCAATCCCTTCGGTCCTAAAGTGGGACTACAGGGAACAAGCACAAGACAGCATGACAGTACTCCAAATAGTATACAAAATACAGATTAAGAAACAACAAATTATGCTTTTTGTTATGTGCATTGTTGATACTGCCCTACCCAAATTGGGATTGCTGGGAGGCCTGCAAAGACAATTGACATTTGTAATAATAAACTCTTCACAAGCAATGCCAGTAAACTGTGGTTCACAATAGTCTCACATTTTCTCAACATTAACCATTTATGTTTCAAAATGGATTAACTCTTAATGTCCCAAATGAGCAGTTTCAAACTTGTTAATACCATTGGGGCTTGGGGTTGCAACCACAGGGAGACCCCAATCTTTAGGTAAGAGGGTCTCTCTACAAGGTTCTGTTACATGGACTATCCTTTGAGCCACCTTTGGTTTATACAGGATCTGGGGTACTCCATTTATGTTTTATTTTTTATTTATTTTTATGTGACTCAAAGCAACCATTGTGTACATTTTATCTTTTCTTCAGTTTGTTCCATAAAAAGCAGGCGACTATAAATCTCTGAATATGGTTCATGAAATTCAGAAATTGTATGTAAATGGACACTTTAGTTAAATTAAGTAGTTTTTGTGTACAAAACATGCTCCTGCAGTCCTGCGGGTCAATTGTCTGCCATTTAGGAGTTAAATAATTTTGTTTAAGCAGCCCTAGTCCCACTTACACCAGGCTGTGTCTACAACCTTCCAAAACCCTTCCTGAAAAAGAGATGCAATTTTTAAACTCCCCTTATTGCATGGTGTATTTCATTTAGAATTTATTATCTCTGGTTGTTAATTACCTGCTAGAACCCCCAACAGTCTCCTATATGAGATTAAAGTTCAATTCACAGAGAAAGAGATACATACTTGTAAAGTAAACACACTGTACTATAAGGTCTGTGTTTTTGTTTTTGCACAAATTAATATCCAAATATGCAAAACAGCAATATCTCCAAATCAATGTGGAATTCACTTTTCAAATTGTCCATATCAGACCATTGAGTATTAAAAGGCAATGTCTTTGCTTTGTGAGAGTTGATAGTGCAGTAATAGCCCTCTCCAAATTGCTGCAGAATAGAGTTAAGTAGTTTAATTAATGTAGTTGGGTGTCTAGTATGACGTTGTCTGCAAAAAAAAACTATTTTATGAATTCTGTCTTTAATTGTTATGCCTTCTATTGCAGGACACTTCTACTAAGCTTAGCTAATGGTTCAATAGCCAGTAAAAAAAAATTCCGTAGACAGTGGAGACCCTTGTTTAGCCACATTTGTTAATGAAAACCTCTCAGAAACCTCATAGAAACTTTGGCCATTGGTTTATGATATAATAAAAAAACTACATAATGAATGGCAGTGGTATGTTCCATTTAATTATCGCCTCCCTTAGGTAAGCCCAATTCACCCTGTCGAACATCTTCTCCGCATTCATAGACAGGAGCAAGGAAGGCATCTGACCTGAACCTATCTGATGAATCAAGTTAATAAAATGTCTGGTACCATTCGAGGCCTGCCTACCAATAACAAAACCCTCCTGATCATTATAAATAATAGAATAGACTACTTTGGCCAATCTATTTGCAAAAACTTTGGAATGCAATTTGGTGTCAGTATTTATCAAAGATATTGGGCAAAAATTGGAAGAAATATCTGGATCTTTTCATGGTTTTGGTAATGTTACAATTTGAGCACACAAAGCCTCCCCTGGTATCTTTCCTTCAGACTAGTAAAAATTAAATAACTTTGTTAAATACTGTGTCAAAATACTGGAGAATGATTTGTAATATGATATGGTAAACCCATCAGATACTCGGGTTTTCCCCCGAGACATTTTCTTAATAGTCTCCAGTATCTCTGATGGGGTAATTTCAGAATTAGAGTTGTCCAATTTATCTATTGGACAACTTGTGGTAAAACAGTTTATCCAAAAGAGATCTAATTTTGTCAAGTTAAGGCTGTGTAGTGTTTGTTTTGAAATCTAAATTATAGAGAAATGTATAATATGCAGCAAACATATTGCTAAACTTAAAGGGATGTGTTATTTTTTTACCTTTATCATTTAACACATATTCAATTTGAGATTGTGTTGTTTGTTGTCTAAGTTTTGATACCAGCAAGGAGGGAGCCTTATTACTCTTCCAGTAGAATAATTGCTTTAAATGTCTCATCATCAAAGACGTGTTCCTAGATATATATATCTTTAAATTTCTTTTTGATATCAGCAATCATACTCAATAATTATGTAGATGGGCAAAATGTATTTGCTTGGTGTAGTTATTTTTCCAATGTTCTTAAGCTTAGAAGACTAAGAAACTCTCTGGATAAAAATGACCTTTCAAGTCTGCCTTGTATGCCTTCCAAATTGTACTAATAGATAATTGAAGATCTATATTCTCTTTAAAGTAATCTGAAATACATTTTCCAGCAATTTATTTTCTGTATCAAATATCAAGTAATCATTTAATTCCTATGGTCTACCTGGAGTCAATGAAAGAGGTTCTTATAAGTGCAAAACAATAGGTGCATGATCTGCGCGGTTAAGATACAGTATGTCAGATTTTAAAGTTTGTGGTGTAGTAGATTCATTAACAAAAAGTAAGTAAAATCTCTTTCCCTCTCATGAAGTACTCTCCAAATGTCATAACAATCTTGTAAGAAGAGATATTGGGAGCACATATT